>NC_133326.1:71476323-71785823 GCF_042186555.1 Aquarana catesbeiana | reverse complement strand
TGGCCTACCTGACCTACACTGACCTACATACACTGACCTACCTGACACACACTGACCTACACTGACCTACATACACTGACCTACCTGACCTACACTGGCCTACCTGGCACACACTGACCTACCTGACCTACCTGACACACACTGACCTACCTGGCACACACTGACCTACACTGACCTACCTGACATACACTGATCTGACACACACTGACCTACCTGACACACACTGACCTGACACACACTGACCTACCTGACATACACTGACCTGACACACACTGACCTACATTGACCTATCTGACACACACTGACCTACATACACTGACCTACATACACTGACCTACACTGACCTACATACACTGACCTACCTGACACACACTGACCTACACTGACCTACCTGACACACACTGACCTACACTGACCTACCTGACACACACTAACCTATGTACACTGACCTACCTGACACACACTGACCTACACTGACCTACCTGGCACACACTGACCTACCTGACCCACACTGACCTACATACACTGACCTACCTGACCCACACTGACCTACATACACTGACCTACCTGACACACACTGACCTACCTGACACACACTAACCTACCTGACACACACTGACCTACCTGACACATACTGACCTACATACACTGACCTACCTGACATACACTGACCTACACTGGCCTACCTGACACACACTGACCTACCTGACACACACTGACCTACATACACTGACCTGACACACACTGACCTACATACACTGACCTACCTGACACACACTGACCTGCCTGACACACACTGACCTACATACACTGACCTACCTGACATACACTGACCTACACTGGCATACCTGACACACACTGACCTACCTGACATACACTGACCTACATACACTGACCTACCTGACACACACTGACCTGACACACACTGAGCTACCTGACATACACTGACTTGACACACACTGACCTACCTGACCTACATTGATCTACCTGACACACACTGACCTACATACACTGACCTACCTGACCTACACTGACCTACATACACTGACCTACCTGACACACACTGAGCTACACTGACCTACCTGACACACACTGACCTACATACACTGACCTACACTGACCTACATACACTGACCTACCTGACACACACTGACCTACACTGACCTACCTGACACACACTGACCTACCTGACCTACACTGACCTACCTGACCTACACTGACATACACTGACCTACCTGACATACACTGACCTACCTGACACACACTGACCTACACTGACCTACCTGACCTACACTGACCTACATACACTGACCTACCAGACACACACTTACCTACACTGACCTACCTAACACACTGACCTACCTAACACACACTGACCTACCTGACACACACTGATCTGACACACACTGACCTACCTGACACACACACTGACCTGACACATACTGACCTACCTTACATACACTGACCTGACACACATTGACCTACCTGACCTACATTGACCTACCTGACTCACACTGACCTACATACACTGACCTACCTGACCTACACTGACCTACATACACTGACCTACCTGACACACACTGACTTACCTGACATACACTGACTTACCTGACACTGACCTACCTGACCCACACTGACCTACCTGACACACACTGACCTACATACACTGACCTACCTGACCCACACTGACCTACCTGACACACACTGACCTACCTGACCTACACTGACCTACCTGACCTACACTAACATACACTGACCTACCTGACATACACTGACCTACTTGACACACACTGACCTACCTGACCTACACTGACCTACCTAACATACACTGATCTGACACACACTGACCTGGTACCTGACACACACTGACCTGGTACCTGACATACACACACACACACTGACTGACCTACCTGAGTGACAAGGAGGAGACAGACTTCATGTGTCCAGGCAGGTCCTGCAGCAGCAGCAGCAGCAGCTCAGCCGTGGTGCTGGTGTGCGAGGCAGCCAGAGGAGAGGAGGAGAGCCACCCGCCGGAGCGGGGATCAATGTGGCACGGTGGCCGCATTGGAATTCCTACCTTCTTCCTGCTGCAGTCACAGCAAGCTGGGAGAGGACTGATAGGTGGAGCGCAGGCTCTGGAAGCGCTGGAGATGCTGCTCAGGGTGGCGGTGTCTTCTCTCTCTCTCTCCCTCCCTCCTGGGCTCTTTCCGGCTGCCCAAGTATCCCCCACTCTGCTGCTCTGCACTCCACGCCACCACCGGGCAAGCGGCGGGACGCTCCAGTCCAGAACACGCAGGCCAGGCCCCACGAGCACTAGCGCGGAGGAGGAGGAAGTGCAATCCTCCTCCGCTTTGAATGCTGGGCATTGACGTCACCGGTTGCTAGCCGCTAGGCAGCTATAGCAACCAGTGACCAAGAGTAGAGTCAGGTGGAGGCGGGGGCAGAGCTGGAGCTGGGGCCAGCGCTACCACGGCTCAGTCCGCCCCTGTCCCCTGCATTCTGGACCGGGGCAAGAGACTCGGGGCTATTGGCCACAGACTCAGGGCTGTAGCCTCAATAGCCACCCCCTGACGACGCCTCTGGTTACAACTGTACAATTTTACATTTCTCTTCACTTTCTGTGTCTGTGACAATATACACCAGGACAAATGGAGATGGCACATCTTTCTGGTGAGGAAACAGACATTAAAGCAGTTCAAACCCTTTCCTGCTCCAATAAAAGTAACCCGTGACCAGATAATGCACATGTAAAGTGGTTGTAAAACCTTACATATACCTTTTGAAGTGACAAGCCTGACAAGTTCTCTGATACATAAGATAGCTGTAAATTTGTTTTGGGGAGGGAGCTTAGAGGAAGATTAACAGAGAGCCTGTATTCACAGAACAGCTCTGCAAGTTCCTTTGTTCCTCTGCCTATGTGTGGGGGTGGGGGTGCCTTTCCTGCAATCAGCTCTCATACAGTGTATGCCCAGACACCCCTCCCACTGCTGAATGAGGAAGAGATGTTTCTAACACAATCTGCGCTTTTCAAAGAGTGTAACAAAAGGAAGACTGCCGATATACAAGTAAAACTTATATAGGGAGATTTGTTTCATCTGAGGCTATTCACTTCACTGGGTATGAGTGTTTACATTCACTTTAATTTAAGTCTTGTAGTACGTTACAGAGAACACCTCATCCTGCTCATTAAACATATAACTTTACTTACCTAGATGTGCAGCCATGGCCAAAAGTTTTGAGAATGACACAAATATACATTTTTACAAAGTCTGCTGACTCAGTTTTTATAATGGCAATTTGCATATACTCCAGAATGTTATGAAGAGTGATCAGATGAATTGCAATTCATTGCAAAGTCCCTCTTTGCCATTAAATGTAACTTAATCCTATAAAAAACATTTCCCGGGATCAATACTCTATTTCAGAAATATACTCTAACCTTGTCACCCACCAGGCCTCTAAGTACCGCATCCTTCCTTTTAAATCCTGGGCATCCATCCTTAACATCCAAGATCCCCCAGAAAAGATTCTTGCAGGATACCTAAAAAGCCGCTGCCTAGTGGTCTGCGAAAAGCAACTTGTGAAAAACTTGTGCAAAAGTGATAACTAAGTGGCTTGGGGAACAAAACATCAAAATTTTGGGTTCATGGCCAGAAAACTCCCCAGATTTAATCCCATTGAGAACTTGTGTCAATCCTCAAGGAGCGGGTGAACAAAAAACCCGTCACAAATTCTGACAAACTCCAAGCATTGATTATGCAAGAATAGGCTACCATCAGTCAGGATGTGGCCCAAAAGTTGATTGACAGCATACTGGGGCAAATTGCAGTGGTCTTGAAAAAGAAAGGTCAACACTGCAAATATTGACTCTTTGCATAAACTTAATGTAATTGTCAATAAAAATCTCTGATACTTATGAAATGCTTGTAATTATACTTCAGTATACCATAGTAACATCTGACAAAAAGATCTACAAACACTGAAGCAGCAGACTTTGTGAAAATTAATATTTGTGTAATTCTCAAAACCTTTGGCCACGACTGTACACTCACCCCTTTAAGAAGTTTATCTTTCCATAAAGTCAGTTATATTTGATCGCATTACGTAATCCCATCCCCCTGAGGTATTGCATACTCAGTCTACTTATCTGTTTTTTGCCTGCATCTAATAGTAACTTGTTCTAGGCTGAGTGCATCTATCTAAAAGTCCTTCAGATGTTTACGCAGTGACGCCTTGAAACTGGACTTCTTATTTCAGCCTCCTTGTCTCTGCCTTGTTGATGGCACAGTCTTTGGTTACTTTTCCATTAAGTTCCAAGTTGCTGATAACTGCAGATATCATAGTGCCTATTCTGCCTTGCTTCTGGAAAGATGAAACTCATTAAAGTTATTTGATTACTTCTTTTACTAAGGGAATATAGCAGTCCCTGGTGTAAGGACAGAATCATAGCCCATCCTTTGTCTATCATAACAAATTCTTAACAGAAATCAATAACTGCAATCTGGATTCAGATGAACTATAAAATTTGCAGTTGCAAGTTGTCCATATATTATTTATTAGGAAAACCATTAAGACACATTTGTACAAGAGACTTCTGAGTTAAGTGCCCTAGGCCTTAATGAAGTCCATATTTTGTATCATTCATTGACAGCATACTGCAATAAAATTGATATCATCAACATAATATTAATAGGGGAATATGATGATGTAATAGCCTTGATAAAGCCAAGATAGCATGCATCTGGGAAAGAAGATGATTTACTGCATTACAATCCTACTTATTTGATTAAAGAGGGGCAATGCTTATTATGATTTGTACTTTGGCATAGTGATAAATACACTTTCAATAGAAGATACTGTGCTCTTCTATTGCTTACTAGTTTTCAAATCTCCCTAAAGTAAAACTCCATAATATATACGGTATATAAATAAAGACATGCACCCATATGACAGTATCCTCAAATTGTGATATTAGGAATGCTACATCACCCATCTCACCAGCTGTGCGTTACCTCTAAACTTTTCAGAAAATATCCTATATTGTTCAAAAGCTGCAAATGCAGCAAACATGAGAGAGGCAAAATAATATAAAGGGTCAGTACTGGATGAAGAATTCTTATTTTTTACTAAATTGTAAGTGCATTTACCCATACCAACCAATTAAAATTCATCTTATCCTGGTCTGATTTAAGCAGACAAAATTCTTATTGGTTGATATGTGTTACTGCAAGAAAACTACACTTGAAGAAGACACTAAACGATATCCTTATTCTGCAAAAATAATTAATACACATCTACTACGAGCAAGAGAGGGTCTCTACATTCCTACATTGGGACCATGCAAAATGAAACTAGCCACTCTCTAACAGTAAGTCGGAAAAAAAAGGAATTTGGAGCTTTGAAGGAAGCTGAAATCATTAGAAGTGACTTTTTGAGTTTTTTTCAACCAGAGCCACTTTAGATACTGTGTTCTGTGAAATGAGCATAACAGTTTGATCATTTATGCACTGCCTTGTGTGAAGGTGTAATTCACACAATGTGTCCGTAGGTATATTTAAAGCTGTAGTGTAAACACACCCTAGTTTATGAACAATATAAAGCAGCTTTACAAATAAATTTCCACGTTTGTTATTAATGGAACTAAAAAAAAACATTTGTATAATTATTCTTACATGTAATCCAGAAATATAGAAAAGAAACAACATGGTTTTAGGTAAAACCTGTGTCCAAGGAAATCTGGGGAATACCACAGCTTACCTCCATTTGAGAATGCTTTTTATCTGCCTATTTGCCTCTTACATCTGATGACAACCAAAACCTTTCTCAGTAGTCCCTCTCACAGAAGCCTGAACTATCCCACTGAGAAATCTTAATCTTAAACCCCCCCCACCAGTTGGCCATCCCGTTACTAAAAAAAAATCTTCTTAAAAAAAAAAAAAAGTACAGTTTTCTAATCCCATATGTTATCTGTGTTACAATCATACAAACCTAGTTATTACCTCCTAACTACAGACCACATTTTCAAGACCGATGTTGTACACAAAAAAAAAGATTTTCTTTAATTTACATATATTATTTATGCCATAAAGAAAACATGCTTTCAGCTTCACTCAAAATTAACCATTTCCGGACCGCACACTGTATAAATACGTCATGACATTGATGTTACATACAGTGGTTATGGCAGCAGATAACTACTATAACTCCAATATATTTTTACACAGTGGGCGATCCTCTTTCAGATAAAAGCTGTCCCAGCAGCAAAGGATCACTTTTATGGGCACCCCCACACTGCTTCTTGGTCGTTTTCCCTGTCACCGGAGCTGTCGGTAGCAGCGACAATGATCCGATGTGCTGGAGGGATGGGCAGGTGCCCCCTACTGAACTCTATGCCCTTGGAGGTCTGGAGCAATGTCAAATGTCACTTCTGCCCTCTGGCCTTAAATAGCCCTTTTTTTTGTGGAAAAGTAAAATTACATTTTTTTATACTTTTAAGTGTAAATTTGAGATCTGATGTCTTTTTGACCCCAGATCTCGCATTAAGGAGTCTATGTCCTGCTTATTTATATTACAAGTGATGTTTACATTCCTTGTAATAGGAATAACAGTGATCAAAATTATTTTTTTTAAAGGCACAGTGTAAAAATAAAAAACAAAAAGTTAAATAAATAAGAAAAAATTTAAAAAAATGAATCACCCTGTCCCTCCGAGATCACGCGCAAAAGCATATGCAAGTCGCACCCACATATGGAAATGGTGTTCAAACCACACATGTGAGGTATCACCATGAACGTTACAGCAAGAGCAATATTTCTAGCACTAGACCTCCTCTGTAACTCTAAGCAGCTAACCTGTAAAAAAATTGAAAGCATCACCTATGGAGATTTTTAAGTACCGTAGTTTGTCACCGTTCCACCAGCGTCCACAATATTAAAGCATGAGATGTTGGGTATCAATTTACTCAGTGTAACATCATTTTCACAATACACAAAACAAATTTGGCTCACTTTACTGTTTTCTTATTTTTTTAAATTCCAAAAATGTATTTTTTTCAAAAAAATTGTGTTTGTAGGATGGCTGCGCAAATACGGTGGGACATAAAGTGAGTACACCTCTTACATTTTTGTAAATATTTTATTATATCTTTTCATGTGACAACACTGAAGAAATTACCCTTTGCTACAATGTAAAGTAGTGAGTGTACAGCTTGTATAACAGTGTAAATTTTCTATCCCCTCGAAATAACTCAACATACAGCCATTAATGTCTAAACCACTAGCAACAAAAGTGAGTACACCCCAAGTGAAAATGTCCAAACTGGGCCCAATTAGCCATTTTCCCTCCCCCGGGGTCATGTGACTTGTTAGTGTTACAAGGTCTCAGGTGTGAATGGGGAGCAGGTGTGTTAAATTTGGTGTTATCACTCTCACTCTCTCATACTGGTCACTGGAAATTCAACATGGCACCTCATGGCAAAGTACTCTCTGAGGATCTGAAAAAAATAATTGTTGCTCTACATAAAGCTATAATGCTATGCTATAAGAAGATTGCCAAGACCCTGAAACTGAGCTGCAAAATGATGGCTAAGACCATACAGCGGTTTAACAGGACAGGTTCCACTCAGAACAGGCCTCGCTATTGGTAAAACAAAGAAATTGAGAGCATGTGCTCAGCGTCAAATCCAGAGCTTGTCTTTGGGAAATAGATGTATGATTGCTGCCAGCATTGCTGCAGAGGTTGAAGGGGTGGGGGGTCAGCCTGTCAGTGCTCAGACCATATGCCGCACACTGCATCAAATTGGTCTGTATGGCTGTCATCCCAGAAGGAAGCCTCTTATAAAGATGATGCAAAATAAAGCCCACAAATAGTTTGCTGAAGACAAGCAGACTAAAGACATGGACTACTGGAACCATGTCCTGTGGTCTGATGAGACCAAGATAAACTTATTTGGTACAGATGGTGTCAAGCGTGTGTACTGCAACCAGGTGAGGAGTACAAAGACAAGTGTGTCTTGCCTAAAGTCAAGCATGGTGGTGGGAGTGTCATAGTCTGGGGCTGCATGAGTGCTGCCAGCACTAGGGAGTTACAGTTCCTTGAGGGAACCATGAAAGAGACATGTACTATGACATACTGAAGTAGAGCATGATCCCCTCCCTTCGGAAACTGAGATGCAGGGCAGTATTCCAACATGATAACGACCCCAAACACACCTCCAAGACGACCACTGCCTTGCTAAAGAAGCTGAGGGTAAAGGTGGTGGACTGGCCAAGAATGTCTCCAGACCTAAACCCTATTGAGCATCTGTGGGGCATCCTCAAACAGAAGGTGGAGGAGCACAAGGTCTCTAACATCCACCAGCTCCGTGATGTCATTGTAGAGGAGTGGAAGAGGACTCCAGTGGCTAAATCTGAAGCTCTGGTGAACTTCATGACCAAGAAGGTTAGGGCAGTACTGGAAAATAATGATGGCCACACAAAATATTGACACTTTGGGCCCAATTGGGACATTTTCACTTAGGGGTGTACTCACTTTTGTTGCCAGTGGTTTAGATATTAATGGCTGTGTGTTGAGTTATTTTGAGGGAACAACAAATTTACACTGTTATACAAGCTGTACACTCACTACTTTACATTGTAGCAAAGTACAATTTCTTCAGTGTTGTCACATGAAAATATATAATAAAATATTTACAAAAATGTGAGGGTGTACTCACTTTTGTGAGATACTGTATATGTATGGAATATGTCTACGCTTTTAACTATTATTTTTGTATACATATTACTTGCCTATCATTACTTTTATGTCTATTGATCTTGCAATAAAAAACCTTTGTAATAAAAAAATGTATATATATATATATATATATATATATATATATATATATATATATATATATATATATATATATATATATATATATATATATATATAAAATAATGATTTTAACTTTTAAACAAGTGTCAGAAATAGGTCCAAAAGTGAACAATGCTATAATAAATACATTATTTTATTTTTATTATTATTGATATTTAGGATTTTTATAGCACCAACAGTTTGTGCAGCGCTTTACAATATAAAGGCACAAAGTACAATCACAAGACAGTTTATAAATACAGCAATGGCTGACAAAATGTATTACTGCTTTTTGCACATAGGTGTCTTAGACTTGGAAAAATGCAATATTTGTGTTTAATTACACCAAGTATAGTTGATATAGTTCGTATGGACAGCACTTTTGCTATTTTGCTTCTTCTTGCACTGAAAAGTTCACTTCAGACCAAATTTAGAGACATATAGAGACATATACTTGGTTAACATGAATTCTGTAAGTATTGGAGTCTTAACCATGTTTGGTCAAGGATGCCCCAGGGATCCCTAATGCTGTGT
Organism: Aquarana catesbeiana; assembly: GCF_042186555.1. Lineage (NCBI taxonomy): Eukaryota > Metazoa > Chordata > Amphibia > Anura > Ranidae > Aquarana > Aquarana catesbeiana. Next base: position 71,776,436 of record NC_133326.1, on the reverse strand, counting down.
TTACATTACCTCAGCACCCGGGAGCTGTCATTTTGCAATGAAGGTTTGGTGGGTAAACATTATTGAATGGTACATTACATTGATAGCATTCTGGAAATTGTTATTGACATTACATTACTAAACAATGTGATTGATGCTAGATTACATAAGGGGACATTTTTAACCATATTTATTGAATTTATCTTAATTGTAATTTACAATATGATTTATTACAGGTACTTATAAAGCACCATCAATTTACGCATTTATTATACATTCACATCAGTCCCTTCCCTCAAGGAGCTCACAATCTAAGGTCCCTAACTTACATTCATACATACAGATACTAGGGCCAATTTAGACAGTAGCCAATAAACCGACCAGAGTGTCTTTGGAGGGTTGGATGAAACCAGAGAACCCAGAGGAAACCCATGCAGGCACAGTGTCATGATGAGGGATCAGGCTCAGAGAACAGTAGCTATAACAGTAGGGGGTCTCCCACTGATCAGCAGGATAGGTATACAAGCAGGTCACCCCGATGATGCAGGCTGACCTGAGGTGAGGAATCTAAGTACTAATAGGTGTTCCCCAGAACTCCTGATGGTGGAGATGGGTTGTGCTGCATGTTAGTACCAGGTCACAGTCCTTAGGATCGCCCCACCAGGAGGTGGGAAAGCCGGGGTCCAGTAGTGGATATAGCAGGTAAGTATCAAAGAAAAGTGTAGTCGGTAAACAAGCCAAAGGTCGTTAACCACTTGACGACCGCCTCACGCCGATGTACGTCGGCAAGGCGGCACGGACAGGCAAAATCACGTACAGGGTACGTGATTTGCCTTCCGCGGGTGGGGGGTCCGATCGGACCCCCCCCGCGCTGCCCGAGGCGGTCCCGTTCTGTCCCCCGGCGATCAGAGACGAGGGGGAGGCCATCCGTTCGTGGCCCCCCCCTCGCGATCGCCGCCGGCCAATGGGAACACTCCTTTGCTGCTGTATGCTAAACAGCAGCAAAGGAAGTGATGTAATCTCCCCTCGGGTCGGTAGTTTCCGTTCCGGCCCGAGGAGAGACGACATGTGAGTGAGTGCACCAACACACACACACACACAGTAGAACATGCCAGGCACACATTACACCCCGATCCCCCCCCCGATCGCCCCCCGATCCCCCCCCAATCACCCCCCCCTGTCACAAACTGACACCAGCAGTTTTTTTTTTTTTTTCTGATTACTGCTGTGTCAGTTTGTGACAGTTACTGTGTTAGCACAGTTACTGTTACCCCCCTGTAGGTCTAGGGTACCCCCCTAACCCCCCCTAATAAAGTTTTAACCCCTTGATCACCCCCTGTCACCAGTGTCGCTAAGCGATCATTTTTCTGATCGCTGTATTAGTGTCGCTGGTGACGCTAGTTAGTGAGGTAAATATTTAGGTTCGCCGTCAGCGTTTTATAGCGTCAGGGACCCCCATATACTATCTAATAAATGTTTTAACCCCTTGATTGCCCCCTAGTTAACCCTTTCACCACTGATCACTGTATAACCGTTACGGTTGACGCTGGTTAGTTTTTTTTTTTTTTTATAGTGTCAGGGCACCCGCCGTTTATTACCGAATAAAGGTTTAGCCCCCCGATCGCCCGGCGGTGATATGCGTCGCCCCAGGCAGCGTCAGATTAGCGCCAGTACCGCTAACACCCACGCACACAGCATGCGCCTCCCTTAGTGGTATAGTATCTGATCGGATCAATATCTGATCCGATCAGATCTATACTAGCGTCCCCAGCAGTTTAGGGTTCCCAAAAACGCAGTGTTAGCGGGATCAGCCCAGATACCTGCTAGCACCTGCGTTTTGCCCCTCCGCCCAGCCCACCCAAGTGCAGTATCGATCGATCACTGTCACTTACAAGGCACTAAACGCATAACTGCAGCGTTCGCAGAGTCAGGCCTGATCCCTGCGATCGCTAACAGTTTTTTTGGTAGCATTTTGGTGAACTGGCAAGCACCAGCCCCAGGCAGCGTCAGGTTAGCGCCAGTACCGCTAACACCCACGCACGCACCGTACACCTCCCTTAGTGGTATAGTATCTGAACGGATCAATATCTGATCCGATCAGATCTATACTAGCGTCACCAGCAGTTTAGGGTTCCCAAAAACGCAGTGTTAGCGGGATCAGCCCAGATACCTGCTAGCACCTGCGTTTTGCCCCTCCGCCCGGCCCAGCCCACCCAAGTGCAGTATCGATTGATCACTGTCACTTACAAAACACTAAACGCATAACTGCAGCGTTCGCAGAGTCAGGCCTGATCCCTGCGATCGCTAACAGTTTTTTTGGTAGCATTTTGGTGAACTGGCAAGCACCAGCCCCAGGCAGCGTCAGGTTAGCGCCAGTACCGCTAACACCCACGCACGCACCGTACACCTCCCTTAGTGGTATAGTATCTGAACGGATCAATATCTGATCCGATCAGATCTATACTAGCGTCACCAGCAGTTTAGGGTTCCCAAAAACGCAGTGTTAGCGGGATCAGCCCAGATACCTGCTAGCACCTGCGTTTTGCCCCTCTGCCCGGCCCAGCCCAGCGCACCCAAGTGCAGTATCGATCGATCACTGTCACTTACAGAACACTAAACGCATAACTGCAGCGTTCGCAGAGTCAGGCCTGATCCCTGCGATCGCTAACAGTTTTTTTTGTAGCGTTTTGGTGAACTGGCAAGCACCAGCCCCAGGCAGCGTCAGGTTAGCGCCAGTACCGCTAACACCCACGCACGCACCGTACACCTCCCTTAGTGGTATAGTATCTGAACGGATCAATATCTGATCCGATCAGATCTATACTAGCGTCACCAGCAGTTTAGGGTTCCCAAAAACGCAGTGTTAGCGGGATCAGCCCAGATACCTGCTAGCACCTGCGTTTTGCCCCTCCGCCCGGCCCAGCCCACCCAAGTGCAGTATCGATTGATCACTGTCACTTACAAAACACTAAACGCATAACTGCAGCGTTCGCAGAGTCAGGCCTGATCCCTGCGATCGCTAACAGTTTTTTGATAGCGTTTTGGGGAACTGGCAAGCGCCAGCGGCCTAGTACACCCCGGTCGTAGTCAAACCAGCACTGCAGTAACACGTGGTGACGTGGCGAGTCCCATAAGTGCAGTTCAAGCTGGTGAGGTGGCAAGCACAAGTAGTGTCCCGCTGCCACCAAAAAGACAAACACAGGCCCGTCGTGCCCATAATGCCCTTCCTGCTGCATTTGCCAATCCTAATTGGGAACCCACCGCTTCTGCAGCGCCCGTACTTCCCCCATTCACATCCCCAACCAAATGCAGTCGGCTGCATGAGAGGCATTTTCTTTATGTCCTCCCGAGTACCCCTACCCAGCGAACCCCCCAAAAAAGATGTTGTGTCTGCAGCAAGCGCGGATATAGGCGTGACACCCGCTATTATTGTCCCTCCTGTCCTGACAATCCTGGTCTTTGCATTGGTGAATGTTTTGAACGCTACCATTCACTAGTTGAGTATTAGCGTAGAGTACAGCATTGCACAGACTAGGCACACTTTCACAGGGTCTCCCAAGATGCCATCGCATTTTGAGAGACCCGAACCTGGAACCGGTTACCGTTATAAAAGTTAGTTACAAAAAAAGTGTAAAAAAAAAAAAAAATATGAAATAAAAAAAAAATAGTTGTCGTTTTATTGTTCTCTCTCTCTCTATTCTCTCTCTCTTGTTCTGCTCTTTTTTACTGTATTCTATTCTGCAATGTTTTATTGTTATTGTTATTGTTATTATATTTTATCATGTTTGTTTTTCAGGTGTGTAATTATTTATACTTTACTGTTTACTGTGCTTTATTGTTAACCATTGTTAACCATTTTTTTGTCTTCAGGTACGCCATTCACGACTTTGAGTGGTTATACCAGAATGATGCTTGCAGGTTTAGGTATCATCTTGGTATCATTCTTTTCAGCCAGCGGTCGGCTTTCATGTAAAAGCAATCCTAGCGGCTAATTAGCCTCTAGACTGCCTTTACAAGCCGTGGGAGGGAATGCCCCCCCCACCCCCACCGTCTTCCGTGTTTTTCTCTGGCTCTCCTGTCTCAACAGGGAACCTGAGAATGCAGCCGGTGATTCAGCCAGCTGACCATAGAGCTGATCAGAGACCAGAGTGGCTCCAAACATCTCTATGGCCTAAGAAACCGGTACCTACGAGTAATTCATGACTTAGATTTCGCCGGATGTTAATAGCGCCATTGGGAAATTGGGGAAGCATTTTATCACACCGATCTTGGTGTGGTCAGATGCTTTGTGGGCAGAGGAGAGATCTAGGGTCTAATAGACCACAATTTTTTCAAAAAAGAGTACCTGTCACTACCTATTGCTATCATAGGGGATATTTACATTCCCCGAGATAACAATAAAAATGATTAAAAAAGAAAATATGAAAGGAACAGTTTAAAAGTAAGATTAAAAAAGCAAAAAAATAATAAAGAAAAAAAAAAAAAAAAGAAAAAGCACCCCTGTCGCCCCCTGCTCTCGCGCTAAGGCGAACGCAAGCGGCGGTCTGGCGTCATATGTAAACAGCAATTGCACCATGCATGTGAGGTATCACCGCGAAGGCCAGATCGAGTGCAGTAATTTTTCCAGTAGACCTCCTCTGTAAATCTAAAGTGGTAACCTGTAAAGGCTTTTGAAGGCTTTTAAACATGTATTTATTTTGTTGCCACTGCACGTTTGTGCGCAATTTTAAAGCATGTCATGTTTGGTATCCATGTACTCGGCCTAAGATCATCTTTTTTATTTCATCAAACATTTGGGCAATATAGTGTGTTTTAGTGCATTAAAATTTAAAAAAGTGTGTTTTTTCCCCAAAAAATGCGTTTGAAAAATCGCTGCGCAATTACTGTGTGAAAAAAAAAAATGAAACAGCCACCATTTTAATCTGTAGGGCATTTGCTTTAAAAAAATATATAATGTTTGGGGGTTCAAAGTAATTTTTTTGCAAAAAAAAAAAAACTTTTTCATGTAAACAATGAGTGTCAGAAAGGGCTTTGTCTTCAAGTGGTTAGAAGAGTTGGTGATGTGTGACATAAGCTTCTAAATGTTGTGCATAAAATGCCAGGACAGTTCAAAACCCCCCCAAATGACCCCATTTTGGAAAGTAGACACCCCAAGCTATTTGCTGAGAGGCATGTCGAGTCCATGGAATATTTTATATTGCGACACAAGTTGCGGGAAAGAGACAAATTTTTTTTTTTCTTTTGCACAAAGTTGTCACTAAATGATATATTGCTCAAACATGCCATGGGAATATGTGAAATTACACCCCAAAATACATTCTGCTGCTTCTCCTGAGTACGGGGATACCACATGTGTGAGACTTTTTGGGAGCCTAGCCGCGTACGGGACCCCGAAAACCAAGCACCGCCTTCAGGCTTTCTAAGGGCGTGAATTTTTGATTTCACTCTTCACTGCCTATCACAGTTTCGGAGGCCATGGAATGCCCAGGTGGCACAAAACCCCCCCAAATGACCCCATTTTGGAAAGTAGACACCCCAAGCTATTTGCTGAGAGGTATAGTGAGTATTTTGCAGACCTCACTTTTTGTCACAAAGTTTTGAAAATTGAAAAAAGAAAAAAAAAAATGTTTTTTCTTGTCTTTCTTCATTTTCAAAAACAAATGAGAGCTGCAAAATACTCACCATGCCTCTCAGCAAATAGCTTGGGGTGTCTACTTTCCAAAATGGGGTCATTTGGGGGGGTTTTATGCCACCTGGGCATTCCATGGCCTCCGAAACTGTGATAGGCAGTAAAGAGTGAAATCAAAAATTTTCACCCTTAGAAATCCTGAAGGCAGTGATTGGTTTTCGGGGTCCCGTACGCGGCTAGGCTCCCAAAAAGTCCCACACATGTGGTATCCCCATACTCAGGAGAAGCAGCTAAATGTATTTTGGGGTGCAATTCCACATATGCCCATGGCCTGTGTGAGCAATATATCATTTAGTGACAACTTTATGAAAAAAAAAAAAAAAAAAGTGTCACTTTCCCGCAACTTGTGTCAAAATATAAAATATTCCATGGACTCAATATGCCTCTCAGCAAATAGCTTGGGGTGTCTACTTTCCAAAATGGGGTCATTTTGGGGGGTTTTGTGCCACCTGGGCATTCCATGGCCTCCGAAACTGTGATAGGCAGTGAAGAGTGAAAGCAAAAATTTACACCCTTAGAAATCCTGAAGGCGGTGATTGGTTTTCGGGGCCCCGTACGCGGCTAGGCTCCCAAAAAGTCCCACACATGTGGTATCCCCATACTCAGGAGAAGCAGCTGAATGTATTTTGGGGTGCAATTCCACATAGGCCCATGGCCTGTGTGAGCAATATATCATTTAGTGACAACTTTTTGTAAATATTTTTTTTTTTTTTTTGTCATTTTTCAATCACTTGGGACAAAAAAAATAAATATTCAATGGGTTCAACATGCCTCTCAGCAATTTCCTTGGGGTGTCTACTTTCCAAAATGGGGTCATTTGTGGGGGTTTTGTACTGCCCTGCCATTTTAGCACCTCAAGAAATGACATAGGCAGTCATAAACTAAAAGCTGTGTAAATTCCAGAAAATGTACCCTAGTTTGTAGACGCTATAACTTTTGCGCAAACCAATAAATATACGCTTATTGACATTTTTTTTTACCAAAGACATGTGGCCGAATACATTTTGGCCTAAATGTATGACTAAAATTTAGTTTATTGGATTTTTTTTATAACAAAAAGTAGAAAATATCATTTTTTTTCAAAATTTTCGGTCTTTTTCCGTTTATAGCGCAAAAAATAAAAACCGCAGAGGTGATCAAATACCATCAAAAGAAAGCTCTATTTGTGGGAAGAAAAGGACGCAAATTTCGTTTGGGTACAGCATTGCATGACCGCGCAATTAGCAGTTAAAGCGACGCAGTGCCAAATTGGAAAAAGACCTCTGGTCCTTAGGCAGCATAATGGTCCGGGGCTCAAGTGGTTAAAAAGTGGTTGCAGGTTGAAATCAGGAACGTAGTTGAGGAACAAGCCAATGGTCAAGAATGAGTGGTAGCAAAAATATGGACGGCAGCAGGGAAGACAAGAGCGAGATATTGGCTGGCAAGAGAGCACAATAATCTGGCAAACAGGAAGTGCAGAGACATGGTTTAAATTTGGAAGTTAAAAAGGATAAAAAGGAGAGAAGAGTACCTCTAAGTGCAATGTTTATTTAAAACTGTAGACACACAGGGAGGGGTCACTCACATGTTGGAGAAGGGGTACAGGCTCATCTCATAAAGACATCAGCTACTCAATGTGTACAGATGCAATGCCACTGCCGAAAAGAACGGTCCGCGAGGTGTCACTCTGGGCAGTCCCCTGGATGGAGCGCAGCGTGGATCATGATGGAAAATTAAAACCAAACTCTGCCATAGAAAGGTAGCCCACCCAGTCATCCTAAAGATAACTGAAAAAACATTGAAGGTACTGCTCAAAGGAATGCCCAGGATGACAGGAAATTTTGGTGATGTAATCAGCTGAAAACTAACGGTCTCATGATAGTCAGTCTGAAATTGGAGTACCAGGGGAACTGTTGCATAGGTAACAGGTCCTGAAGTTAAGGATGAACCATCACCATTTCCATATCGATGGGATAGATCATTTATTGTTTGAATATTATTGTTGTGGGCAAATTGTATGTCCATAAAGTTCCCAGAGTCCAGCATAGCAGAGCAAGGAATGTCAATGTTATCAGAAAGAAGTTTAATAGGGATGACAAAATGAGATAGTAGAGAATTTACTTTACACTCTTCATGAATTAAGGGGGAGATAGACTGGGTAATGGAGTTTATTTGTTCAGGCACAATCACATCAGTCACAGCAATTGTTCTTCTAACCTTGTTAGGACAGTTAACTGCGTAATGACCAGAGTCCCCACAATATAGACATAAGTTCTCAGAATGTCTTCTCTCTTTCTCCTAAGTAGAAATTAATCTCTTAATAGCATCAACCTGCATACTGTAGGTTCAGGATAGATAGAATCTGGAGAAACTCTTGGATCCCTCTAAACAAATTGACCTAGCAGAGAAATGCACACCACCTGTACTTCCAAACATTCCCAGTCTCTCTGTTCTCCTTTCTGTAAGTCTTTGATTAATTTGGATACATAATTGGATGAAAGCCTTGAGATTATTAGAAATCTCTACTCTGGCAAGCTCATCTGTTACCTGTTCAGAAAGCCCCTGGCAAAACTGACTTTTTTGCGCTGCAGGTTTCCAAGTAGTATCTGCTATCCACCATCTGAATTCAGCTTTGTATTCAGCAACAGAGCGTTTACCCTGCTGCAAATTATGTAAATTTGCTTCAGCAGTAGCGAAGCAGTTGGGATCATCAAAACCCTGATTTATTGTGGTCATAAAAGTCTCGAAATCAGAGTGGCACTGTCTTATTATACATAAGGGTATGTCCTAGCTAGAGCTTCTCCAGTCAGGAAGTTGTTAACAAACATTACCTTCTATTTTTCAGAAGTGAATGCAGTGGGTCACATTAGGAATATATGCAACACTGGTTAAGGAAAGCTCTCTAATGGCGGTGGTCTCCATTGAACTTGGGTGGGTGAGGCATATGTGCGTTAACATCATCTCCGGAATGTACGTCCAGCAATTGTTTCTGCAGAGCATGGATTTTCTCCTGTTGCCCTTTCGCCACATTTTCCAGTCTGGCAAATTTTGCTTGGTAGGTAACACCAAACTCCTGTAGCTTTGCAATTTGCTGCCTAAAGGAGCCACAGCATTTGCTATAGCAGTCTCCATCCTTTGGGCCAGATTATTCTGTCACAATCAGGAGACAGGCTCAGAGACCAGTAGCTATAACTGTAGGGGGGCTCCCTCTGACCAGCAAGATAGGTATAAAAGCAGGTCCCCCTGGCAGATGATGTAGGCTCATCTGAGGTTCGGAGTCTAAGTACTAACCAGTGTTTGACAGAGCTCCTGATGGTGGAGATGGGTTTTGCTGCATGTTAGTATCAGGTCACGGTCCTCAGAATTACTCCACCAGGAGGTGAGCAAGCCGAGGTTGAGTAGCGGATATAGCAGGTAAGGATCAAAGAGAAGCAAAGTCGATAAACGAGCCAAGGGTCAGTAACAAGTGTTTGCAGGTTGAAATCAGGCAGAAGCCTAGTCAAGGAACAAGCCAAAGATCGCTAATGAGTGGTAAAAAAAAATATGGACGGCAGCAGGGAAGACAAGAGCGAGGCATTGGCTGAAGAGAGCACAATAATCTGACAAACAGGAAGGGCAGAGACATGGCTTAAATCAGGAAGTTCATGGGAGGAGCAAAGAGTCCAAGGTTTAGCAGAAGTCATGGCACAAGGCAGGGTTGTCTAATGGATCAGAAAGGGGCTGTCCAGCATTTTAGGTTGGGCCAAAATTATGCCACTTTAATTCAAATGTGCTAGAAACGATATACAGTAACTCATTGCAAAGAGGCGGAATGTATGTTTCTGACTGCAGTAGATTGAAATCTGACAACACAATGTACTGTTTTATTATGTAAAGCTATTAGAGTTACTAACTATAGGGACACTCATACATTTATAGAAGATAAGATCCTCTGCCTCAATAATTGTCTATGGGCATGTTTGCTGAGAAGAAAATAAATATCATAGTGAAAAATATAGATTTAAATGCACAGTCCCATGATAGGATCAGCAATATTATTATTATTATTATTATTATTAGTGAAAACACAATAGTCCAGTGCAAAGATGTGCACAAAAAAATTGGTGGTGACTTGAAAAGTGAAGAAGTGATCCAGTGCAGTGCTCCAGAATCATCCAACGCACCCCTATGAAATGGACACTCACCGGAAAAGCTGGGTGACGCTACAGCAGCAAACAAGTACTTAGTGTAGATCCACCATCTGTTGTTGGGAAGGCTGTTCAGCAACTCGCACCATCCAGATGTAGCTGTAGTAAATAAAGCTCACCAGAAGCCAGATGAAGTCTCCATAGTGTAAAATCTATTGGATTTGTATGTTAAAAGCCAAAATAAAATGAATCATAAAAACATATGACAATGGGTGCCACTGCTGACCCGGTATTGGACAGTGGCCTGACGACTAGTGTCTCCTCTCTGACGCCTTTTGTCCAATAGAACAATATCAAGGGGTTCCCAAGGACAGGATCCCTTGATTACTTCCTATTGGTTAAAAGGCATAGAAGAGGAGACACTAGTGCTGACGGACAGGACCCCTTGATAACGTCCTATTGAGAGAATTCTTTGCCATGAGGTGGTGAGAGTGAGAACGATAACACCAAATTTTTCACACTTGGTCCCCATTCACATCTGAGACCTTGTAACACTAACAAGTCACATGACACCGGGGAGGGAAAATGGCTAATTGGGCCCAATTTGGACGTTTTCACTTAGGGGTGTCCTCACTTTTGTTGCCAGCGGTTTAGACATTAATGGCTGTGTGTTGAGTTATTTTGAGGGGACAGCAAATTTACAGTTATACAAGCTGTACACTCACTACTTTACATTGTAGCAAAGTGTAATTTCTTCAGTGTTGTCGCATGAAAAGATATAATAAAATATTTTCAAAAATCTGAGGGGTGTACTGAGTTTTGTGAGATACTGTACACTGCATTTCCCCTTCCCAGTGTAACAAAATGACTTTCAATATGTAAAACTATTCCACACTGAATTTTTTTTAAATGTTTCCAAAATTTCCAATTTTTCTGGAAAAATACAACAAAAAAAGTTTTTTTTTTCCATAGCTTCAAAATTTCTAGAAATTTTACATCTCTCTCCAGGGCTCCTTCTTCTTCTTTATGCTGAACATCTTAATGACAATGGCTACATGTTTGGGTTCTTGTCCTACTGCAGAATAAATTTGGGGCCAGTCACATGCCTCCCTGATTTTATGGCATGATAGATAAGTATCTGCCTGTCTTACTCAGAATTGAGGACACCATTGATCCTGACCAATCGCCAACACCATTTACAGAAATAAAACCCTAGACTTGCAAGAAACCTTCACCATGCTTCACTGTTGCTTGCAGACGCTCATTATTTTACCTCTTGCCAGCCCTTCGGCAAACAAACTGCCTCCTGTACAGCCAAATATTTGAGATTTTGATTATTCGGTCCAACGCACTTGCTGCCATTTTTCTGAACCCCGGTTCCTATGTATTTGCTCAAAGTGTTCACATGGGAGATATGGCTTTTTGGCTCCAATTCTTCCATGAAGACCACTTCTGGCCAGACTTCTCTGAACAGTAGATGGGTGTACCTGGGTCCCACTGGTTTGCTTCAGTTCTGTGCTGATGATACTGCTGGACATCTTCTGATATCAAAGGAAAGTAAGTATGATGTGTCTTTCACCTGCTGCATTAAGTTTCCTTGGCCAATCACTGCATCTGTGGTACTTAGGGATGTCCATTTCTTTGTGCTTCTTCAAAAGAGCTTTAACAGCTCTTCTTGAAACTCCAGTCTGGTTTGATATCTTTGCCTGAGGGAAACCTTGCGTAGGCAATTTAACTACTTTGTGTGCTCAGTCTTGTCATAGTGTATGACCTGCAGTGGCGGCTGGTGCTCAAAATTATTGGGGGCGCAAAAAAATAAAAAAAAAAAAATCATCAATTGCAGCCACTGTGCCCATCAAACGCAGCCACTAGGACCATCAAACGCTGCCACTGTGCCATCAAATGCTGCCACTGTGCCCAAATGCTGCCACTGTGCCCATCAAATGCTGCCACTGTGCCCATCAAATGCTGCCACTGTGCCATCAAATGCTGCCACTGTGCCCTCAAATGCAGCCACTGTGTCAAACGCTGCCATTGTGCCCATTAAACTCTGCCACTGTGCACATCAAATGCTGGCACTGTGCCTTCAAATGCTGGCACTGTGCCATCAAATTCTGGCACTGTGCCCATCAAATGCAGCCACTGTGCCATCAAACGCTGACACTGTGCCCATCAAATGCTGGCAGCGTGCCCATCAAATGCTGCCAGTGTGCCCTTGAATGCCCCCAGTGTGACCCTCCCACTCGCCATCTGCCCGGCAATTACCCTATCTTGGTGGGGCAGCGGGTGACGGCAACTAGAGGGGTCCTCAATGCATCTCCTTCCATAGGTAGGTATGCAATTTTGAGGCATTGAGGCACCCAAACGCCATTGGAGGGGTTCAAATTATGTGAGGGAAATCAGTAGAAGAGAATCATGGTGGATACACCAGTTGGGTTCCCTAGCCCCTGGAGAGTTAAACAAAGATTTTGATCTTCGATGTTTTTTTAGTAATCATTGAGTACACACAGTAGTTTAATTCTAGATATATCCTAACACAATGTCACATTAATATGACTATACATAAATGAATGATCTGAGTAATGGGTATACACCGCCCCTTATTGATTAAATCCGTTCGAGTATGAGCATACCCCGATAATATTAAATATAATATTGCTATCTCATTGGTTTTGGTGGTTTTTGCCGTATGAGAGTTTAAATATAAAATACATTTTAAGTAAGGGTTTGCTAGTAATATATTTTTTTTATGTTCCTAGATGTGGTTTTAAGTGCATATATATTTAGGTATGACTATGTAATTTTATACACATACACCAATATTCTTGGTAACTATGTTATGTATTTATCTTTTATTTATCTATTTTTAATATTTTTAATATATTCACTTCTAATTGTATTGATATATTGTATACTGTATATAGTTCTATGTCTCATGTTAGCCAGTTTAAGTATAGGGTGCCGTTCTTCCCACGTTCATCCTGAGTAGTTTAACGCAGCACTGTCAGCGTTAAATGTTTTTCATTAAATGTAACAGGCAAAATGGGGAATCCATAGCTATTATCCTTCACCATTTGTATCCATCTATTTCTGCATATAGACGTTTCTTCCATAGCATTACATGAGTTGTGCACTAGAGTGTCTCCAGGCCACAACAAAATGGCGGTGGATGGGATATATTAACTGACAGGTTCATCGTCCAATTATATCATACCCTGATGAAGATACGAAATACCCCTTGTATCGACACACATAGGGGAAGGGGACAGGACGGAACGCTACACACACCATCTGTTGGGAATGATTAGTACGTCACCCCATTACTGGCCGCCGTCACCCGATCGTTACCGCTGTTTTAGAGTGGCGCACTGTAAGCGCCTTGACATTGGGAGTACCCATTGTGGTTTTTTATTGTGATTTTAAATAAAGGTAATACATACTGCACCATGAAGTTCTCTTTATATTGATATACCGAGGTATAAACTGGACTGCTGTGGAGAACAGAGGCACAAGTGTAACCTATCCAGGATCCAGCATACAATACCGAACCCATAGAGATTCTAAGGCGCATTTTGACCAAGCTTAATGGCAAGGTCATACGCCCTAAGGTGAGGGGCTATCACCTGGGGGGAGCACTTATATGAGCACACAGCACTTTACTTTGTGTTCACTGAAACACATGGATGGATTTTGGAATGTTTATGGACTGTTAATTTGATCATAGCACTAAGCTACACAGCACCGAATCGCACAGATGCAACACTGAATTACATGGATGTAGCACTGAATCGCATGGATGATATTTCTTTGGAATTTTTTATCTAATATTGTTTGAACATTGCACTATCACTGAATTACAGAGGTACAGCACTGCATTGCATGGATGCAACACTGTATAAGCATGGATGATTTTTTTCTTGAAATATTTATGTATTATTTGTTTGAATATTGCACAAATATTTTGGAATAGTTATATATAGGAGGGCAGGAGGCGGAGCCTAGCGGAGCAGACATGCATTGTTAGAGCTCCACACCGCTGAGGAGAGAAGAGAAGGACAAAGCGGAGCCTGCAGGCTCAAAAGGTATCCATTTGAACCTTTTTGCCCCAGGGAACAAACTGTGAAAGTTTGGGCAGGAAATATGGTACTGGGAGGAAACCGTGGCAGAAATAAAAATCACCTCACAAAGAGCTCACAGGCACTCACTGCAGCTGAAGCAGCTCCAGTCACCTCACAAGATACAGCATCAGGGCGCTCTCACAGACAGAAAATGTCACAGCAAGACTCTCCATTTGAGTCAGATACAGAACAAATCCTCTCACAAACTTCTCCACAAGCCTCCTCAGTATCCCCAGTAATATTATTACAATTTGAAAAGATGCTTCATAAGGCTTTAAAACAAACCTCAGACCAAATAACAAAAAGCCTAACCAAAGAAATAAGAGAGCTGGGAAACCGCACCGCAGCCTTAGAAATAAAAATGGATGAAATTGAAATTACAACCCAAGAAAATATAACAGAATTGGAACAATTAAAAAAAGAGAATTTAATACTTCAAACTAAGCTCGAAGATTACGAAAATAGAGCCAGACGTTCAAACTTGCGCATAAGGGGAATACCTGAAACTGTGACAGACCTGCAATCTACTATTACTGCTCTATTACAAGAACTAAAGCCAGATATCCCTATTGAACGTTTAGAACTGGACAGAGTACACAGAGCCCTCACAGCCAAAAAGAAAGATGGACCCCCACGTGATATAATCACAAAATTTCATTATTACAGAACGAAAGAACAAATACTAATTGCTGCAAGAGAAAAAAAGGAACTTAATTTTCAAGGACATAATTATCAAATTTTTGCTGACCTATCCCAACTTACTATTACTAAAAGACGATCCATGAAACCCCAACTAATGGAACTGCAACGCCACAACATTATGTATCAATGGGGCTTCCCCTTTTCAGTCAGATTTAACTACCAAGGTACAATTTACAGAAGCAGATCAGCAGATGAACTACAACAAACCCTTTTAAAATTAAATCTGACAGAACCCACAAGCAGCAACACTCCCACACGCAGAAGAATGGCATCATCTTCACCTTCAGGCAGCACCCAGAAAATTTCAGAACAAAATGGGAATCATCATTCTCACAAAAGAGGCCGTTATGCCACATCATCCATGGACCAAGAAGATTCAATGGACTGACATCCTAATTCCTGATATCTCTTCATTTATTATACTAAGAGATGGTTCTCTATAAAAAAACCTGTATTTATAACTGAATGTAACTGCATTCTGATAGTCACACACTGTGTGGGATCATGTTACATTCCAGTTATATTTCTTATTACTTCTGATTCATATAGCCTTAGAATATATAAGTGAAAAAAGGAAATTCTTGTTCAGTTATATATTATCAGGTAATAACAATAGATTTATTACTTTTTAGGACAAATATGTTCAATAATCCAGAAGTAATGGAAGCTTTTTCTTTCTTTTCTTAAAACAAATATATTATTATATAACTAGTTCCTAGAATTATGTTTTTGTTTATTCTAATCTGAAGCAATACAACCTCAATTTTATGAGTTAACATATCTAAACAGTTACATATGAATAAAATATGTAATTGTTTACTCTAAAAGGGTTAAAATCCCAAAATAATTCAAACTATCTTCATCAATACCAAAGTTATTAACAGTACCTTTCTAACTGAATTATTTAGCCTAGGGCAAGACTAACCATATACAACCACCCTGGAATAAATAATTTCAACAAAAACTATATTCTGCACTCCAATTAATGAAACATCATTTTGATGTCTTTTGACATAGCACTTCTCTCCTGTAAGCGGAAGATCCGTGTACCCCCATTAGCCCTCCTCATTCTCCCAACCATATTATGTGGGAGTGTGACGAAGGCACTTATTCCCCTGAGAGAGATATTTATTCTCTTTCACGGGTAAATTGTGATTACTTGCAAAAAATAATTTATACAATGTATCATCTAATCTCATATGTTTTTTGTTTACTCTTTACTCCAGAATTCACTGGTTTCTTTTCTATCTATTCATCTCTTCAGTCCACACAGGTTGATCTGCGCAGTCAGCTCTGCATAACAAAAAGTAAGTCAAAACTATTTGATCTATTGCCATGGCACCACTGAATATACTTTCCCTGAATGTTCAGGGAATAAATGTCCCTCAAAAAAGGACCAAAGCCTTCCGTACTTTCCATAACAAGAAGGCTCACATAGTATGCCTCCAAGAAACACACTTCACCAAAGATTCTACTCCAAAATATATTTCTCCTTTTTATCAACAAATTTACACGGCTTCTGCCTGTACCAAGCAAAGGGGAACTCTAATTGCATTTCACCGATCCACACCATTCACCTCATCATCAGAAATTAAAGACCCAGAAGGTAGATACCTGATACTCATGGGTTATATAATGGATACAACAATCACGGTGATTTCCTACTACGCTCCTAACAAACAACCTACACCATTCCTCTCACATATATTACAAGTGATTAATACACACAAAATAGGAACAGTGATAATGTGTGGGGATTCGAACCAGGTCCTCCTCCCATTTCTAGATAAATCACCTTTTACACCATCCAAAATAACCTCTAGATTACCTTTTTCTCAACTTCTTTCCAAATACAATCTGGTAGATTCATGGAGAGAAAGTAACCCAATGAAAAAGAAATTCACTTATTTCTCGCACCCTCATCAAACCTTCACCAGAATAGATCATATTTCTCTAACAATAGGAATGATACCAGAAATTATTGCATCAGATATAATTCCGATTCCGTGGTCTGACCATAATGCAGTATACACTACTATAGCCTCAGCCATACCAAAAGCGCATGACCCAACGTGGTACTTACCGGACATAATGCTCAAACACCCACTACATCAGATGGCCATTGAACAAGCTTTAAAGGAATACATATCAATTAATAATACAACAGACATCTCCCCAATAACACTGTGGGAAGCTCATAAGCCTGTCTTGCGTGGTACAATACAAAGACAAATGGCACTATTTAAACGGGAACGCAAAAATCTAGCAAAAAAACTAGAACTCAATTTTAATGCAGCCTACATATCATTTCAAGATAATCCATCTCAGAGTACAAAATCTCATCTGGAAAAATCTAGATTGGAATACGATCTATTTCTCACTGAGTCAGTTGATAAATCCCTCAAACGCTCCAAACACAATTTCTACATGAATACAAACAAACCAGGTACATATTTGGCTCGGGCATTAAATTCAACTAACAAATCTTTCAAACCAATACGTTTGAAATTATCAAAAAATGTTTACACTTGTAATCCAGTTAAAATAGTCCATAAATTTCACTCACATCTCGCAACTTTATACAAGACAAACAATGAATTTAATCCTACAGAAGCTGAATCCTTCTTCTCAAAAATAACCTTACCTGAGTTATCTCAGAATCAAAAAAGCAGTTTGGATGAGCCTATAACTATAGATGAAGTTGCTAACGCCATAAAAGACCTAAAACTTAACAAAAGACCAGGCCCAGACGGCTACTCGGCTTTATACTATAAAACATTCTCAGAAATACTCTCTCCCATTCTCAATGAAACTTTTAACAAACTTCTAGATGGACATTCTTTTCGGCAAGAAACACTAATGGCAATTGTTTGTATGATCCCAAAACCCCTTTCTGATGATACTTCCTGTGTGAATTATCGGCCTATCTCTCTGTTAAACCTCGATATTAAATTATTAGCAAAAATAATAGCAAAACGCCTCAATAGCATTATAGGAAAATTAATACATAGAGATCAAGTAGGCTTCATGCCAAATAGACAGGCAGGCGATAATATACGCAGGGCAGTGTTATTGGCACATATTGCTAAAAAACGGAAAATCCCTTTATGTTTTCTATCTCTCGATATTAAGAGGGCATTTGACACAGTATCCTGGCAATATATGCAATATTCATTACAAAAATGGGGTTTTGGACCCCACTTTTTAACATGGATCAAAGCATTATATAATAAACCCAAAGCCTATATAAAATATGCTGGATACAAATCTGAAGCCTTTAATATCGAAAGAGGTACCCGACAGGGTTGCCCATTATCTCCCTTATTATTTGCCCTTATACTCGAACCCATGGCCCAATACATCAGAACAAACCAAACTATAACTGGCATTGAAGTAGGAGTTATTACACACAAATTATGTATATTTGCAGACGATATATTACTTTTTCTATCATCACCACAGGTCTCTGGTCCTAACTTAATACCAGCTCTTGATGGATTTGCAGCCCTATCCGGCCTTATGATTAAT
The DNA here is from genome assembly GCF_042186555.1 of Aquarana catesbeiana. Lineage (NCBI taxonomy): Eukaryota > Metazoa > Chordata > Amphibia > Anura > Ranidae > Aquarana > Aquarana catesbeiana. Next base: position 71,758,314 of record NC_133326.1, on the reverse strand, counting down.
CCTAAGAAATGCCTAGTGCTTAATATTTCACTCACAAACATGGAATTGATCCCGGCTAGGGCTGCACTCCCATTCACATGGGCAAAAAAATCAATCCCATATCTTGGAATTCATTTAACAGCATCTCATTCTGACTTATTCTCAACCAATTATCCTCCTGTATTAAGACAGATCACAAATCTAATAAAACAATGGTCGCAACTTCCTTTATCCTGGATAGGGAAGATTAAAGCAATCAAAATGACTATTCTACCCAAATTGCTTTATCTATTCAGAGTCCTCCCTATTCCAATTCCTTCCTATTTTTTGAGAATAGTACAAAAAAGAGCAACTTCGTTTATATGGGGCTCTTCTAAACCACGTATACCTATACACACACTACATCTTCCCAAAAATAAAGGAGGCCTGGGATACCCTAATTTTACTAACTACTACAGAGCAGCACATTTGGCCAGTCTGTCCAAATACCATGCAAAACAGGAAATCCCATTATGGGTATTTATAGAGGCTTCAGAAAATGACCCTCTATTAATATCAAATTTATTATGGCTTGATCCTAAAGACCGCTTTAAAATTCATAATCCCATAACTAAACACTTCTTATCTCTCTGGGATAAACTAAAAACCAAATATCAGTTACAATCTCCACACAATCCTCTCCTTTCTTTTATCAGAAATCCAGCCTTTTATCCGGCATGGATCTACCCAAATTCTTTTAAAGCTTGGACAACATCAGGCATTCAGACACTAAATGACTTCATAGCATCTAAATCATTCCTTTCATTCCCATCGCTTAGAGAAAAATATGATCTACCAAACTCTGAGATATTTAGATATCTCCAAATCAAAAATTTCTATACACCATTCCTAAAGGGGGATACACCATTATCCCAATTATCCATTTTTGAATCAATCTGTACAAAAGATCCATTTGTTAAAGGTACAATTTCATCACTTTATAATCAATTATATGGAGTAGCAAATCTTAATAGACCCTCTTACGTTCAGAGGTGGGAGGAGGACCTGGGACGAACTTTAGAAGACACGGACTGGTCTAATATATGGCTCACATCTAAGTCATCTTCACCCAACATCTTGGCACTGGAGACAAATTATAAAGTCCTAACTCGCTGGTACCTTGTACCCGCTAGAGTGGCAAAATATTCACCTAATACCTCAACTCTTTGTTTTCGAGGATGCCCAGAAATAGGCACATATTTACACATATGGTGGACGTGCCCAGTAATCCAAACCTTCTGGAAGGAAGTCTTCGTGATTGCATCTAAAATATTTAAAAAAATAATACAACCAGATCCATATTTAACTTTACTTAATCTAAAACCGGAATGGTTAACACTCTCTCAATTCAAACTTATGATCCAACTAATAACGGCTGCAAAACAAACAGTGGCCAAGGCATGGAAATCTCCTACATTGGTACTAGCAGAAACAATTCACAGAATGAATAATACAATGTCCCATGCTAAGATGGTAGCCATTGATCAAAATCAAATTCCAAAATTTGAAAAACTTTGGCATCCTTGGATAAAACAACAGTTCCTGTCAAATTTCAATGACTCTGTCCTGTTGCCATGGTAACAGATTAAATGACTTACAGAGACACCCATTCTAAGGCTTCAAAGAGAACTAAAAAGAATAATAAACTGACGAGCGGGACAACCTTGTGGACCATACCTCTACCTTTCAACCCTTTTTCTTCTTTCTCTTTCCTTTTCTCCACCTTACGATTAAAGCTCATTATCAAAATTTATTTGACCTATATACACTCTACTTGTAAACAATATGTATAGTAGGTATAAATCATTTAAATACCTACAAAAGTAACTAAGGAAATGATATATATCTTTAATTTAGGTTTACGTGAACCCAATGTTTAATATTTGAAATTTCATGATATTTACCTATATAAACCCTACTGTAAAACAATGAGCTTACTTTATAGATCCTTGTAAAATTACTTTATGTATCTTTATGTATCTTTATAACATTGTATACTCAATAAACTTCTTTTGACAAGGAATAGTTATATATATATTTCACAGGCTTATTGAAGCACTCTTATTAATTCATTTATTTATTGAAGTGTATTGCACATTAATGTATAGTATTTTGGACATTTTATACATGTCACAAGAGAGCACAATACCACTTTATTAATTATATATTTATATATATCATTTTGATAGCACAGCGTTTTATAACTTGATTTCTATGAAAAAAGTAAGGTAACTCACTTCTTAGATAGTTGTCACTATAACAGGTGTCCATGTTGAAAGATTTCACTTGTATTCCTGTTGCAGTGACAACTTTGACAATTTTACTTTGCCCCTCACTTCCTTGACAATTGTCACCAGGTCAAAAAGTGCTAATCTCCCCAGCGGGGACACGGGCAGAAATAAAATCCAGGCAGACTTTCCAACTGTTCCTTCATCTTTTAATGCTAAAAAAAAGTTTAGACCAGAGATGCAATTTATGTTTTGCTCTTTTTTTTTCTACAGGGAAAATACAGACTATGATTTGTGGAAAGATCACAAAATCAAAGTCATTCAGACCCAAGCTTTGGAAAATTATTTTTCAGGCTACTTACATTTGATTCTATTGTAAGCATTCAAGCATAAAATAATCCGTAAATGTAAATATATATATATCTCTCTCTTTATATATATATATAGAGAGAGAGATATGTATATATAGATATGTTTATTTTATATAAAACATTTTAAAATGTGAATCAACAATAATCAATAGTAAAAAATGCATTGCAACGGAAGTTTAGAGTGACCTAAAATTACAAATAGTCCCCTGGGCTAGTAAAGGGCAGTTTGGAATCTCTTTAGCATGGACAATAATTTACTGCAATGCCATGTCTTGGAATGAGCATTATAAAACACAATAAAAAAGAAGAAATATATTATATATAAATATAAGCCTTTATTACCTAGCATAATATAGTTGTAAGAAAATCATGAGCAAATAATACTAAAATACTGTTATATTTCATTGTATACACATTGCTATTGAGTATTATACCATTCAATTAAAGCTCTTTTATAAATCACCCATAACAAATATGTTTAATAATATCTGCAGCATAATATATTAAAAAAAGCATCAAAATGAATGAAATTTATGTCGCTATTGATTCTGCATGTACTTTAGTTTGTTATGCTTATTTCACTTTAGACACTTTGGCGTGGTTTTTTAGAAATTACACAAGATTTTAAGATGTGTCATTTGGGATTTCCACTTCAAAGGTCAGTGAGTCTTCCAGGAGCAAACCTATTTTTAATAACAAATGATCTATGCATTAATTATAAATTGCAAATGAAAAAGAGTTCAAAGGCATTACATCATTATCGCTAGAAAAAACATTACTTATATGTATTTGCATATCTGTTCTCCCATTTTGTGCCATAAAAAGTAAATTTTGTATAACATGAGAATGTGAAATGAACATTTTTATTGTACGTTTAATCAAGCTGATGGTCAATTTCTTCCTTTAAAGCTGTAAATAGTTTGATGTGCTTTTCATAAGAATCAGTTAATAAAGTATTTATATATGCTGTAGATTCGATTCAGCTGGTGTTATTTAACCATATACTACCATATTGTTGTTCTAATCAGGTGAAATGATTTTCTTTATAAATTGTGCAAATTTTTAATGAAAAGAGGTTTCAAAGAGCATATTGTGCATATCAAGAATCTAGATTATGGTATGAAGCATTTTAATATTTGGAGCTGGGTGTTATTTGCTTACAAAACTTAGACACATACTTATCCATCATGCCATACCATCAGACAGGCATGTGACTGGCCCCAAATTTATTCTGCAACAAGACAACAACCCCAGACATACATCCAATATCATTAAGAACTTTTTTAGTGTAAAGAAGAATAAGTAGTCCTGGAAGTGATGGTTTGGCCCCCACAGACCCCTGATCTCAACATCATCAAGTCTGTCTGGGATTCATCTCTTTGTATACAAAGGAGCATGGCGGAGCTCATGTCCATAATGGAGGTGGTAGTAACACAGCCCCAAATGATCCACAATGGCTCAAAAGTGAAATATTTAGACAGAATAAAGGTGAATAAAAAAGTGGGTGTTTCCCTTGTGAAACGCGTTGACATCACACCCTTGAATGTCTGATGCTCCATACACCTTCGCATCACTGTCTGGGATTCCCGGCACAGACAACTTTTGGCATGAGAGTGTGGGACACGGATATCTGAGGTCACTGTATCCAGCGGCTATCCACATGCTTATTCAAGCGGTGTGTGGTCACTGAGGCACTCCCCATCCATCCTGGGGGACGGGACTCCAAGTCTGATGTGGTGTATGCAGCAATGAGTCCAACAGGAAACAGCAAGATAAAAAGTGATCTCTCGCCTAGCTGCACAGATACGAACTGATACTTCAATCTAACAGACAACGGAAAACAGAACATGACAGACTACGGCTACGTCTATTACTTGCAGAGCATCTACCCTCACACCCGGATAAGGTAGACCAGATTACAGGTACACTCATTGTCAGTTGTGCTCCCTAGCTGGAATTGGATTGACTTTATGTCTGATTGATATAATGCCTGCCTATATCCTATTTTCCGGATCCATTCTGATCAGTGTCTATGAGGTGGAACTTTACCAGCTTCTATCCAGCTTCCCATTCTTTTTCTGCCATTTGTCCCTAGTATTTTAGACTGCATACCTTGACCCTTTTGAATTTTTTGATCTCTTGATTTTTTGATCCGTTGGATTTTGTCAAGTGCAGTCATTTACCTCTCCTTTCCATCTGGATTGCCCGGCCCCATGGTGTTTGCTACCACATTGCACATTGATTCCACAGTGCCTTTTATGGTTTACACTATGATGCATTTGTAATGCAGACATTCTCATATCTGTTTGTTTGTTTGTACTTGTTTGTTCACTGACAACGTTGTCATTAGATGGTGCACAGTGGAGATCTTTTCAGATATTTTTGTATTATTGGTCATTTTTATCCATTTTTATCTGTGGCTCTATATGTGGCATCTTTCTCTATGCTTGACTTTCTTGGTATAGGATTGTATGTTTTTTAAAGGTGGATAAAGCACCTGGACCAGATCGCATCCAATCACAGATCCTAAAAGAATTGAGCTCTGTCATTTCAAGGCCATTGTTTCTAATATTTAGGGATTCGTTAATGACTGGAATGGTACCACTGGATTGGAGCAGGGCCAATGTTCCCCACACACGACTCATGTGTAAGGTAAAGTCTACAGGCTTGGAAAGATTAATTTGTAAATTGATAGAAAACTGGCTAAAAGACAGAATTCAGAGAGTAGTGGTTAATGACTCTTACTCTGAATGGTCTAAGGCTTTTCTCAACCTGATTACCTATGTAACTACGTAACAATGGGATTACACAAAGAGGCACAAGTATTTGAGGCAGCCTACATCCACAGAAGATCTGTGGTTACTTCTACAAGATGTTTGTAACAACCTACCTGCCAAGTTCATTCAAAAAATATGAGCTAGTGTAGCTAGAAGAATTGATGGTGTTTTGAAGGCAAAGGGCGGTCAGACCAAATATTGATATGATTTAGATTTCTCTTCTGTTCATTTACTTCCCTTTTTGTTATTTGATAAAAAATAAACTAATACTTCTGTTTCTGAAAGCATTCTTAATTTACAGCATTTTTTACACCTGCCTAAAACTTTTGCACAATACTGTAATTAACCACTTGCCTACTTGGCAATTTAACCCCCTTCCTAACCAGACCAATTTTCAGCTTCCAGTGCTCTCAGATTTTGAATGACAATTACTCAGTCATGCAACACTGTACACATGATTTTTTTTATCCTTTTTTTCCACACAAACAGATTTCTTTTGGTGGTATTTAATCACCCCTGGGTTTTTTATTTTTTGCTCTATAAATGAAAAAAGACCGCCAATTTTGTAAAAAAAAACATTTTTCTTTGTTTCTGTAATAAAATTTAGCAAATTAGTGATTTTTCTTCATACATTTTGGCCAAAAGTTATACTGCTACATATCTTTGGTAAAAAAAAAAAAAATCAGAGTATATTATTTGGTCTTTGTGAAAGTTATAGAGGCTACAAAATATGGTTGCAATCATTGAAAATTGATCACACCCGATCACTCCTGATATATTGAAGACCTATGTCATTTTTTGAGACACTAACAATCCAGGAAAGTACAAATATCCCCTAAATGAAAAACTGGAAACATGCCAAGATATTTAGTATGAGGCAACGGTTAGTTTTTTGCAGTTGTCATTTTTTCCCACGATTCTTTGCAAAATTAAGATTTTTTTTCACAAAATTGTCATATTAACAGGTTATTTCTCTCTCGTGGCATGTGCATACCACAAATTACACCCAAAAATACATTCTGCTACTCCTCTTGAATATGGTGATACCACATGTGTGAGACTTTTACACAGCCTGGACACATACAGAAGCCCACCTACTTCAGGCATTCTAGAAGTACAAATTACACATCTAATTTCCAAACACCTATTACATTTTGAAGTCCCTGGGGCACCAGGACAATGGAAACGCCCACAAAATGGCCCAATTTTAGAAAACAAACATCCCAACATATAATCTATGAGGCATAATAAGATCTTTTGCGCGGTTCATTTTTTTCTAGAAGTTTTTGGAAAATGTGGGAAAAAAATGAAAACGCATGTTTTTTTACACAAAATTGTCCATTTAAAAGATATTTCCAACACATAGCATGTACATAGCAAAAATGACACCACAAAATACAGTCTGCTACTCCTGAGTATGGCGATACCACATGTGTGAGACTTTTACACAGCCTGGCCACATACAGAGGCCCAACATCCAATGAAGACCATCAGGTGTTCTAGGGACATAAATTATGCATCTAATTTCCTGATAATCTATCACATTTTTGAAGGCCCCTCATATTTCTAATATATAGCATGTACATAACAAGAAATACACCCAAAAATACATTCTGCTGAGCAAAGGGTGAACAAAAGATTACCTGGGGTCTTAGTAGTGCAGTGGTCCACAGGAGGAGAGCACTGATCCAGGAAGCAGCGTTAGCGACAGTGAATGGAATTGTCAAGGCAGCAGGTAGGAATATTGTCCATAGTCAGTACAGGCAGGGATACTGTCCATATATAGTCCAGGGTCAGTGCAGGTATAGATATTGCCAGCATTGCCAAAATATTGGTCCTGGTAGTAAGCAGGAACATGGCCCATAGTACAGGTAGCAGGACAGGAAAGAATGGGGACTGGGGTAGAGGCTTCTCCCACCCAAATCTCTTTGAAGCCTCAGGCCTCCAGACCCTAATCTGGGAATGAGAAAACTAAAAAAATTGTTTTCTTCATCCAGAAAAACAATTCTGAAGCCCTGTACATATGTGAGACCCCTGTGTTATGAATCCCACTACTCCAGGAGCAGGGTAAAAGATCAGTCCAAGAGGCAAAAAACGTGGTCAAACAGTCCAGGGTCAGTTCCAGTGTAGGCAGAGGTAGGTACAGTTTAGCATTAGGCAGAAGTATGGTCGTATATTAGGTCAGGGTCAGTTCCGGAGCAGGCAGAGGTATGTTTAGCGTTAGGCAGTAGCGTGATCTTATAGCAGGCCAGGGTCAGTTCCGGAGAAGGCAGCGGTATGTACAGTTTAGTGCAGTGGCATAAGGGGTGTGGAGGTAAATTACAATTAGGTTTTCCATATTTCACTAATAATGTAGAGAAGTATGGTAGTGGCGGAAACAGTCCCTATACAGAGGCCTGGTTGGGAAGAACATTAGGGACAATAATACGCTGTGTCTCTTCTAATTCCTCCTCTGGAGCACACCCGGTATTTCTTTTGACATCTTAGGCCTCCTTCATGGGGGGGTTCTCAGGAAAGTGGCGTTCATGGAGTCTGCTCACCGAATCAGAGCGAATATTTTCTGGTGGGCCTTCAGGATACAATAGGGCGGTGATAATTTATTCTTGGTAATGAGGATAGGAGATGGGGGGGCTCAGTAGATTTTTGCTAAATAACATAAGTGTTATACATAGCCAAACTGAAAAAAACTGAAGATTGCGGAAGAGGGGCAAGCTTGTGTAGAAATTATCCACATAAATGGTATCTCTTTTCAAGAAGTAGATAGTTAAGCTCCCAGACAACTTTTCCGTTGGCTCCAATGTACTCTGGACATTCAGGGGGATGCAGCTGGATGTCCTTCCCTTCGTACACCAGGAAAGCATAGATGTAACCCGTGGCTCGGTCACAAAATTTGTAGAGCTTAACCCTATATCGGCCCCTTTTGCTGGGGATAAACTGCTTGAAGCCTAGCCTGCCTGTGAATTTGACAAGTGACTCATGGACAGAGATATTTTGGTCGGGGGTATATAACTAGTGGGAATTTTTCAGAGAAAAAATTTATAAGTGGCCGAATTTTAAATAATTTGTCATAAGCTGGGTAATTTTTGGGAGGGCACTGGGTGTTGTCATTTTAATGGAGGAGCCGCATAATCATTGGGTGCCTTAGCCTTGGCATAAGGGATGAGAAGATTGGCATGTGGTGGATGGGGTTGGTGGACCAGTAGGAGTATAATTAGTTTTTTTCATGAGTCCCATATTAAAAGTTAGGCCTAAAAAAAGTTTCAATTCCTCCACGGTAAGTTCTCTCCACTCAAAGAGATGGGCGCAGCTTGAACCAGAGTTGCTTGTTATAAACTGTTATCCATAGAGGTTGCACTGGGCCATGATGGATGATAATAGGTCTACAGTAAAAATTAAAATAAAAAAGGGCAAAATTATCTGTGTTCACCTGGACACTGGCTGGGTGGTGAAAAGAGGGATGTTTGCTTCTTCTGAATAAGGGGGAAGCCACAGAGGGTTTTGAAGGTCATAGGGAAGAATGGCATGGCCCTAACCCTTTGGGGCTGAGATGACACCCCACTAGTGTTTGGCCTTTGTTGCAGTGATACTCCATTTCTCGTGGATGGCACTGCGCTAGAGGTGGATGGCACTGTGCTAGTGGTGGATGGCATTGAGCTGCTGGTTGATGCCACTGCTCTACTTGTAGTAGGCTGCTGCTCCTCACCAGAACGCCTTCATTTCATGGGCACATGTTCCTTTTCCTCCGATTCAGACTCACTGCTTAAACAAGTTCATATGCTGAATCAGAATCAGACTCAGACTCAGAGAGCTCCCTGCTGCTCTCGGTGCTTCGGCTAAGAAGCTGGTATGCCTCCTCTGTGGAAAAACATTTTTTGCCATACTGGTGACTGTGGGCTGTGGTGTGACACTAGGACAGATGTGGCTGCACTGATGGGTGCTGATGAGGCAGGTCTAATGAGGCTGCACTGCTGGGTGCTGAAGAGGCTGCACTGCTGGGTGCTTATGAGGGTACACTGATGCGTGCTGAAGAGGCTGCACTGATGGGTGCTGATGAGGGTGCACTGATGGGTGCTGATGAGGGTGCACTTATGTGCTCTGATGAGGTTGAACTGATGTGCACTAATGCACTGTGGCTGCACTGATTAATTGGCACTGATGTGCACTGATGAGGATCCACGGATAAAGTGGCACCGATGAGCATTCACTTATGGGCATGATGCACACTATTGGACACTGTAGTGGGACTAATGATCACTGTAGTGGCACTAATGAGCACTATAGTGGCACTGATACCACAGATGGGCACTGTAGTGGCACTGATGGGTACATGTGGCACTGGTGGCATTAATGGGCACTGTAGTGGCACTGATGGCACAGATGAGCACTGTAGTAGAACTGATGGCACTGTAGTGGCACTGATGGGCACAGGTGGCACTGATGGACACATGTGGCACTGGTGGCACTGATGGGCACTGCAGTGGCACTGATGGTACAGATGAGAACTGTAGTGGCATTGATGAGCACAGGTGGCACTGATGGACACTGTAGTGGCACTGGTGGCACTGATGTGGCACTGATGGCACAGATGAGCACTGTAGTGGCACTGGTGGCACTGATGTAGCACAGATGCCACAGTAGGGCACAGTAGAGCGCTGATGTAGCACTGTATGTCACTGCTGGGCACAGTAAAAATGAATCAAACTCACAGTTTTGCACTCAATCTCTCTCCTCTTCACACACTCTGTATCAGTGTGAGGAGAGGAGAAAGTTGAATCCCTGGATGACTCCCGCATTGTTTACATTCTGATCGATCCATCATTGGATGGAGTGATCACGTGGTAAAGGGCCGCTTTCATTGGCCCTTTACCACAATCCGTGACGCGCTGGGTCCCGTGAACCCAGCAAGCATGGACAGTCCCAAGTGTGCTCCCCAGGGGGCGCGTGGGGAGCGTGATTCTGGGAGGATGTCATTGTACACCCACCCAGAGTTATCCGACCGCGCTATAGCTGTAATTCGGCTATGGCCGGTCAGTAAGCGGTTAAAGCAAACTATATTTTTTAGGATGTCATTATAGGAAGTCTTGTATAAAAGTATATACAAGTAAAAATCGAATGCTAAAACTTTTGTGTTAACAAAAAAAACATACACTCCATTAGGTTTTCTATTTTCTCCTCTTTTTGTTTTTAGAGGTGATATATAGGCTGGAATAGAAGTAATGGCAAACTTGTGAGTTTTTGAAAGAATTAATATTTCCAGAATAGGATTTCATTATAAAAAGGCTCAGTTAACTGGAGTATCATTATATATGATATATATATATATATATATATATATATATATATATATATATATATATATTATATATAGAAGTAGTTGCTTTCCAGCAATTTTTCATTTTCTTTCTTGTTTGCATGTTAGGAGAATTAAGAAAATATTACTATATGTCAAAGAATTTCCAGTATTTCCATGTCCATAGAGGCTTCAATTCAGTCCATCTAGGGGTCTACTTGGCATTTATCCAAGAATAATCAGAGTAGTGAGGATGAACTGAGATGAATACAGTTTTGCAGAATTGTTTTCTTGCTTATTGCCATCAAGATGAAGAAAAGCTCTTTGCTTCATCTAGATGTCCTAAGCCCTGCTTGGGTTATTAACCTGATTAGAATCAGACTGATTGAATTGTAGGTTACTTGCACTTTTCTCATCAATAGTGCTCTTTGTACTGCATTGGTGAATAAGTCTTTGGGTACTTCTCCATAATTTTAACTATTATTTTACAGTCATAATATATTCAAAATATATTAGTTTATAGTATCTGTTAACGACGTCACTTTGCAAATTGTTTAGCATAAACAACAATATGCTTCTCGTTCTATATAAAAAAAATAATAGGTACTTCATTTGACCTCTTGTATTTGTCTGAGGCACATAAACCCACTATTCTTAGGTCTATAAATTAATAATCCTAATTATTATTATAATTATAATTATAATTGTTAACTTTTTGTCTGAGTATAGATCTTTGTTTGTCTCAAGCATGTTTGAAGTTATTTACTGTTGACTGTCTCACTTCCTCTGCTGGTAGTTTATTCCAAGCATCAACTACCCTTTCAGTAAAATGATACTTTCTAAAATGGGTTTTGAACTTTCCTCCAGTTAGTTTGAAGTCATTTTTTTTTTGTTTAATATCTGTTTATTAATTAAAGAAAAGGTACACAGAATAAACAGAACTGATTTAAGTATGTTGTAGAAATACGTTTGAAAGTACAAACACAAGCAAATATTGCCCGTAGATGCTCAGGGACGTTAAACTCAAATGAGAAGGAAATAAGGAATATAACCTTGAGTATTAGCCTGGTAGACAATCAAATGAAATTTGTTACAGTCAAATGTTCTAGTGGGTATAAAAAGAGTTTATAAGGGGAGTAAAAGGGAATGGGGAAAAAGGAAAGGAGAGAAAAGAAAGAAAAGAGAATGGGGGGGAAGGGAGAAGAAGAATAGAATAGAAAGGGGGACAGACAGGAGGCTGGTAATCGATGGAGTATTCTGAACGACATAAGCAATGATTACTACTAACCATAAAGGAAAAAGCAACATACTGAAAAAATAAACAGTTAAGGGGTATGTTTGGCTGTATAACTTCAGGGGACACAAACATGATGTCTTTGTAATAAGAGGTGGTTTTGAACTCGAACCATTAGGCCCATGTTGTGGTGTGTCATTTAATGTTATCTTTAGCAATGAGAGTGTGTTCTGCCATAAGACAAATATCCGCTGCTTTCTGTAGCTAGCTTTTCAGTGAGGGGGCTGTAGGTTGGCCCCACAAGGCAGGTATGAGGGCCTTGGCAGCGTTCAGCAGATGGGGGATAAGGGAAAGTTTTATATGGACTGACAGAATTGAGGGTACTATGAGGAAGTATTGTCCACGGGTCGGGGGGGACAACCCACTATTCAGTTAATGAGATTGAGAATGTCTGACCAGTAAGGGAGGATTATAGGGCATGACCACCATATATGGGCATCAGAGGCAGTGTTCCCACAGTTCCTCCAACACAATGGGGAACTGGAGGGGAATATATAGTGTAGGTTAGCTGGAGTATAGTGCCTTCTGGTCAATAGTTTGTAATTGGTTTAGATGAAATCGAAGATATATGACCAAGTTTTAGAATTGTATCTCTTTGTTTGTCTGTGAGATGAAAGTTGAGGTCAGATTCCCATTTATCGAGATATTCCGGATATGAGGGGCTTTGAAGCTTGATGAGAGCCTTATAGAACTGTGGAATAAAGTGAAGATGAGGGTCTTTATAGTTGAACATTGGTTCAATAGGGGTTAAGCCCTGTATACTCCGTATTGGATGAGGAAGAGAATGAAAGAATTGGTTGCATCTGTTTGTATCTTCATCTGTCCATGAATGCGATTTGTTTTAGGCCAAGGATATCTGGAAGAGTTTTAAAAGCGTACGATTGAGTAATGTGATGAAGCAGACGAGGGCCTTCAGGTGACCAGGATTTAAAGGCAGAGTCCATGGAGCCAGATAGAAAGTAGCGGTGATATATTAATGGCAATAAGGGGGAATTGTAAAACCAGGAGAAGTTATTGTATAGCAAATCCCACATGTCCAAGGTGGAAGAAGTTAGAGGTGAAGTGTTGGGCGATAAAGCTCTTGAGGAGCGGGGAATCCATGGGATGGTTGACAGATCTGTGCCACTTAATGCATATTCCAATTGGACCCAGAATTTGACCCACAATTTGGCATTGCCAGCATATCTCCAGTCCGAAACACATGACAGAGCAATAGCATGGTAGTATGTTTTAAAAGTTTGGAAGAGTAGACCTCCCGAACTCTTGGAGTGGAAAAGAATCGTCTTTGATAGTCTGGGATGCTTGCCCCTCCAAACAAGGAGAGATATCATGGTCTGAAGGATAGAAAAGGACCTTATAGGCAACATTTGAAAGTGGAAAGTACATGTGGTAGAATATTAATTTTTATAATGTTTATTTTTGCTAAACAAGAATGGCAAAGGGAGGACCATTGCCAGAGATCAGATTTGATGCTATTTAGTAGGGGAATATAGTTATATTTAAAAAAAGAGTGAAGATGAGGAGTAAGATGGATGCCCAGATATTTTAAATTTTCTATCTCACAATTAAAGGAATGAGAGGCTTAGTTTGGTCAGCATCTGGACGGGTAACCTTGTTATTAAAAAGTTCTGACTTGGATAAATTTATTTTAAAATTGGAAAGTGATTGGAATGTGTGGAAGGCTGACATAAGGTTTGGTAAGGAGATTCGTGGCTGTTGGATAAAAAACAAAATGCCATATGCATATGCGGCATATTTATGTATTTAGAGCCCACTTTGATCCCTTGAATGCTATTGTTGTGTCAAATTGTTGCTAAAAGGGTTCTAGTGAGATAGGAAACAACAGGGGGGGATAAGGGACACCCCTGTCTAGTGCCATTATGCGGGGTAAGGGGGTCGCTTAGTGTTCCGTTAATCTTGATTTGGGTAGAGGGGTGAGAATAGAGAGAGGAAATACGGTGGTACATCTTGGGGCCTAGTCCAAAATACCGAAGGGTCGTCATAATATAGTCCCAGTCCAGCCTGTCAAAAGCTTTTTCAGCATCCGTGGAGAGGAGGAGGGTGCGCTGGGCGTATCTACGAACATAGTGGATCAATGAAAGGGAGTGTAAAGAGTTATCCACTGTGATCCATTTAGGAAGGAGAAGGAGTAGTCTAGTGGCCATGAATTTGGCCAAAAGTTTGGTATCTACGTTCAGTAGAGATATGGGTCGGTAGCTACCCAAAAGAGTGGGGTCTTTACCCGGTTTAGGGATAATTGTGACATGAGCGGCGAGAAATTCTGGCCGGAGGCCTGTGCTATTGGAAATAGAATTGGCAGAAGCCATTAAATGAGATAAAAGAATTTCACTAAATGTCTTATAGTACAAGACAGTGTAGTCATCTGGGCCTGGGGCCTTACCTGAAGGAGTGTATTTTAATGCTTTTTAAAATTCCTCTACAGAAAAGTCATTTTCTAAATGATTGAGAATCTTACACAAGAGCTTGGGTAGTTTTGCTTGTTTTAGATAAGAAAGAATTAATTTACGTTTCTCCGTAGGAGCAAGGGAAGCTAAGTCGCCCTTAACACTGTAGAGATTGGCGTAAAATTCTCTGAATGCCTTCACAATTTGAGGGGAAGCATGAGCCATTTCACCTGAGGGGAGTTTGAATTTAGATATGAAGGAGGCGGTTTTCTTCACACAAAGGGAACGTGCGATTTCTGGGAGATTATATGGATTTTTTTTCCTATATCCAGAAGATCTATAAGTTTTTTTCTTTCTTGGTTACTCCTTTAGCTTTATTCGTATCAGAAAGGTTATAATACCATTTTGGGAATTGGGTGGAGAAAAATCTGACCGGGGTTACGGTGTTTCCCTAAAAATAAGCCTGGGTCTTATATTAATTTTGGCAACCAAAAACATAGTAGGGCTTATTTTCGGGGTAGGGCTTGCCATTTAATGTGCTGTCTCCCTCCCTGCCAGTAATCCCCTGTGTGAAATGAAGTAAAAGTGGTTGTGGGCTGCTAGAGTCCTCTCTATTACAGTAATATATGGTGGGAAAGGTCTGCGTTTCTGTAATCTGTTGTGTCAGGTACCTTATTATAGTGCCGCCCTGGGCTTCCATAGCCCGCCTGAGCTCTCTTCCACAATCCGAGCTTTGCAGTTGAAGGGGGGCCGAGATCCCCCACTAACAGGCAGGAGAAGAGGAGATCTGAGCGCCGTTCTGAGCTTTCATAGCCCGCCTGAGCTATCTTCCACAAACCGAGCATTGCAGGGGGAGGAGGGCCGAGATTACCCACTGACAGGCAGGAGAAGAGGAGATCTGAGCACCACTTTGGGCTTCCATAGCCCGTCTGAGCTCTCTACCACGATCCGAGCATTGCAGGGGGCCAAGATGCCCAATTGACAGGCAGGAGAAGAAAAGATCTCAGGATGAAGGAGATGGGGATTTTTCTGAGATGATCCTGGAGTTGTTGTGCGCATTATGAGGGGTTTTGCTCCACATGGGTTCGAAGGATGCAGAGAATACTGGAGTCGGGTCCTGCCAGGAAGCTCTCCCGGGGCATTCTAATCTTGTGGAACAATACAGGAAGTTCTTCTGGGAACCGCAGAGTGGAAGTGCGGCCCCTTTTGGTGGCAATTAAATAGGAGGGGAACCCCCACCTATAAGTAGCCCCATTAACTCTCAATTGGCCGAGAAGTAGTTTAAGGGCTCTGCGCCATTCCAACGTTTCTCTGGAGAGATCAGGGAATATGTTGATGACTGCACCGTCAAAGTCAATACTTGGGGTGCCACGTAGTTTAAACATGATGGCTTTTTATCTTTGAAGTAGTGTAAGCGGCAGGTAACATCTCTAGGTTGATCTACAGAGAGATTATGTGAGCGCAGGGCTCGATGAATGCGATCAAATCGCGTAGGTTCAGTAACCATTTTACCCAGGATTGTGTTTAGGATACCAGGGATTGTTACCTCTAGGTCGCCATCTTTGGTTGCCTCTGGTAACCCCCTAATGTGCAGGTTATTCCCACCAGTTTGAAGTCATGTCACTGTGTTCTTAATTTTGGCTTCATATTGGAAAAACTACCCTCCTGAACCTTGATCACCCCTTTGATGTAATTAAAGGTTTTATTCATGGTTCCTCTTTCCCTTCTTTCCTCCAGACTGTACATATTACGTTTCTGAAGATGCTCTTGATATCTGTTATCCCTCAGACCTTTCACCATTTTTCATATCTTTTTGTAAGTGAGGTCTCCAGAACTGGACACAGTATTCTAAATGAGGTCTCACTAAAGAACTACAGTATATAGGGAATCAGAAGCTCCTTCCTCCTGCTGGTGATCCCTCTAGTGAGGCAACCCAGTATTCTATTCACTTCCCCCACTGCCTGGTCACACTGTTTGCTCATTTGCAATCATCTGAAATAAGTACCCCCAAACCTTTTTCTATAGTGCTGGCTAACACTGTACCCCCAATGTTGTACTCTCTCAAGGGATTATTTTTCCCTAGGTGCATTATTTTACATTTAGAAACATTGAACTGAAGTTTTCACTGCTTTGACCAATCTTCCAGCAATGCCAAATCATGAGTGCACTTGAGTGCACCCTTTTAATGCCTGTGTTCAGGGCTCTGTACAGACAATTCAATATCTCAGGTTTAATTAATACTGACAGGTTGATCAATATATTTTATACATGAATGTTGTTGCTCAATAATTATTTACACTGTAAAGCTAGAACATGTGAGGGCTAAGGAAAAAAACAAAGTCAAGTTCAACAGTTTTGTAGACTATTGGGTTGATTTACAAATCAAGATAAATAGGCTGTTCACTTTGCAGGGGACTTTGCACTTTGGAAGGGATTTTTTCCTTAGCTTAGTGAATTACGTGAAGTTCTACTAACTTTCTGTTATCCAATTATGTGCAAGAAAAAAAAAATATCTTTCAAGTAATTGGGTATTTTTTTGCATAGTAAATTTTCACCACATTCACGAAGATAAGGGAAATGTATTTGCAAAGTATATTTGACTTTTGTAAATCAACTCCTATATGTCTGCTATGTTGAGCTCTGGGATGCTCCCTCTGGCTCAGTTTACATCTAGGTGTCCCGGATCGTGGGTGGAATTGCAGCACTTCTGCCTGCGATCCCTAATCACAGCAAATCATGGTACGCCCTTGCAATCCCCATCCCTTCCAATGGCACCCCAATTGCTGCGCGATTTTGCTGTGATTGTCGCCTGACGAATCATGGTGAAATCGCGCAAACAGAATTGTGGTACGCCTGTCACCCAATAGAAGTTCCAGGAACTTCTTTTGTCTGACAGGAGTACCATAATTCTGTTTGTGTGACTCTACCGTGGTTCGTCGGGCGACAATTGCGTGAAAAATCACGCCGTGATTGGGGTGCCATTGGAAGTGATGGGGATCACAAGGGCATGGTGGCGATTACGCCCGCGATCCAGGACGCCTAGATGTGAACAAAGTCTTATACTGACCCAATCTAATATTGGCCCATAACTGTGATGGGAGAACAAACTGACAAATACTAAGTGCAGGAGGCCAGAATGTTTGAAGAATAGTTGACTGCTTAAAGTGGAATTCCAGTTAAAATAAAAAAAAAAAACATTAATTTCTTAGAAAAATATAATTAACTTTTACAGTAAGTGCTAATTGGATTGCTAAATCTCTTATTAAAAACAACCATCTAATCCAGACATTCAGCAACCCTTCTATCCCTCACTGACAATGGTTGTCCTGTGCAGCCTGTCAGGGAATGTTTGAACAATTAGTTTAGTCAGCTATAGTGATAGTTTAATCGATCAATAAACAACAGTGCCTCCAATACAAAAATAATTTATTAAAATAATTAAGCTAAAGTAAAAAGAAAAAAACCAAAGCGCCAAAGAAATCTAAATATCGATAAGAGTAAGTAATAATATTAGAATTGACAATTGACAGCTGCAGTGAATAAAACTTTGCAAGTGCAAAATGACACTAGTAAAGAAAATAAATATACCATGCTAAGTGCCAAAAAATGTTAAATGTTAATGTTAAATTAAAAAATTAAAAAATGTTAAATAAATATCACATTTGAAACCAATGCGACTTTGGAAAAAAATTGCTAAAAAAGTCCCATGCAGATAGTTTGTTGCAAACATCAATAACCTTGAAGCAATAAAAGTTCCAAATCCCAAGTAAAGTGCTCGTGCTCTACAAAGTGGATACGAATCCATGCTTGATAAGTGCTTGATATATGCTCAGAAGACGGTGCCCCCACATAGATGTGAACTCAACCCTTCCAAGTGGACCAACTATTTCTAGTTTGGTCACACACGCATGTGGGGCAGTCCCCGCAGAGTTTCTGTGGGCTGATGTGGTTTAAGATAGTTGTTTCCTCATAAGAATGGACGTAATAAAGAGTGCCTCATTCCTAGTGTATGTACTAGCGATGTTTGGGGTAGAAGTTCCTCATAAAAATGACAGAAAAAGCCTCATTGCACAGCAACGTTTAAAACATTCATTCCAGATAAAAAAACATGGTATTAGACTTACATGTAAGGGTATACTGGTTGATTTCCGGGACCGGAAGTGTGTCGTGATAAAGTGGACTAACCTCTACATGTTTCAGCCATTCAGACGTCTTCAGGAAGTTCCAGTATACCGTGGCGGCGGCTTACCACTGCTTATGGGCAGATTTCCTGGGAACTTATCTGCTGTTTACACCAGGTGCCAGGCTTTTAGGCATCCTTATATATGAGGAAACAACTATCGGTTTCAAATGTGATATGTATTTAACATTTTTTGGCACTTAGCGCGGTATATTTATTTTCTTTACTAAAATAATTAAGCTAAGCGATTATTTATTCCTAAGATACTTTGCCCAATGCAGAAATTCTTTGATTAACACAAAAAAATGGGTGCAAGTATGGACTTATAATAAATTTATTTTACAGAAGCCGCTTTACAAACATCATAAATAACAGAGAAATTGGATATGACACAGACACTACGATTTTACAATGAATTTCTAAAGTTTACTTCGTTACAATAGATTCCTATATTATATCAAACAATTATTTTCCCCTTGTAGATATCCTAGCTTGCTTTTATTAAATTTGGCAAACAGTAATCTGCGTGTTAGGAGCAGTGGCAGCTGGTGCTCAAAATTTTTTGGGGAGGGCGCAAACAAACTGAAAATTTCTGAAAAATACTGAAAAAAAACATCAATTGTAGCCTTACTGTGCCCATCAAATGCAGCCACTGTGCCATCAAATTCAGCCACTGTGCCAATCAAATGCAGCCACTGTGCCATCAATTGCAGCCACCATGCCCATCAAATGCAGCAACTGTGCCCATCATATGCAGCCACTGTGCCCATTATACGCAGCCACTGTGCCCCATCAAATGCAGCCACTGTGCCCCATCAAATGCAGCCACTGTGCCCATCAATTGCAGCCACTGTGCCCCATCAAATACAGCCATTGTGCCCCATCAAATTCAGCCACTGTGCCCCATCAAATGCAGCCACTGTGCCAATCAATTTCAGCCTCTGTGCCCATCAAATGCAGCTACTGTGCCCCATCATATGAAGCCACAGTGCCCATCATTTGCAGCCAATGTGCCCATCAAATGCAACCACTGTGTCCCATCAAATGCAGCTACTGTGCCAATTATATGCAGCCACTGTGCCCATCCTATGCAGCCACTGTGCCCATCAAATGCAGCCACTGCGCCCATCAAATGCAGCCACTGTGCCCCATCAAATGCAGCCACTGTGCCCATCAATTGCAGCCACAGTGCCCATCATATGCAGCCACTGTGCGCAACAAATGCAGCCACTGTGCCCCATCAAATGCAGCCACTATGCCCATCAAATGCAGCCACTGTGCTCATCATATGCAGCCACTGTGCCCATTATATGCAGCCACTGTGCCCATCATATGCAGCCACTGTGCTCATCAAATGCAGCCACTGTATCCCATCAAATGCAGCCACTGTGCCCATCAAATGCAACCACTGTGCCCATCATATGCAGCAACTGTGCATATAAAATGCAGCCTCGTCCGCCTGTTGTCTGACAGGAACTTACCCCATCTTGGTGGCGGGTCAGGCAGTGGGTCAGGCAGCGAGCTGTAGGATGGGTAGAGGGTCAGGTGACCTATGTCCTCCATGCTTCCCGTGCACCTTTTCTTCCCTTCTGCTAGGCATCCAATAGGATCACCTGTGCCTTCAGCCAATCAGGTGATGGGTATTAGACCCACGCTTCCTGATTGGGGGAAAGGCGGTTCAGTGTTAGAAAAGCAAATATTAATTTGCTTTTCTAACACACCTGGGTGGGCTCCAAGCTAAATGCTCTGCGCTCCGAGTCCACCCTATATTGAAGCCTTTTAGAGCCTATGGTTCTAATCAGGTGTTTAAAAAAAGAAACCATGCTGCTGTAATTCAGGTGCTCCATGTCTGAAAAGGGTCCGGATGCCTGAATAAGTGGTGGCCATGGCATCCATGGATAGATTCATGCTATGCATGAATCTATCCATTCTACATATAGGGGAGTGGTGTGATAGGGGTGCGGCGCCTGGGGGACCCTAATAAATGGGCCACCCCTGGTTAGGAGATCGAAAGGGGATAGCAAATTGACCAACACAAGATTATTGCAAACAGAAAATGAGTAAAATCATCAAGAACAGGTTAAACTTTTAGTTAGCCTCCAAAAGCGAATGTAGAGATTCATTGGGTAAATCAGGTAGGCTTTAAAATGGCCGCTGATCAGACCCTCAAAGATGGCTGCCAAAAAATGTGTTGAGTTTATCTTCCCAAAATGGTGTCTAGCTAAGCTGGGAGATGTGAGTGATGGGTTGTATGATGATGGCTGATGATGTGATGATCTTAAATGTCCCTCTCTGTTCTTGAGTGTCAAATGTACCCCCTCCTGTGTACCTGTTCTTGCTATAAATGAGTTGCAAATAATATAACCACTCAAACCCTGCCAAGAGGGTGTGTTTGGTATTATTTACTTATTTCTCATTGGTAGACCATGTTACTGATAAACTATGTGCTTGTACAAGCATTAGCTCAACTTGGCTACCAGGTGGCACTCTAATACCAGAAATCTCTATACTCTGGCTACAAAGAGGTATAATTTCATAACAAAATAATAATGATAAACATAAAAATAATTTGTACACTTTAAACTACTACTTGGGTATGTCTACATAATAACACTCATATTTCTAAGGACAATTATTACAACAAACATAGCTATGATAATATTATGGATTATTATTATTATTATTATACAGGATTTATATAGCGCCAGCAGTTTACGCAGCACTTTACAACATTAGGGCAGACAGTACAAGTACAATACAATTCAATACAGGAGGAATTAGAGGGCCCTGCTCGTTAGAGCTTACAATCTAGGAGGGAGCATAATATTATGGATGAGTCCTTTTTAGATAAAATGATATCTTGTGTCATAATCACATTTTTTCATATATTGTAATATTATATTTGGAAACAGTGATGTTCCTTTGCATCGCTATAGAGTTTTTTTTTTCTTGGGAGGGTGCATGTGATCAGCACAGGGCCAATCAGCACTGTCCAGACAGAGGGTCAGGGGTCCTGCAGCCTCATAGAACAATCAGGGAAGAATATAAACTCCTCCTACAAGCTTTAACCAGACACTGATAGAAGTCACAAGACTGCTATATACTGCTGATGCGAAAAGGTATTTAGCAGTTTATATTTACTAAAATAATTCCATTTCCATGTTCTGTTTTCTGTGGGAGACCAGATATAGTGAATGCAGGGTCCTGGGTTTAGTTACACTTTAACAATTCTACTAAGTTCCAAGATGTTTTGAAAAAGTTTGGAAAAGTTACACATTAATGAGACACTGGAATTTATACTCTGATTTCATAGTTCAAAATTAGAGCAATGATGAAATATTATTTTTTATACAGAGAAACTCTAAAAATCCAAATGTGGCTGCTCACAGAAACTTTCTACAACCATTGTCGGTGTCCATTCAAAAAGTCCCCCTCCCCCCACTCAGTCCTGCCCCGCCTTGCCTTGATCAGCCCAACCCAGCATAGCCTAGCACAGCACAATCCAGCCTGGCACAACCCAGATCAGCCGTGCCTCACCTCACCCCATCTGTAACATCATATTCTTTTCATGATTGATGACGCACAATCGTCCTCATTCATGAGAGAGCTCCTAGGGGTAATCTATAATGCAGTTTTTGGAAAAGACACTGCCATCAATATCCAGACACACCCCCCAGCTACCTTGTGAATTGAAAGGAGGGGGGAATGTGGACATGTGACAGGCAATGAATGGCACAAAAAAAGGTAAAAAAAATGCAATTTTGGAGCATAAAGATTTTGTTTACATGGATGATTGCAGGGGGAGTATAGGAGTATATAGGTTCTTGGCTTTCCTTTCATTTTAATATTAGTGTAGGCTATGATCTATGTAGGATAGTGTGTATATATATATATATATATATATATATATATATATATATATATATATATATATATATACCATATTTATCAGCGTATAACACGCACAGGCATATAACACGCACCTTAATTTTAAGAGGGAAGTTTCAGGAAAAAAACTTACATTTTAAATAAATAAAACAAAGGTCAGTGCCCATCAATGCAGCCTTATCAGTGCCCATCTGCATCCTCGCCATTGCCCATCTGCAGCCTTGCCATTGCCCATCACTGCAGTCTAATCAGTGACCATCTGCAGCCTTGCCCACCATTGCAGCCTAAACAGTGTCCATCTGCAGCCTTGCCCATCATTGCAACCTAATCAGTGCCCATCTGCAGCCTTGCCCATCATTGCAGCCCAATCAATGCCCATCTGCAGCCTTGCCCATCATTACAGCCTAATCAGTGCCCATCTGCCCATCATTGCAGCCTAATCAGTGCCCATCTGCAGCCTTGCCCATCATTGCAGCCTGATCAGTGCCCATCTGCAGCCTTGCCCATCATTGCAGCCTAATTAGTGCCCATCTGCAGCCTTGTCCATAATTGCAGACTAATCCATGCCCATCTGCAGCTTTGTCCATAATTGCAGGCTAATCCGTGCCCATCTGCACCCTTGTCATTGCCGGAAAAGACAGAGCCGGATCTCCTGTGTACTTGGCTTGCAGTCTCGCCCAGTCCCGCCCCTTGGCTCAGCTCCTATGATGGACATAACACCAGTCCAATGCCGGGACGTCAATGATAAATACGATATATATATATATATATATATATATATATATATATATATATACACACACACACACACACACACACTATATTGTGAAAAGTATTGTGACGCCTGCCTTTACACGCACATGAACTTTAATGGCATCCCAGTCTTAGTCTGTAGGGTTCAATATTGAGTTGCCCCACCCTTTACAGCTTCAACTTTTATGGGAAGGCTATCCACAGGGTTTAGGAGTGAGTCTATGGGAATGTTTGACCATTCTTCCAGAAGCGCAATTGTGATTTCAGACACTGATGTTGGACAAGTAGGCCTGGCTCGCAGTCTGCGCTTTAATTCATCTCAAAGGTGTTCTATCAGGTTGAGGTCAGGACTTTGTGAAGTCCAGTCAAGTTCCTCCACCCCAAACTCGCTCATCCATGTCTTTATGGACCTTGCTTTGTGGACTGGTCCAAATCATTTGGTGGAGGGGGAATTATGGTGTGGAGTTGTTTTTCAGGGGTTGGGCTTGGCCCCTGAGTTCCAGTGAAGGTGTCAGCATACCAAGACATATATGTGTCTTATATGCATACCAGCATAGTAAGGTCCATAAAGAAATGGATGAGCGAGTTTGGGGTGGAGGAACTTGACCGGCCTGCACAGGGTCCTGACCTCAATCCAAAAGAATATCTTTGGGATCAATTAGAGCGGAGACTGTGAGCCAGGCCTTCTCATCCAACATCAGTGCCTGACCTCACAAATGCTCTTCTGGAAGAATGGTCAAACATTCCCATAGACACACTCCTAAACCTTATGGACAGCCTTCCCAGAAGAGTTGAAGCTGTTATAGCTGCAAAGGGTAGGCCAACTCCATATTGAACCCTACTGACTAAAGCCGCGTACACATGATCGGACTTTCCGACGGGAAATGTGTAATGACAGGCTGTTGGTGGTAAATCCGACCATGTGTATGCTCTATTGGACAATTGTTGTTAGATTTTCCGCAGACAAATGTTGGCTAGCAGGTTTTAAAATTTTCTGCAGACAAATGTGTGTTGTCGGATTTTCCGAGCGTGTGTACACAAGTCCATCGGACAAAAGTCCAAAGTACAAACACGCATGCTCGGAAGCAAGGACGAGCCAGAAGTGGTCGGTCTTGTAATCTAGCATTCGTAATGGAGAATTAACATTTGTGACGTGGCAAATTATGAAATATCGAAATGCAGCGCACAATTCTCTTCTCCTTTAATGGGATACTAATGAAGCTGCTTTGCTGGTGATATTGGTGGAGTTATTGCAAACACATTTTCAAAGGCTTTTTTTTCTAGTGATATCAGGAATAATATTATTAGGCTTTTTTTTTTTATTTGGGCAAGTTACCACAACACCATTATCTTGTAGTTTTTCAGATCAAAGATACAACTGTGTTACTATGTTGGTGTCCCTTGTTAATATTACATTGTATTTTTTTTAAATCTAACTGCCTACTCCTAAACTGTCATTTGAAGTAAAACACATAGCCAAGTATTATTCTACACAATTTTTTTATTGTGCATTAAAAAAAAGAAAACAAATAAAATTAGACATGCTATCTGCCAATAGAACTTAACCAAAAAGTGCATTCTATGCATCCAAAAATATAGAAAATATATCAAATCAAATCATTATTCAACCAAAAAAATTATGTCAAAGCAATAACTCCAAGGCCAATAATAAATAACACGTTATCTCCCCCGATTCCGCAACATGTCTGGTTGATGAACAGCTGTTCAGAAACGAACTGAAAAGCGTGAAATGAAAAGCACGAAATGAAAAGCGCAAATCAACACTCATCACACTTCTACTAACACGAAATTAGCAGAAGGAGCCCAAAGGGTGCCGCTAAAGAGCTGAAAAACCACGTAGTACGTCTAGTATGTCACTACGTTCGTAATTGTTGGCCAACAATTGTGTGGCCATGTGTATGCAAGACAAGTTTTGCGCCCTTCGTACAATACTCCACGGTTTTGTTGACCAACAATCCGATCTTGTGTACGAGGCTTAAGACTGGCATGCCATTAAAGTTTATGTGCATGCAAAGGCAGGTGTCCCAATACTTGTGACAATATAGTGTGTATATATTTATATGTATATATATAATCATAGATCATAGCCTACAATTAGCATCACAAGAAATCAAATTTGATGCGCAGCAACAGCCTGCTATGGATTTTAAATTCTTACTTTAGTAATACTTACTAAATTGACTATACCCAAGGGGTTTTCTTAAAGTAGACCTACACTCTCCTTTTGTAGAGTGCATTATCCATGCCTCCCTTTTCCCCTCTGAACACATTTCACATTTGTTTTCCTTTTCTTTTTTGTGTAGCAAGTATATTTTTCATAAGCTATTTCTCTATTCCACACCTAGGCAAGGATGATGTTTGTTGGGATCATCTCCCCTCCCATCCACAGCCTCCAGGGAAATGTCACACATCTCAGGAGGCTTCGGAATAGTCTCCTCTAATCTTTGCATTTTGTGTATTCAAATCCAAAATGAGGCACAGGCCAAGGCTGTACGATGACAGTGCTGGACACCATGGGCTGGTAAGTACCTGTTTTGTAAAAGTAATTTGTAGCTGCTGACCCCCATGGCACAACTTTAAATTCATTGATTTTTTTTAATATACATTCTTACTAATGTAGTTATTTTTTTAGATAAGTTCAGCAATCAGGCCTGAGGTAAGGAAAGGTTATAGCGGAAAAGACCATGAGTTATAAGATGAAGTATATATTTGCTCTTGGCATTGAAGACCCCATGGCCAAATATCTGGCGCTGGGTCTCAAGAACCAACATTTAATGTAACAATGATATAACAATCATATTTTAAGACGTTTCAAGACTTTTTATGAATTGAAAAAGAAAAACTTAAATAAAATAACAGTTTTTCCATAGCCTTAGATCAACTAACCCTTAGATTTAGACATAGAAAGTTTTTTTCTCCTTTTTTTAAAGAGCTGTTTTTGAATCCCAAGGACACTGTCTAGAAAGATACTCACATACTTGCAGATTTTACCTCAAGTGGCACCTAGGAGTGAGAAGTCCCCCTGAATCAATCAAGAATCACTTCTCAGGCTGTCTGAGTAAATTTCTGCTTTTAAATGATACCAATCACATCCCTGCAGTTTTTTCAGAATACTTTCAAGTATTGAGGCTGGCGCGTATGTAAAAATCCCTGATCTCCAGACAGTATTAGTTATTCATAAGCTCAAAGGACATGTAGCCTGCAGATTTCAATCCCGTCTTCTGGTGTATGCATGACTAAGCTTACACAGCTAAGGCAAACATTACTTATTATTACAGATAAAAGACAAAATTTAATGGCTAAGCCTGGCAGCATTTTTAGCTTTGTCTTCCTACATAAAAGAACACAGCTTTTAAGCAGTAAACCCCAACCCCCACTCCATTTTTTTAAAGAAAAGCTTTCAACCTTTTTTTAAATCTGATGCATAACTTTCTAACCCCTATGGAAAAAATGGATTCTGATAAACACCTTTTCAAGTATCACGAACTGCATATTTTAAAAATGTAATGTTATTGTGTGTTATGGCCATGCAGAAAATAATCAGCAGCTTTACGCTACTGCACCCCTTATCCAGACTGCTTTTACTTACCTTCCCGTTGATCCATCTGCCAGTGTAAGCAAAGAGAGCTCTACGCCAGAGGTCTTTCTCCTTCCTAACACATGCTTGAGGGGTAGAGGGGGCCTGGCCATTGACTCAGCACTCAACATTATATTATAACAAGAAAAACATGTATTTTCTGTTCTGCACCAAAGACTTGTTTTGTTGGGGTTGGGTTACTAAATGAAAATAGACTGTGCACTGTGCAAAGTGCAGTTGCCCTTAGCAAGTGCAGTTGCTCCAGTAAATGAGGTAAAGCTTCACTTTGGAAAGAATACCCAATCACGCGCAAGGAAAATAAAAAAACTGCATTTTTGTTTGCACATGATTGGATGATGGAAGTTAGCAGAGCTTCTGCTCATTTACTAAGCTCTGAAGCAATTGCACTCTACAAGTGCAATTGCACTTTACTAAGTGCACAGTCTATTTGCCTTTAGTAAATCAACCCCATTGTGTTACAGGCTTTTCAAGATATTTCAAGATTTGAATTTTTCTTAGCCTGGAAACAATTAAACTGTGCTTTATTGATAATGTCTGTATTGAATAATTAAAGTGGTAATAAAGCCAAAAGCTAACATTTATTATATTGCATGTTATCAATTCTTTGATATGATGGCTGTATTAGTTTTCGTTTTTTGGGCTTTCTTTCCTTTATTTTCACCTGGTGATCCTGCCAGTAGGTCCGTTGTTTTTCAGCAGATTAAGCTGTTCTGTAACTGTAGCAGTTAGAGGGTTGAGACAAACTATTTACTATTGACAGGGGTGCTTACAATGGTCAGATGTGTTTATTTAGGTAAAACCCTTATCCCAAGAGGAAAAAAAATAGCTGTAACTTCTTATAAAGTTGGAGTTTGACTTGAATTTTTTGTGTATTTAAATCTGCTAGTACATCTAACACTCCCCTCCCCCTAAACTGACAATGCTTCTATCCAAAGGTGTCTCTGTTGCTCCTTCATCCAGAGTATATACACTCTAATACAGGAGATGTGTTACTGGCTAGATCACCAGGTAAAAACAGAAGGGCAAAAGCCCCCAAAAAAGAAAAGGAATGCAGCCAGCATGTTTAATGTTTGGTAAGCTGTAATGAATTACATTTTTGGTATTGGGTTTAATGCCACTATTGATGTTACGATAATAGCAGATACCTCCAAGCGTCTGTGCACAACATCAGATCCTAACATACCCCCTGCATCCCCAAAACCCTAAGTGCAAGTTCCGACAAGGTTCCTGGTCCCCCCACTTGTAGCAGAGTAGCAGTCCTATGTTTGTTAGAATTTTCCACACCTTGTGGAATTAGCTTGTCACTCAAATGCCCAGCCAGGTAGATAGGAATAAAAGCACAAGGGAAAATCACCCAAGCTCTACTGCTATGTTGAAAATTGATGAGCGGAGTTGGTGCACTGGCTGTGTCATTCATTGAAAGTTCATAGTAGAAGAAATATCCTGCAATCCAAAAGCTTCTTCTTTGCAAAATTTATTTAGCAAAACAGCAGTGAACAATCCAGCATAATGCTAACGTGTTTTGGCTGAAGCCTTCCTCATAGCTATAAGCTAAAATTGGAAAATATTGCACAATATGTCCAGAACTGATTTCTGAGTACCAGAGAACACTTCCTATAACACTACATTGGGATAAGTTATGTGCAAGTTTTAAATTTACAATAAGCAAATTACCATCTCTTAGGAAAAAACTATGGGTAACATTGACTGTTTATTAACGTGTAAACCTATGCTAAGAAGTTCAGTAAATGATTTAACTCAACAGTACCTCTGTGATGTGTTTGGTGGGGACTGTCAACACAAGTGAGACAAGTTCAGCTTGGTAGAAGTCTATACACAGCTGTAAGTTAATAGTTTAGGTTGCTGCTAAAAGTGCTAGACTGGGCATGTTTTCTTTCTATGAAGTTTACAGTATAGCCAACGCCTGATGAGTATGGACATTACAATCAATTCTGGTTGGGATTCAATAGTGGCCTAGTAGAGGAGTTTCCATCTGGTGGTAGGAAAGGTTCCCCTAGAAGCATGCACCTGGTAACCAGAACCCTCCCGTCTCATGGGTTTTTGTTGTTCTGCAGGGTCCTTGAAGACTGGGTCTGAAACCACTGGAAGAGGAGAGATCTCTTGTAAGTGTGTAAGTGTATGATTCCCAACATGGCCCTAGGGCTGAATCAAGTCTGGAACCTGAACAAGGTAATTTGTTATTGGGGTCTCTGACCCACCATTAATGAAAATCTAATTGTAAATTGCTTACAGCAAATATCGTAAAGCAGCATCAGAGGCAGCAGACTGGAAAGTCTATAGGTACATGGATTTGGGGCTTTTGGTGCATTTGTTCTATATTTGGATTCATTATATGTAAGCTTATTTTTAGCATTATTCTGTAAACTCATTTGTAACCGGATGTAATCAATATATATCGGAAACACTTTTAATTTGAATCAACATTTGGACTTTAATCACCTTATTCTAGTTTTTTACTAGTTTTTGTAACTTTTCTTATTTTTATTATTATCCATAGCCTTTGGCTGAGTGTTAACACATTACTGCACGAGATCACTTTATTCATTTAATCATTATATGTAAGGATTTACACAGAACTTATAAGCAATAATTTAAAATTGCATCTAATGTTGAAATGCATTATAAATACACCATGATTGTTGGTGTCTACAGTGTAAGAAGGACAATATGGTTTGGATTTACTAAAGGCAAATAGATTGTGCACTTTGCAAGTGCAGTTGCACTCATGTTCCCCAGAGCTTTGTAAATGTCATAAAGCTTCTTTTAGTAAAGAATACCTGATCGTTTGCAAGGAAAATAAGAAAAAAACTGTATTTTTGCTTGCACGTGATTTGATGATGAAAATCAACAGAGCTTTACCACATTTATTAAGCTCTGGGGAAAATGAGTGCAACTGCATTTGCATAGTGCACAGTCTAATTGCCTTTAGTAAATCCACTCCTATGCATCATAAGCAGGCTTTTGGGGTCAAAGCTTGAACAAAATTATTTGGAACAATAACTTTCCTGTTAAACATTGCATGCGAGAACCAAGCACACAAATTGCTGGGCAACGTTTATCAAAACGTATTTATTTCTCAGTTATCTATCCATGTTTCTGATTATATGTACATTGCTGAATAAAAGGAGCATTGGGGTTTTCCTTCCTCTCTTACAGCTATTTGGTGCTTGCTATCTTTCTACTGAGCTGATGACAGACAAGGAGATTACTAGCAAGTCAACTGTAGATCACGTCATTATATTATACTGTAACACAATATGAGCAAACCAAAAATTCATATAACATATAGCTCATCCACTTGATTTTATACAAGTTTTGACATGACTTTATACAAATTAGTGCAATAGTTATTTCAAAGCTTAAGGTGGTTGTAAACCTGATTCATGAAATTTGACCTGGGAACATCTATCTCTAGTGTTTACTTATCTCTCTCCAAAACTCTAACTCTATGTCTTTATGCTGCTCCGTTCCTCTGTTATTAGCATGATAACTTTCTGACAAGTTCTCAGACAACCAAGACAAAACATGCCTGAAATTTGTGTTGGGTCATCTAATAAATTGATTAGCAGAGAGCTGGTCTATTCACAGCACAGCTCTGCACATTCCTTCCTTCCTCTGCCTAAAAAGGTAAAAATTACTGCGGTACCCCCATAAAGCATGTTAGGAAAATATACAATGTATAAAGTGAATGATCATATTGAATACAGCCACCTTAGTTACAAATGAACATAAGTGAATTATTTCATAACAGTAAAATGTGACCAAAATAATAAAAAAATATGCAATATTAAAAAAAACTAGTAGGTAAGCCCCTTACCAGATCCAAAGATCTCCTGTCAGAGAGATCATGCACGCAAGTGGCTGTGTCCCCCAGCCACTGGGTCTCTGTCAGTGCGTAAATCAAAAGCCACCTCTCCAGGGAATCAGCCTAAAGGTGATGTATCCGCTCACAAACCATGGATAAATGGAAAGAAAAATGCTCCATAGCGTGATACAGTTAAAATCCACTTTATTATATAAAAGAAAAGCACTTACACATTGTGCAGTAAAAGATCGCCTATAAAATCAGTATAGCGCCGGCCGGCTTCAGCTGCTGCCCGTTCCTTCCGGGTTCAGCGTGGTATGGTGATGACGTCAGCACGCCGCTCCTCCCTACGCCGTTTGTCGAAACGTCACTTGAAGGAAGGGTGTCTTTCTCCCTCTATCCAACTATTTTCTGCACCCACAAGAATTCCAGTTTATTTTATTCTATGATCATATGGACTCAATTCAATTGTTTTGTTCACTGAACTTTTCACTCATCATTTCTGCATGCGATTTATGCGTTTTTTTTAATATTGCATATTTTTTTATTATTTTGGTCACATTTTACTGTTATGAAATAATTCACTTATGTTCATTTGTAACTAAGGTGGCTGTATTCAATATGATCATGTTCAGGTACTAGCAGCGCAGCCTATTATTTGTACAGCTAGCAAGGTGGGGGTTGTCTCACATCTAAGGTTGCAGCAGCATTTTACATTTCATTTCTTGTTCGAGATATTTGTTTGCACTAAACACATGTGGGGATCATTTTCACTTATGGGATAGCGCAGTATTTTTTATGATATAAAGTGAATGAAGCTGCAACTAAAATGTGAGATACACACAATAAATAATTAAAAAAAAAAAAGCTGCGCTAAATAAATTGAATGCAAAAAATTCAATCACATCTAAATAAAGAAAATTAATGTACACACACTGAAACGTGACCACCAGTGACAGGTGGAAAAACTTATATAATAAAAAATATGAATAAATAAATGAAGTAAACAAATTCAAGTCCACTCCAATGGGTTATAGAAAAAAAAGGTTCACTAGCAGAACAATCTTCCAAGTGCTGGCGTAGCAAACGTCCAGACGATGTAAATCGTGCAGCTGCAACACCCAGAAGAATGTGATGACAGAAGGGTGCCTCCACCAATGAAAATACTGCCGCTTACCAGCTCCTAAGATCTCTTTTTAAAGGAGGTAGGCACTCATCCCCCATAAAAGGATATAAAAAGAAGAGCTTTCCATGAGTGAAAAAGTGGAGAGGGGGTGTGTGCTTTTCCTCCAATCAGCTGTCACACAGTGTATGCCAAGACTTCACTCCCAGTGCTGAACAAGAAGAAAAAATACTAACACAATGTGTACTTTCTAAAGAATATAGCAAGCTGAAGACAGCAAATATACATGTATAACTTATATAGGGAGATTTGTTTCATCTCTGTGTATCATCTGAGGCTGTTCAATTCACTGGGTATATGTGAGAGTTTACATCCACTTTAGCAGACATTTCAACAGCCTTTAGTGACTGTGAATTTAGTCCATCTCTAATTGTTAAAACTTATTTTGAACCAAATAGGCGTATTTACTGTATTTTTTAAATATGTATTTATATATTATTTGTATGAATACATAAATTATCTTAGCAAGAACTGTAAAATGTAAAAATGGGGCTCATGTGATGAGACCAGACATCAGCTTAATTTCATGAGTTCTGATATGCTGTGTTCCAGAAGGACATATGACATGCAAGCTTATGCTATACCACATATTACTATGGTTATTGTAGAAAAAAGGCAGGAATCTGATGATTCAGAAATAACTGGATCCCTAAATTATCTTCCCTTCACCCACAATTAAAGAGACCTCATATTAGAATAATCACATAACTATTTTTTACATGCTATTCACAGAAAGATTATTGCAAGACATTAAACATCATATGTACATTTCCCTAGAATAAAAATGAATGCAAGATTCAGTTTAACTTGACTTTTCTGTGACTATTTTGCATTTCCTGAAATTTGCTCTTTCGTTTTTCCATGTGACACTGCAAAACAAAAACAAAAAATGAACACAATTAAATCCGTAGCGAACAGGGGAGTTCTCACTGGAAAGAGAGAAAGATGGAGAGTGGGGTTTAGCATTTATGTTAGGGAAGATATTTTTATGATATACTGTATATGATATATTTAAATGTACATATTCAAAATCATAACTGTTTCCCTATATTAAATATAGGGGTGCTTGCCATTTAAATATTCAGATATCCAAAGGAATTCATATTTCCTATGTTAACAGAATGGAACCTACAGTGCCTTGAAAAAGTATTCATCCCCCTTGAAATTTTCCATATTTTGTCATGTTGCAACCAAAAACGTAAATGTATTTTATTGGGAATTTATATGATAGACCAACACAAAGTGGCATATGATTGTGAAGTGGAAGGAAAACGATAAATGGTTTTCAATTTTTTTTACAAATAAAAATCTCAAAAGTGTGGCATGCAATTGTATTCAGTCCCCTTTACTTTGATACCCCTAACTAAAATCTAGTAGAACCAATTGCCTTCAGAAGTCACCTAATTAGTAAATAGAGTCCACCTGTGTGTCATTTAATTTCAGTATAAATACAGCTATTATGTGAAGCCCTCAGAGGTTTGTTAGAGAGCCTTAGTGAACAAACAGCATCCTGAAGGCCAAGGAACACACCAGATAGGTCAGGGATAAAGTTGTGGAGAAGTTTAAAGCAGGGTTAGATTATAAAAAAAAATATCCCAAGGTTTGAACATCTCATGGAGCAGTGTTCAGTTCATCATACGAAAATGGAAAGAGTATGGCACAACTGCAAACCTACCAAGACATGGCTGTCCACCTAAACTGACAGGCTGGGCAGGGAGAACAATAATCTGAGAAGCAACCAAGAGGCCCATGGTAACTCTGGAGAAGCTGCAGAGATCCACAGCTCAGGTGGGAGAATCTGTCCACAGGACAACTATTAGTAGTGCACTCCAAATCTAGCCTTTGTAGAAGAGTGGCAAGAAGAAAGCCATTGTTGAAAGAAAGCCATGGGAAGTCCCGTTTGCAGTTTTTCGAGAAGCCATGTGGGGGACACAGCAAACATGTGGAAGAAGGTGCTCTGCTCAGATGAGCCCAAAACTGAACTTTTTGGCCTCAAAGCAAAATGCTGTGTGGCGGAAAACTAACACTGCACATCACCCTGCCTGAACACACCATACCCACCGTGAAACATGGTGTCGGCAGCATTATGTTGTGGGGATGCTTTTATTTCAGCAGGGACAGGAAAGCTGGTCAGAGTTGATGGGAAGATGGATGGAGTGAAATACAGGGCAATCTTAGGAGAAAACCTGTTAGAGTCTGCAAAAAACTTGAGACTGGGGCGGAGGTTCACCTTCCAGCAGGACAACGACCCTAAACATACAGCCAGAGCTACAATGGAATGGTTTCGATCAAAGAATATTTATGTGTTAGGATGGCCCAAAGTCCAGACATAAATCCAATTTAGAACCTGTGGCAAGCCTTGAAAATTGCTGTTCACTGACGCTCGTCATCCAATCTGACAGAGCTTGAGCTATTTTGCAAAGAAGAATGGGTGAAAATGTCACCCTCTAGATGTGCAAAGCTGGTAGAGACATATCCAAAAGGACTTGCAGCTGTAATTGCAGCAAAAGGTGGTTTTACAAAGAATTGACTCAGGGGGGCTGAATACAAATGCACGCCGCACTTTTCACATATTTATTTGTAAAAAATTCTGAAAACTATTTATCATTTTCCTTCCACTTCACAATTATGTGGCACTTTGTGTTGGTCTATCACATAAATTCTCAATAAAATACATTTTTGGTTGAAACATGACAAAATGTGGAAATTGTCAAGGGGTATGAATACTTTTTCAAGACACTGTATGCCATATGACAGGAAATAACCATAGGTCATCACACTTATTAATATGTTTTCCTGTTGGTCGGAAGCTTGCTCTGTCCTCGCTACATGTTGCCCTGTGTGCAACTTGACATGCAGCTAAACCATCCTATTCTGCAATAAGCCAGACTGAGTGTAATCCTGAAGCTTTATTAACAAAACAGGGTGGGGTGAAACCATTAAGAAAAAAACAGATAAAGATACAGAAAAACAGTATTTGAAATATGCAGAAAATTCACTGAATAAGCTAGGCTGTAGATGGTGATAAGTAGGGATGAGCCGAACACCCCCCCAGTTCAGTTCGCACCAGAACTTGCGAACAGACCAAAACTTTGCACGAACGTTAGAACCCCATTGACATCTATGGGACTTGAACGTTTGAAATCAAAAGTGCTAATTTGCATGGTATTGTCCTAAAAAGGGTTTGGGGACCCGGGTCCTGCCCCAGGGGACATATATCAGTGCAAAAAAAAGTTTTAAAAACGGCCGTTTTTTTGGGAGCAGTGATTTTAATGATGCTTAAAGTGAAAAAAAAAAGTGAAATATTCCTTTAAATATCATACCTGGGGAGTGTCTATAGTATGCCTGTAAAGTGGTAAAGTGCTTAGAACAGTCCCTGCACAAAATGACATTTTTAAAGGAATAAAAGTCATTTAAAACTGCTTACGACTTTAATGTAATGTCGGGTCCCGGTAATATAGATGAAAATCTGTGAGACAAACGGCATGGGTACCCCCCAGTCCATTACCAGGCCCTTTGGGTCTTGTATGGATATTAAGGGGAACCCCGCACCAAATGTAAAAAAAGGAAAGGCGTGGGTCCCCAGGCCCTCTGTACAGCAGTATACAGGTGGTGCAAACAAGACAGGGACTGTAGGTTTGTTGTTAAGTAGAATCTGTTTGCAATTTTGAACTGGTACATTTTTAAAGTGTTTAGCTCCAGCCAAAACATACATTGGAAAACATAGAGAAGGGTTATCACCCCTGTAACATTTGTTTTGCTGTCTGTGCTCCTCTTCAGAAGATTGCACCTCACTTTCTGTCCCAATGACAAATGTTTTTTGAAAATTTGGGGTTTTTAGTGAAACAAGGATTGGTGATAAAGCATTAGTGGAAAGGAGAAATGTTTTTCCCATATTAACTCTTACGGAAGAGAATTTCCCTGCCTAGGGGTAGATTTCATCTCACTTCCTGTAGTCTCCTTCCGTTTGCAAGTAGGAGTTGTTAGTAAGTTGGATGTTTGAAAGTAGGGGCCTGTCCTATGTACTCTGCAGAAATTGGGGCCTTAGGTGTTGGTGTTGCCACAACACTGTAAGCGCTCACAGGGCCCTGCTGTGAAATATTAGATCAAGAATTGTAATTACATGCCCCTGTTAAACAGGGTCAGAAAAATTGTGCCTTTGGTGATGGTGGTGGTGGTGCTGGTCCACAACACTGTAAGTCCTCACAGTTACTCTTGGTGGGCGCTGGAACGGGCCCTGCTGTGAAATATTAGATCAAGAATTGTAATTACATGCACCTGTTGAACAGGGGCAGAAAAATTGTGCCTTTGGTGGTAGTGGTGGTGTTGGTGGTGCTGGTGCCACAACACTGTAATGCCCCGTACACACGGCGGATTTTCCGACGGAAAATGTGTGATAGGACCTTGTTGTCGGAAATTCCGACCATGTGTAGGCTCCATCACACATTTTCCATTGGATTTTCCGACACAGAGTTTCCGACAACAAAATCCGTTGTCGGAAATTCCGATTGTGTGTACACAAATCCAACGGACAAAGTGCCACGCATGCTCAGAATAAATAAAGAGATGAAAGCTATTGGCCACTGCCCCATTTATAGTCCCAACGTACGTGTTTTACGTCACCGCGTTTAGAACGATCGGATTTTCCGATAACTTTGTGTGACCATGTGTATGCAAGACAAGTTTTAGCCAACATCCGTCGGAAAAAATCCTAGGATTTTGTTGTCGGAATATCCGAACAAAGTCCGACCGTGTGTACGGGGCATAAGTCCTCACAGTTACTCTTGGTGGGTGCAGAAACAGGCCCTGCTGTGAAATATTAGATCAAGAATTGTAATTACATGTCCCTGTTGAACAGGGGCAGAAAAATTGGGCCTTAGGCACTGGTGCCACAACACTGCAACCCCTCACAGATACTCTAGTTGGAGCACTGGAATGAGTCCTCCTGCAAAATATTGCATCAAAAACTGTAAATACACGCCCCTGTTAAACAGGGGCAGAAAAATTGGGCCCTAGCCACTGGTGGCGGCGGCCAGAACCAAAAAGAGTTTGTAACCTCCCAGTCTCTGGGAACGCGTTGCACAGACCTTTCTTCAAGGCCTCCCGAAGATGTTTCATCCTCTGCTCCCTCTGTGATGGCAAGATAAGGTCCGCAACCTTACCCTTGTAACATGGATCAAGGAGGGTTGCCAGCCAGTAATGATCCCTCTCCTTGATACCACGAATACAAGGATCCTTCTGCAGGCTTTGCAGGATCAGGGAGGCCATGCAGCGTAGGTTTGCTGAGGCATTCAATCTGGAGTCCTCTGGGTCACTAAGGACAACATGATCCGCAGGCACCTCCTCCCAGCCACGTACAAGTCCATGGGTTTCTTGGGACTGTAAATGATCCCTTAAAGACTGCTGCTGATGCTGAGTGCCAGGCTCCACCTCCAAGCTGACACAATCCTCCTCCTCCTCGTCCTCTTCCTGTGTGATCGACAGGCACGCAGGAACACTCTCTGGATAAAGGGGGCCTTGAGAGCTAAGGAATTCCTCCTCTTCCTGCCTCTGTTCTGCCTCAAGTGCCCTGTCCATTATTCCATGCAGCGTGTGCTCCAACAGGTGGACAAGGGGGACAGTGTCACTGATGCATGCACTGTCACTGCTCACCATCCTCGTGGCCTCCTCAAATGGTGACAGGACAGTGCATGCATCCCTGATCATGGCCCACTGGCGTGGGGAAAAAAAACAAGCTCCCCTGAACCTGTCCTGGTGCCATAGTCACACAGGTACTCATTAATGGCCCTCTGCTGCATGTGCAGCTGCTGCAGCATGGCCAACATTGAGTTCCACCTGGTGGGCATGTCATAGATTAGGCGGTTCTTGGGCAGGTTAAATTCCTTTTGGAGGTCAGCCAGCCGAGCACTGGCATTATACGACTGGCGGAAATGCACACAATCTTCCTGGCCTGCCTAAGGACATCCTGTAAGCCCGGGTACCTGCCCAAGAACCGCTGCACCACCAAGTTAAGGACGTGAGCCAAACAGGGCACATGGGTCAGTTGTCCCTGTTGGAGGGCGGAGAGGAGGTTGGTGCTATTTTCGTAAACCACCATTCCTGGCTTAAGTTGGCATGACATCAACCACCTCTGAACCTGCCCCTGCAGAGCTGACAGAATCTCTGCCCCAGTGTGGCTCCTGTCCCCCAAGCACACCAGCTCAAGCACCTCATGGCATCTTTTGGCCTGTATACTTGCGTATGCCTACGGAGCACCGCTGGTTCCGAGGACAAAGCACAGGAAGAGGCCATGGAGGAAGAAGAAGAGGATAGGGTGGAGGACAGAGTTGTGTCAGAATCACCAGTAGTAGCATTTTGGAGGCGTGGTGGCGGAACAACCTCCAACACTATTGCACCTTGTGCTGCATCCTTTCCAGCTGCCAGCAGAGTCACCCAATGCGCCATGAAACTTAGGTAACGTCCCTGTCCATGCCTGCTGGACCACGAGTCAGCAGTAATATGCACCTTACCGCTGACTGCCCTGTCCAGCAAGGCCAAGACATTGCCTTCCACATGCCGGTAGAGAGCCGGAATCGCCTTCCATGAGAAAAAGTGACGTTGGGGAACCTGCCACTGAGGAACCGCACATTCCGCACCAACTACCAACTGAAAAGGTAGCAGTTGAAGTGCTAGCAATTTTGCCAAGCTAGCATTCAACCACTGGGCATGTGGATGGCTGGGAGCAAACTTCTTTCTGCGGTGCAGTAGCTGGGGAAGGGAAATTTGCCTGGTACAATCTGACGTCGGTGTACCGATAGCAGATTGCCCCCAGGTACTTGGCTGTGATACACCTAATTCTACACCTTCATTCCTCTCAGTGCAGGTCTCAGAGAGGACTGAAGGTATAGTGGGGTTGGAAATCCCAGCTGATGAGGAGCAAGGAGAGGTCCTCTTTGTTCTTTGGTGTGGGTCTTTTAGGTACGCTTGCCAACGAACTGCATGGCAGGTCAACATATGTCTGGTCAAGCATGTGGTGCCAAAGTGGGAGATGTTTTGGCCATGCGAGATATGCTTGAGACATATGTTGCAAATAGAAAATAGCAGCGGTGCGATCTGATGCACTCATCTCAAAAAAGGCCCACACCAAACAACTTTTGGAATAACGTACAGAGACAGCAGCGCCCTGCACATGCGGAGCTCTGCAGTGTGATGCAGTCAGTGTGCTGCACTTAAGCTGGCCCCTGGAGGGCATCCTGCCTCATTGGTGATGTGCCTCCTCCTCCTCCTCCTCCTCTCTCCTATCAGGCACCCACATGGAGTCAGTGACCTCATCATCCCCTCACTCCTCATCACTGGAGCAAACATGGCAGTATGCTGCAGCAGGGGGAACATAACTGCCAGATTGCTGTCCTTCTTGGGCACTCCCTCTGTCTGGGCTCACGTTACTGCCTTCCTCTAGCTGAATACCATCATCGGAGCCTTCAAAACGCTGGGCATCCTCCTGGAGCATGTACCCAACACTGTGGTCAAACAGTTCGGGAGACTCCGGAGGACATGGTGGGGCAAGGGAAGGAGTCACTGATGTTATTGAGCCGAGGGAAGAGGCCACATTGGCAGCTGCTTTGCCAGACAAAGTACCCTGAGCCTGGGTGAGAGATGATGAGGAGGATGAGGACGGCTTGGTCATCCACTTGACCAAGTCTTCCTCATGTTGCGGCTTAACACGGCCAGCTGCCAAAAAAAAGACCAAGCGTGTCCCACGGCCACGTGCTGATGAGGATGCATGATGAGGATGCACCGTGTCCACGACCAGCACTGTTGCCTCTAGACACAGAGCCTGCTTGCCCTCTTTTATTGGCTTGTGACTGTCTGCCTCTCCTTGTTGGCCTTCCAGACATACTATTGGCCTGCAGTGAGATGTAGCTGCACAAAACTGGGATGTATATATATACCGATTATACTGCAGCTAGCAGAATCAACTGCCTGCCTGTAGTATTATTAGTATGAGAACACCTGCACTTGTCTTCAGATAGCTATACTGTAGGTGCAACTGTGCAGGGTTACATAGTACACTAACTGGAAATACTTCAAGAGCCTGCCTGTGCTATTAATAGTATCAGAAGAAGCACACAAGCACCTGGCTTCAGTTAGCTATACTGTAGGTGCAACTGTGCAGGGTTACACAGTACACTAACTGGAAATACTTCAAGAGCCTGCCTGTGCTATTACATAGTTACATAGTTACATAGTAGGTGAGGTTGAAAAAAGACACAAGTCCATCAAGTCCAACCTATGTGTGTGATTATGTGTCAGTATTACATTATATATCCCTGTATGTTGCGGTCATTCAGGTGATTATCTAATAGTTTCTTGAAGCTATCAATGCTCCCCGCTGAGACCACCGCCTGTGGAAGGGAATTCCACATCCTTGCCGCTCTTACAGTAAAGAACCCTCTACGTAGTTTAAGGTTAAACCTCTTTTCTTCTAATTGTAATGAGTGGCCACGAGTCTTATTAAACTCTCTTCTGCGAAAAATTTTTATCCCTATCGTGGGGTCACCAGTACAGTATTTGTAAGTTGAAATCATATCCCCTCTCAAGCGTCTCTTCTCCAGAGAGAATAAGTTCAGTGCTTGCAACCTTTCCTCATAACTAAGATCCTCCAGACCCTTTATTAGCTTTGTTGCCTTTCTTTGTACTCGCTCCATTTCTAGTACATCCTTCCTGAGGACTTGTTCCCAGAACTGGACAGCATACTCCAGGTGCGGCCGGACCAGAGCCTTGTAGAGTGGGAGAATTATCGTTTTATCGCTTGCGTTGATCCCCCTTTTAATGCATGCCACCTGTGAGCAATTAACCACCCCCCTTAATTGATAGACTGAAGGAACCAGAGAAAAAAAAAAAAAGCTATTTAAAAAGTGACAGAAAAAGGTGATTGAAAAAACTAAAAGGAAAAGCCCCAAAAATGAAACCCAGCAAACAAAAAGCAAGACTTGTTCACTCTAACTCTGGTTTTAACTCACCACTTATACCAGTTCCACTTAATCAAAGTTCCACAGCCTTAGACTGAGCACGCTCAGACTGAGTCCTACACCCAGTAATATAGGCACCTGTGAGCAATTAACCACCCCCCTTAATTGATAGACTGAAGGAACCAGAGAAAAAAAAAAAAAAGCTATTTAAAAAGTGACAGAAAAAGGTGATTGAAAAAACTAAAAGGAAAAGCCCCCAAAATGAAACCCAGCAAACCCAGCAAACAAAAAGAAAGACTTGTTGACTCTAACTCTGGTTTTAACTCACCACTTATACCAGTTCCACTTAATCAAAGTTCCACAGCCTCAGACTGAGCACGCTCAGAGGAGTCCTACACCCAGTAATATAGGCACCTGTGAGCAATTAACCACCCCCCTTAATTGATAGACTGAAGGAACCAGAGAAAAAAAAAAAAGCTATTTAAAAAGTGACAGAAAAAGGTGATTGAAAAAACTAAAAGGAAAAGCCCCAAAAATGAAACCCAGCAAACAAAAAGCAAGACTTGTTCACTCTAACTCTGGTTTTAACTCACCACTTATACCAGTTCCACTTAATCAAAGTTCCACAGCCTTAGACTGAGCACGCTCAGACTGAGTCCTACACCCAGTAATATAGGCACCTGTGAGCAATTAACCACCCCCCTTAATTGA
Source organism: Aquarana catesbeiana (assembly GCF_042186555.1). NCBI lineage: Eukaryota > Metazoa > Chordata > Amphibia > Anura > Ranidae > Aquarana > Aquarana catesbeiana. The sequence continues at coordinate 71,716,820 of NC_133326.1, read as the reverse complement.
TAGACTGAAGGAACCAGAGAAAAAAAAAAAAAAAAGCTACACAGTACACTAACTGGAAATACTTCAAGAGCCTGCCTGTGCTCTTAATAGTATCAGAAGAAGCACACAAGCACCTGGCTTCAGGTAGCTATACTGTAGGTGCAACTGTGCAGGGTTACACCATACACTAACTGGAAATACTTCAAGAGCCTGCCTGTGTTGTTAATAGTATCAGAAGAAGCACACAGGCACCTGGCTTCAGGTAACTATACTGTAGGTGCAACTGTGCAGGGTACACAGTGCACTAACTGGAAATACTGTAAAAACACCTTCCTGCCTGTTGCCTGTCAGTATATTAGGAAGAGAATAACAGGAACAGATCTAGCTAAACTATACAGTGTATATATATATATATATGTATATATATATATATATATATATATAACACCTGGGATGCATATGGGATGCATATATATACACAATACACTGCAAGTACAGCTAACTGACGCTATCTAACTTAAATCAAATGACACTGTCTCTAAGTCTATCTATTTCTCTCCACTGCAACACACTACACAGGGCCGACGTGTAGTGTGGGGTGTGTACTAAACCCCCTGAGCCATAATTGGCCAAAGTCTCCCTGGCTTCTGTACACACGGCGCTGTGATTGGCCAAGCATGCGGGTCATAGTGCATGCTTGGCCAATCATTAGCCAGCAATGCACTGCGATGCCGCAGTGAATTATGGGCCATGACGCGCCACTCAAATTTGGCGCGAACAGCCCATAATCGTGTGTTCGGCGAACGACCTAGTGATAAATAATTCACACCAGCAATGCTGCATTCAGGGGATGCAAATGGATGCAAGTTTTAGTCCAACATGTTCTCTGATAGTTCTTTCTTTCATTCTCTGAGATGAAGTCTGAGTTTCCAGGATGCAGCTGTTTCTTTTCCTTAGACTAAAGAACGATGGGAACTTTTGTTAAAGTTGAACAGTTTCTAGTTTCTGCAAAACTGTAAATTTACCTCCGGCTCCACCTTGTAGTCAAATCTGACATTGCAGGCAAAATAACTTAGTGAATCCTGCTGGAGGCAGAACAAAGTTGTCAATGAGTGTTTATAATTATTTTCAAACATAATAACACTTGGAATGTCCATAAAATGTTTATTTCAATTGATCAGGTTTGTGTACATTTCTACAAGTAACAATAAAGCATTCACCTGCACATATAAATATATTCCCATAAAATCAGATTTTATTAAGAGACACGGTACTCATCTGATGCAGTTTGGCATGACTAGGCCTTAAGGTGTAACTAAATACAAAACCAAAAATGTAACATATTAAAGTATACCAGTCCTTAGATGTGGTGGCTGCATTAGTTTGCTTTTTATGTTCAGGATTTTCTACTTTGTTTTTACCTGGTAATTCTTCCAACAGCACACTTCCTGTTCTATGCTGACAAGTACAGTGACTATTGTCACTGTACAATATCTATAGACGAGCAACATTGTCATCCTAGGACAGGACTATAAAATGTTTCCCCATCTCTTCATCTTAAAACAGAGGCAAGGTATTCTGTAGTTCCAATGTTTAAGGTGAACTGATGAGAGCTGATAACATTGTTTGAGATTTTTGTTTAGTGTACAGGAAGTTACAAGGAGCAGGGCCATCTTTTCACATGGGCCCAGGTACTAGGGGGGCCTGCAGTTTCCTCCAGAGATGGGGAATATTTCTGGAACCAAGCTTCTGTGAGGCTCTCATTGCAGCAGCTCGAAGCAGTATTTTACATCTGCTTCGATAGATGGCCATCTGTAAGCAAGGCATGATGGCTTTAGGTCTGTATTAAAGGTCAGATGTCATAGATTTGTTAAGGAAGAGAGTATACAGAGGGTATTTAAAATTCAGTGCAAATGTGTGCAGATGTATACAGCCACTGAAAAAGTATTCAGATATGATTTACATTGACACAATGTTTCACAAGTCTTTAAAGACATCAAAGTGCTTTTTTTTTATAAAACTACAGACATTATTATTTTTTTATTATTATTAAACATTCTTTTGAGCAGTGCAGTCATATTGTTGAGAACATGAATAAACTAAAGGAAAAGATTGTAATTTGGATTAAATTAAGAGGTCTATTCAAAATTCACAATACATTTATTGACAAGATTGTATATTGCAAATTACAGCACCTTATAGAGTACATTGAATCATAGGTGTTTCTGCCCAAGAGAAGCTTAGACTCCAAAGATCAATTTTTTAACATTCAAACAAGGTTGAAATTAACCTACAAGTATGAATGAGTTGTTTCACAGTCAAAAACTATTTCAGAAGTGAAAAAAAAACTTTTTTGCCATTTTTTCTGTAAAAAAAACATAAAAAGGGCTAATGAGGGGCTATTTTTGAAAAAAACAGAACAAAAACAAAAACTAGGACATTTGAAAGGGCCCTTCACTAGCCTCAGCCATTTAAAAGTAACCTCACCTCCCAAAAACCTCCCGAAAAACCAAATTAATTTTACAATCTTCTTTGGCTCCAATGCATTTTGCTAAAATGGCAACATTTTGACAAAATCTCAGGTATTCTGTCAAATTTATGAGAATTTAAAATTCACGATTTTACTTTATTTTATCCCTACCTGTTATTATGTATTAATACAGTCAATCTGACATTAGATATTGTTACCTAAACATTACATCAGATTATAATACATATCTTTCCTTGTTCTATGTATGTTTAAAATTCTAAATTCTTAGGTATGAAACTTTTATGAATCATTGCTTCCTGGAACAGAGCAACCTAAAAGGTACAACATATTTTATGAAATTCTTTCAAATATGTGACCAACCAATCTCCTTGTATTCTTCAAAGTGATGCCAATTTTTTTTACTGAAGCATAAACATTCAAAGAAAAAGCAAAACAGCATTTAAATGCAAATGTGCGGAATCGGCAGAAAACATGTTGTGCACAGAAAATAAAGAAAAAGATATAAAAACCTATGCAAATACAGAATACACCTACAAAAAGTAAAGTTAGCAGCATACAAGCCTGGTGACAAGTGATGTATAGTCCAATGCTATTGCATCTATCTGCTCATAAAACAACATTTAACAAAAAAATTGCCTCCAGACTCATTTCTCCAAATAAGAACCATAGATGATGTACAGCTTCACTTATACTAAGGCAAAACAATAAAGCCATTTCAGAAGAGAGTACAAGTGAATGATAAAACATAAGGTATAGCTCTCTCTTTACTATATTAGCTAGATTGCCTCCAGCAACATACAGCCAGTTGGAGATGGGGTCAACAGTAATGGTAAAACATTGCTCTTCGGCCAGGAACAAATTCCAGAAAAAGAATAATGGAAGGAAACTCATTGAAGTACAAAAGGATAAAACAAAATAAAAAGGAGGACCATTATATAAGGCAAGAGACTGAATTAGTTGTAACTTTTTTTGTAAATAAAGCACTACAAATCTTGCTGAAAGTAAAAAAAGAAAAAAATAAGAAAAAGGCAATGATCTAAACTATATAAATATTTTGTGTGGATCCAATGCTGGTACATTCTGTAAAAAAAGGTACCGTATTTACCTTGTTGATTCACTAGGAAGTAGTTGTGACCTAGACCTACTAGTATTGGCTACGGCTGTTAAAATTTTTATAGTTCCAGATCAACTTAGACTTATGCCGCGTACACACGGGCGGACTTTACGACCGGACTGGTCCGATGGACCGAATCCGGCGGACAATCCGACCATGTGTGGGCTGCATCGGACTTCCGACTGACCTTTTCGGTCGGAAATCCGACGGACTTAATTTGAAACTCGCTTCAAATCTTTACGTAGTAACTCAGCCGGACTCAGTTCCTGATGGAAAGCCTGTTCGTCTGTATGCTGGTCCGACGGACCAGATACGACGCAAGGGCAGGGTACTGCATCTAGCGCTCGCTGCAATAGGAAAAACAAATTTTCCTATTGCGGCAAGCGCGGGGCATACCAAGCCCTTAGGTCTGGTATGGATTTTAAGGGGAACCCCTATGCAGAAAAAACGGCATGGGGTCCCCCCAAAATCCATACCAGACCCCTATCCGAGCATGCAGCCCGGCAGGCCAGGAAAGGGGGTGGAGATGAGCAAGCGCCCCCCCCCTCCTGAGCTGTACCAGGCCACATGCCCTCAACATGGGGGGGTGAGTGCTTTGGGGAGGGGGGCACCCTGCAGCCCCCCACCCCAAAGCACCTTGTCCCCATGTTGATGAGGACAAGGGCCTCTTCCCGACAACCCTGGCCGTTGGTTGTCGGGGTCTGCGGGCGGGGGGCTTATTGGAATCTGGGAGCCCCCTTTAATAAGGGGGCCCCCAGATTCCGGCCCCCCATCCTATGTGAATGAGTATGGGGTACATGGTACCCCTGCCCATTCACCTAGGGAAAAAGTGTCAATAAAAAAACACACTAGACCGGTTTTTAAAGTAATTTATAAGACAGTTCCAGGGGTCTTCTTCTGACTTCGGGGGTCTTCTTCTGACTTCGGGGGTCTCTCCGGCCTCTTCTCCCGGCGTCCAGTTCTTCTGCCGGCTCCTCCGCTATCTTCTGCTGCTCTTTTGCTAGCGGTGGCCCGGACTGCTGCCTTCTGGTCTTCTTCCCTCTTCTCTTTTTCCGATGTTGACACAACTCTTCTATGACTAATATAGGCGGTGACCCAGCCCCCTTAAGACGTCACAGTCCCTGGGCATGCTGGGACTATGACGTTTTAAGGGGGCATGGTCAACATCACCGGGTGACCACGCGCCCTTAAAACGGGCGCCCCCTCCCCTAAAGCACCCACCCCCCATGTTGAGGGCACGCGGCCTGGTAAGGCTCAGGAGGGGGGGCGCTCGTCCCCACCCCCTTTCCTGACCGGCCGGGCTGCGTGCTCGGATAGGGGTCTGGAATGGATTTTGGGGGGACCCCACGCCATTTTTTCGGTGTAGGCAGTTCCCCTTAAAATCCGTACCAGATCTAAGGGCCTGGTATGCCCCGCGATGGGGCTTGCAAGGTGTCAATCTCGCCGATAAAAACGGCGAGATTGACTATCTTTCTAGTCCCGTCTTACTCGAGTGATGATCAAAATGAACAGACTTGTCCATGTGTGGGCAAGTCTGTTCATTCGGAAAGTCCACCGTAACTCCGCCAGAAGTCCATCCATTCAGAAAGTCCATCAGAAGTCCGTCGGGAAGACCATCTGACCTAGTTTCCCAGAAAGTCCGGTTGTGTGTACGCTGCATTACTGTAAAAGTAAAGGGTGTCTAAAGGTATAACTTTTTTTAAAAATATTTCAAGCAGAACTCCAGAAATGATCTGTACTGTGAACTTACATTGGTCCAGCTTGATACAATGCAAATGTGCATATTTCTTACCTCATGGGCTGCTGGGGAAGTTGAAAATCCCTGAAATGGTTAGTGTTACTACATTGTATGATCTTTCAAATCCTGCTCCGGGTTCTGTGCAAGCGGTTTCCCCTTTGCACTTTAACCAGAGGGAGTGGCTTCCTCTGCCCTGCCACCATTCATAAAATGTATTGTATTTTTTTCGAAGAATACAAAGGTGTTCTCTGATTGAAGGAGGTGATGAGGAGGGGTGGTGATGTCATGAGGCTATTTTCCAGAAGTCATGAGGCTCTGGGTCAAAAAACATGATATTTTCTACTCTTCTGTGATTACAGCTGAAAAGTAACATTTCTTATAGAAAATTATTTTGATACAACAACCAGAACATCTACAAAGGTGTAACATCATTCAGGTGTGCCTTGGGCAGAATGTAACCTAAATGCTGCCCTGACAGAAAGCGTTTGGATGATCCACAGGTCAATGCATGAATGCTCCTTGGTTAAGGATCTTCATGTTCCTTTGTTAATATTCACTTTAATTATTCCATCATGTGACAAGCAAATTCCTGCTCACTGTGAACACCTAATCATGCAAAGACTAAATTAGTTTTAAAGGCTGAAGTTTTTTTTACCTTAACCACTTGCCTACAGGGTACTTTCACCCCCTTCCTGCCCAGACCAATTTTCAGCTTTCAGCGCTCTCACACTTTGAATGACAATTACTCAGTCATGCAACACTGTACCCAAATGAAATTTGCGTCCTTTTTTTCACACAAATAGATCTTTCTTTTGGTGGTATTTAATAACTAGTGGGTTTTTAATTTTTTGTGCTATACATAAAAACACTGAAAATTTGGTGAAAAAATGCCTTTTTCTTTGTTTCTGTCATAAAATTTTGCAAATTAGTAATTTTTCTTCATACATTTTGGCCAACATTTACATGGCTACATATCTTTGGTAAAAATAACCCTGATTAGTGTATATTATTTGGTCTTTGTGAAAGTTATAGAGTCTACAAGCTATGGTACCAAGCATTGAAAATTGATCACACCTGATCACACCTGATGTACTGAAGATCTCGTTTCTTGAGACACTAACAAACCAGGAAAGTACAAATACCCCCAAAACGACCCCTTTTTTGGAAAGTAGACGACCCAAAGTATTTAGTAAGTTGCATGGTGAGTTTTTTGAAGCTGTAATTTTTTCCCAAAATTCTTTGCAAACTGAAGGTTTGTGTTTTTTTTTTTTTTTTTTTACAAAATTGTCATATTATTTCTCTCACACAGCATATGCATGCTTGCAACCATACACCAAAACACATTCTGCTACTCCTCATGAGTATAGTGATACCACATGTGTGAGACTTTTTTACAGCCTGGCCACATACAGAGGCCCAACATGCAAGGAGCACTGTCAGGTGTTCTAGGGACATAAATTACACATATAATTTCATGACGACCTATCACAATTTTTGAAGGCCCTGGAGCACCAGGACAATGGAAATGCCCACAAAATGACCCCATTTTGGAGAGCAGACACCCCAACGTATAATCTATGGGGCATAATGAGTCTTTTGAATGGTTCATTTTTTTCCAGAAGTTTTTGGAAAATGTGGAAAAAAAATGAAAACGCAGTTTTTTTCCCACAAAGTTGTCCATTTTTAAGATATTTCCAACACATAGCATTTACATAGCAAAAATGACACCTCAAAATACATTCTGCTACTTCTTCTGGGTATGGTGATACCACATGTGTGAGACTTTTACACAGTCTGACCACATACAGAGGCCCACCATTGAATTAGCACCTTCAGGCGTTCTACGAGAATAAATTACACCTCTCATTTCTCAACTACCTATTACACTTTTGAAGGCTCTGGAGCACCAGGACAATGGAAACGCCCACAAAATGACGCCATTTTGGAAAGCAAACACCCCAACATATAATCTATAAGGCATAATGAGTCTTTTGAATGGTTCATTTTTTTCCAGAATTTACCACATGGGTGAGACTTTTACACAGCCTGACCACATACAGGGGCCCACATTGAAGTAGCACCTTCAGGCGTTCTACAAGCATAAATTACATTATCTAATTTCCCGACAACCTATCATTTTCTAATGTCCTTCATATTTCTAACACATAGCATTTACATACCAAAAATTACACTCCAAAATAAATTCTATTGAGGAAAGGGTAAAAAAAAAAAAAGCTGTGATTTTAGTAATGTCCCCAGAGGAGAGAATTGGTCCAGGTGGCAGGCAGCAGGCAGGGATGTGCTTAGCAACAATAATAGTAATTATCCAGGCAGCAGGCAGGAATATTGTCTATAGTCAGCACAAGGATATCGTCAGTACAGCCAAAGCATTTGTCCATAGAAATTGTCCAGGCAGAGACAGTCAGCACAGCCATAATATTGGTCCTGGTACACCATTACCTGCCTGCACTCATTATTGTACCACTTTCCAGCCCTTCATTAACATACTGCCTCTTGCTGCAGCTAATTATTTCCATAGTCCAGGTAGCAGGCAGAGGTGTGGTCAGTTTATGCAGCAGGCAGAGGCATGATGGCAGTAAGTCAGCAGCAGGCTTAGGGCCGCAATCAGGTAAGACCTGTGCACAGGGGCACAGGGGTAGAGGCTTCACCCACCCAAATCTCTATGAAGCCTCTGGACTCCAGACCCTAATCTGGAAATTACGAAACTCGGAGACAACCAAAAAAATTGTTTTCTCCATCTGGAAAAACATTTCTGGAGCCCCTCACATGTGAGACCCCTGTGTACTACAGTAACAGGGCAACCGTCCAAGCGGTAGGCAAAAGCATAGTCCATAAAACAGGCCAGTTCACGTGCAAGCAGTCCAAGTGGTAGGCAGAAGCGTAGTTTATAAAACAGGTCAGGGTCAGTTCACATGGAAGCAGTTCAAACGGTAGGCAGACGCATAGTCAAAAAACACGCCAGGGTCCGTTCACGTGGAAGGTAGTGGCATGGTTATTTGAGGAGGCATCGAAAATGGTCAGCACAGATGATGAAAATGGGGAAATGGTTAAGAATATGGGCTAATATTTTAGGGATGTGTGATATAGTCTGAAGCATTCACCAATGCAAAGGCCGGGTTCGGAGGGACACTGGGGACAATGGTAGCTGGCATCTCTTCTAAATCCTCTTTTGCTGCATACTCAACATCTTTTTTGGCGTCTTCGGTCTGCTTCAGATGGTGGAATGTTGTTCGGGAAGTGGCGTCCATGAAGTCAGCTAACAGCATCAGAGCGAAGGTTTTCGAGGGGGTCTTTGATGGTAGATAAGGGGCGTGACAACTTCTTCAATGAATTTTAGGAAATGGGTAGGGATTTCCGTGGATTTGATGTGAATTATGTAGGCATTATAAATGGCCAAATGAATCAAATAGATTGCTCTTTTCTTGTACCAGAAACGGGACCTCCTTATTGATAAATAGGGCTGAAGCATTTGGTCGTTGAAATGTTGAAATCCACCCCCCCATGTAGAGATTGTAATCTTGTACACATGTTGGCATTTCAATGGGACCTCATCCTCTCTAAACTTCAATTATAGTGTCATCATGGATGGTGGACATCATGTACACATTCCTGGTATCCTTCCACCTCAAGGCCAGCACTTCATTGCATCTCAAAGTTGCTCTTTCTCCCCTTCGCAATTTCTTATTGGGGAAGCCCTTCCTATTCTTTCTGGAGGTTCCACAGGCCAGAGTTTCTGCGAGGTATAGGTGTTTGAAAAGGGGCAGGTTGGTGTAGAAGTTATCCAGGTATATGTGGTAACCTTTCTTCAGCAGTGGGTATGCCAGGTCCCATATAATTTTACCAGTTGTGCCCATGTACGCCGGGCACTCAGGGGGCTGGAGCTCGGAATCTCTTCCTTCGTATAAGGAACGCATACAGATATCCTGTGACTCTCTTGCAAAGCTTACAAAATTTCACTCCATATTTGGCCCTTTTGCTATGAATGTATTGCTTTATTCCTAGCCAGCCTGAAAAGGGTACCAGGGACTCATGTACACATATATGCTGATCAGGGACATAGAGTTCTGCAAATCGTTCGGAAAAGAAATTAATGAGTGGACGAATTTTATATAACTTATCGTAATTTGGATGATTGTAGGGAGGGCACTGGGTGTTGTTGATGAAATGAAGAAAGCGCATTATCATCTCGTATTGGGACTTGGACCTACAGAAGAAAGAATGGGCATGTGGTGGATGGGGTTAGTGGACCAATAGGCATGTCCTTCATTTTTTTTGTAAGCCCCATGTTTATGGTGAGGCCCATAAACACTTTGAACTCCTCCATAGTCAATTCCTTCCACTCAAACAGACGGGCATATGATGATTGCGGGTTGTTGGCAATATGCTGCTAGGCATATAATTTGGTCTGGTCCACGATGAATTGCAGCAAAGTGTCGGGCAAAAATAAATAAAAACAATCAATTTCAGTAAAATTTTGGGTATTGGCCTGCATACCTGGCTGTGCGGTGAAAGGGGGAATTCTTGCTGATCCTGAGTAGGGATGAGCTTCGAGTTCGAGTCGAACTCATGTTCGACTCGAACATTGGCTGTTCGCAAGTTCGCCGAACAGCGAACAATTTGGGGTGTTCGCGGCAAATTCGAATGCCGCGGAACACCCTTTAAAAGTCTATGGGAGAAATCAAAAGTGCTAATTTTAAAGGCTAATATGCAAGTTATTGTCATAAAAAGTGTTTGGGGACCTGGGTCCTGCCCCAGGGGACATGGATCAATGCAAAAAAAAGTTTTAAAAACGGCCGTTTTTTCAGGAGCAGTGATTTTAATAATGCTTAAAGTCAATCAATAAAAGTGTAATATCCCTTTAAATTTCGTACCTGGGGGGTGTCTATAGTATGCCTGTAAAGGGGCGCATGTTTCCTGTGTTTAGAACAGTCTGACAGCAAAATGACATTTTGAAGGAAAAAACTCATTTAAAACTACCCGCGGCTATTGCATTGCCGACAATACACATAGAAGTTCATTGATAAAAACGGCATGGGAATTCCCCAAAGGGGAACCCCGAACCAAAATTGAAAAAAAAAAATGACGTGGGAGTCCCCCTAAATTCCATACCAGGCCCTTCAGGTCTGATATGGATATTAAGGGGAACCCCGACCAAAATTTAAAAAAAAATGACGTGGGGTTCCCCCTAAATTCCATACCAGACCCTTCAGGTCTGGTATGGATTTTAAGGGGAACCCCGCGCCAAAAAAAAAAAAAAAACGGCGTGGGGTCCCCCCAAAAATCCATACCAGACCCTTATCCGAGCACGCAACCTGGCAGGCCGCAGGAAAAGAGGGGGGGACGAGAGTGCGGCCCCCCCTCCCTCCTGAACCGTACCAGGCCACATTCCCTCAACATTGGGAGGGTGCTTTGGGGTAGCCCCCCAAAACACTTTGTCCCCATGTTGATGAGGACAAGGGCCTCATCCCCACAACCCTGGCCGGTGGTTGTGGGGGTCTGCGGGCGGGGGGCTTATCGGAATCTGGAAGCCCCCTTTAACAAGGTGACCCCCAGATCCCGGCCCCCCCCCTTTGTGAAATGGTAAGGGGGTACTTATACCCCTACCATTTCACGAAAAAAGTGTCAAAAATGTTAAAAATGACAAGAGACAGTTTTTGACAATTCCTTTATTTAAATGCTTCTTCTTTCTTCTATCTTCCTTCATCTTCTGGTTCTTCTGGTTCTTCTGGCTCTTCTGGTTCTTCCTCCGGCGTTCTCGTCCAGCATCTCCTCCGCGGCGTCTTCTATCTTCTTCTCCTCGGGCCGCTCCGCACCCATGGCATGGGGGGGAGGCTCCCGCTCTTCTCTTCTTCTTTTCTTCTCTTCTTCTCTTCTTCATTTTCTTCTCCGGGCCGCTCCGCAATCCATGCTGGCATGGAGGGAGGCTCCCGCTGTGTGACGGCGCTCCTCGTCTGACAGTTCTTAAATAACGGGGGGCGGGGCCACCTGGTGACCCCGCCCCCCTCTGACGCACGGGACATGATGGGACTTCCCTGTGGCATTCCCCGTGACGTCACAGGGAAGTCCCGTCAAGTCACCGTGCGTCAGAGTGGGGCGGGGTCACCGGGTGGCCCCCCCCCCCCCCCGTTATTTAAGAACTGTCAGACGAGGAGTGCCGTCACACAGCGGGAGCCTCCCTCCATGCCAGCATGGATTGCGGAGCGGCCCGGAGAAGAAAATGAAGAAGAGAAGAAGAGAAGAAAAGAAGAAGAGAAGAGTGGGAGCCTCCCCCCCATGCCATGGGTGCGGAGCGGCCCGAGGAGAAGAAGATAGAAGACGCCGCGGAGGAGATGCTGGACGAGAACGCCGGAGGAAGAACCAGAAGAGCCAGAAGAACCAGAAGAACCAGAAGATGAAGGAAGATAGAAGAAAGAAGAAGCATTTAAATAAAGGAATTGTCAAAAACTGTCTCTTGTCATTTTTAAAATTTTTGACACTTTTTTCGTGAAATGGTAGGGTACCCCCTTACCATATCACACAGGGGGGGGCCGGGATCTGGGGGTCACCTTGTTAAAGGGGGCTTCCAGATTCCGATAAGCCCCCCGCCCGCAGACCCCCACAACCACCGGCCAGGGTTGTGGGGATGAGGCCCTTGTCCTCATCAACATGGGGACAAGGTGTTTTGGGGGGCTACCCCAAAGCACCCTCCCAATGTTGAGGGCATGTGGCCTGGTACAGTTCAGGAGGGAGGGGGGGCCGCACTCTCGCCCCCCCTCTTTTCCTGCGGCCTGCCAGGTTGCGTGCTCGGATAAGGGTCTGGTATGGATTTTTGGGGGACCCCACGCCATTTTTTTTTTTTTTTTTTTGGCGCGGGGTTCCCCTTAAAATCCATACCAGACCTGAAGGGTCTGGTATGGAATTTAGGGGGAACCCCACGTCATTTTTTTTTTAAAATTTTGGCCGGGGTTCCCCTTAATATCCATACCAGACCTGAAGGGCCTGGTATGGAATTTAGGAGGACTCCCACGTCATTTTTTTTTTTTAATTTTGGTTCGGGGTTCCCCTTTGGGGAATTCCCATGCCGTTTTTATCAATGAACTTCTATGTGTATTGTCGGCAATGCAATAGCCGCGGGTAGTTTTAAATGAGTTTTTTCCTTCAAAATGTCATTTTGCTGTCAGACTGTTCTAAACACAGGAAACATGCGCCCCTTTACAGGCATACTATAGACACCCCCCAGGTACGAAATTTAAAGGGATATTACACTTTTATTGTTTGACTTTAAGCATTATTAAAATCACTGCTCCTGAAAAAACGGCCGTTTTTAAAACTTTTTTTTGCATTGATCCATGTCCCCTGGGGCAGGACCCAGGTCCCCAAACACTTTTTATGACAATAACTTGCATATTAGCCTTTAAAATTAGCACTTTTGTTTATTCATGTTCGTGTCCCATAGACTTTAACGGTGTTCGCGTGTTCGAACAAACTTTTTTCCTGTTCGCATGTTCTGGTGCGAACCGAACAGGGGGGTGTTCGGCTCATCCCTAATCCTGAGTCAGAAGGTAGCCATGTTGGATTGGCAAGACCAGCTGAAAGATGTGTAGCGACCCTGGCTCTTGGGGGACGTGGCATTCCAGTGCTGGTAGTTGGGGGATTTGAAGTTTCTGTGCTGGCATTTGGGCGTGATGCTGCGGCAGTGCTGGTACTGGGCCTGGGCATTTCTTGTGGTCTTTCGCTGGTGGCAGCACTGGTAGTGGGCCTTTGGTTTTGGGGTCTATCGCTGGTGGCAGCGCTGGTACTGGGCCTGGGAATTTGATCCTGGGGTATATTGCTGGTGGCTGCCCGGCTTCCATAGCACCGTGCCCTTTTAGGAGGGATCCATTCTTCCTCTGATTCATTTGCCGATCCACTACTATCGATCAGTTCAAATGCTGAATTTGATTCACAATCGGAATTGGCATTTGAATCTGATGAGAACTCCACGCTGCTCTCATTAGTCATGGAGAGGATCTGGAACGCCTCCTCACTGGTATATAATATTTTTTTTCTGATGGGCTGTGCGACGGGTGACAGGTGACGATCACTGATGTGCGACAGGTGACAGGTGATGGGTGACAGGTCACTGATGGGTGACAGGTGACGGTGATGGTCACTGATGGGTGACAGGTGATGGGTGACATTCACTGATGGCAGTCTCTGATGGTGACTGGTGCACTTTATGGGACTGATAGGTGACAGACGAGGGTCACGGATGGGTAACTGATTACAGTCACTGGCGATGGTCACTGATGGGTGACAGGTGCACCACTCATGGCAGTCTCTGACAATGATAGGTGCACTTTTTGGGCACTGATGGGTGACAGGTGCACTTTGTGGGCACTTATGGATGACAGGTGCACTTTTATAAGCACTGATGGGCACTTATGTGGTGACTGTTGGGTGACAGCTGTAATGGGGGAGCGATGTGACAGGTTCTCTTTTTTTGTGTGGTGTTGGTAGAGACACTGACACTACACAGATCGGTAACTCACTGCTCCTGGCTCTTCTCCCCTCACACTGGAAACGGTGTGTGAGGAGAGAAGAGCCGGTAACTGCTAGTAACCAGTCTATGTTTACATTTAGTGATCGGCTGTCAATGAATCATAGTTGATCACTTGGTAAACAGCCGCCAGCCATTGGCTGTTTACCCTTCCTGGGAACACACTGTCACCGACATGACCGCGCTGCACGCTCCCGATCGCGCGCATGCGCGGTCTTAGGAGGGAATACCCATTTGTGATCGGCCATGATGTAATCGCGGCCAGTCACATGGTAAACAGCCATGCCCAATGGCTGTTCACCCCTGTCGGTGATGCGCTGTGTCTCGGGGACACGTCGCCACCGACAGTGCAGGGCTGCTTGCCCTCGATCGCGCGCATGCCCTGTGCGAATGACCCGCCGTCATATGACGGCAGCCCAGAACGAGAGCTGCACCGCTCCGCCGTCATATGACAGTGGGCGGGCGGCAACAGGTTAATGTATTCTTTGCATTAGGGTAAAAACCTTAATGCAGAATGCCGCTCCCCCTCCCCTACTTATACTTATCTGAGCTTGATCTCGATCCAACGATGTGCATGAGAATGGTAGCTCTCTTGGCTCTCTCCCTCCTCATAGGTTCAGAGACAACAGCAGACAGTTATTGGCTGAAAGCTGTAAAGAGCAAGCACATACTGGGAAGAAAAAACACTTATTTTTAGGAGAGCAAATTTTCCAAGACTGAGGGCTGCTCTCCAAGATTTAGACTGGAGGGAATGTTGTCATTAAAGCACACAGAACAGAAATGCTTCAAACTGACTGTAAACACTGCAAAATACATTCCCATGGGCAATAAGTTTAAAAGCCTAAAAAAAGTTAGTATGGATGTTTTTGCACTTATTTGCCTAAAGCTGTGCAGGAGTCCAGAAGACCTCTGAGGGCTCTTCAGCTCCTACTACCTATTACCTGTGACCTGATCCCATGTTTGCTTCTGTGTTCTGACTTGGATTTGTTTGACTCCAATTTCTTTGACTCCAGTTTCTTCTGAATCCCAATTTCAGACATTAGTTTGTGACCCAACCTTGTCTTCTGCCTGCTGTGCAATTGCCTTTTCTGCTCGCCTGATACTGACCTTGGCCTGACCCTTCCTCTGCTGTCTTTAATGGATATAGTATTGATGTAGACCCAAATGATCCACAATGGCTCAAAACTGATGTTATCCAGGAACATTTAGACAAAATAAAGGTGTTTAAACAACCTGGACCAGATGGCTTACACCCACGTGTCTTCAAAGAATTGTGCTCTGTTATTTTCAAGCCATTATTTCTAATTTATAGAGAGTCTTTAATGAATGGTGTAACACCACTAGATTGGCATAAGATCTGTCGCGATCAGAGGGTAAGACTGTAAACTCAAGATCAATGGAACAACTGAGGTGTGCCAGATTTGCAGGATTTAAGGAGCCACCTGGTCTTCACCAGAGCCATTAGAGGTGTGGACCTGGCAGGCCCCAGGTTGCGTCTCTCTAGCACAAACACAATTAGCACACTGGAAGGACACTGGATACACACAGGAGCCTAGAAACCATGGAAAACTACTGCAGCTAGCTAGGAAGGGATGCCAGAGGAGAGTAAACAGAGAGCAAGCATAAAGTGCAGGAGAGAGGGGGATGCTGACTGAGCAATGGTGCAGAGAGAGAGAGAGAGATACTCAGCAAACTGGAAAGGGCTGCAGACAAACAACAAGAAACAATGCTGAGAAAAACACACGCAGCAATAACAAATGAAGGGATCCACGGTCAGAAACCAAAGGGAATATAACTGCACAGCCAGAAGGAAAACACTGAGAACAAAGACAGGAGCAAACAACACACAGAATATGGGAATACTCAGACAGAGGCGATCACCACAGAAATAGAGAGGTCCGGCGTCCACATGAAGACACATTGCTCGAACACCAACACACAGGTGCAAAGACTTAATAATACCTAGGTTCAGAATGGATAGGCAGGAACCCAAGCAACTCAGACTGGAGACAAAACCCAGTGCCGGATCGATGTGTATGGAAGCGTGACAAGATCAGTGCAGTGCCTATTTTTAAAAATGGATCAAAGTCTTTACCAAGCCACTATAGACCAGTTAGTTTAACTTCTATACTCTTGAAGATGCCTGAGAATTTTACCCCTTTGTGATGGTGAGTAAAACAAATCTTAAAGCTAAATTCCACAAATTCAGCTACTTTGCAAAAACTCCAGGTATACAATGAGTTTTAGTATTTAGTATTTAGTATTTTGGGACCATAGCCATTTATACAGCGATCAGTGCTATAAAAATGCACTGATTACTGTGTAAATGACACTGGCAGTGAAGGGGTTAACCACTAGGGGCGATGAAGGGGTTAAGTGTGTCCTAGGGAGTGATTCTAACAGTGGGGGGGATGGGCTATTAGTCACATGACAGCGATCACTGCTCCCGATGACAGAGAGCAGTGATCTGTCATGATGCAAGCCAGAATGTGGAAATGCCTTGTTTACATATTCACTTTACCGTTCTGAGGCTCCATGACACGATCGCTGGGAGACCGGCGGACATCGAGTCCGCCGGTCCCGCAGGCGCGGGCCACGGCGGCGCGCATGCGCCTGCTACTACCGCCTCTTACAGGGGACGTACAGGTAGGCCCATTTGACCACCGCTGCCATTGTGCCGACGTATATCGGCGTGCAGCGGTCGGCAAGTGGTTAATGGGATAATAATGAAGCTGCTTTGCTGGTGATACTGATGGAGTTATTGCAAACAAATTTTCAAAGGCTTTTTTTTCTAGTGATATCAAGAATAATATTATTATGCTTTTTTTTTTAAATTTGAGCAAGTTACCTCCGCTATCCCGTCATTTTTAAGATCAAAGATACAACTATGTTGGTGTCCCTTGGCAATTTTACATTGTATTTTTTTTAAAACTAACTGCCTACTCCTAAACTGTCATTTGAAGTAAAACACATAGCCAAGTATTATTCTACACAATTGTTTTATTGTGCATTAAAAAAAGAAAACAAATAAAATTAGACATGCTATCTGCCAATAGAACTTAACCAAAAAGTGCATTCTATGCATCCAAAAATATAGAAAATATACCAAATCAAATCATTATTATTCAACCAAAGAACAAAATAAAAGCAGAATTCTATAATGAGGGAATTGGCGCTGTTCAACTATATGTGCACTGGATATTGATCGTGATTTAAATAAGTGTGAAGAAATATTATTGAGTGTAAAAAAAAAAAAAAATATATACATATATATATATACGTGTAGGAGGTTATAGAAAAAGCAGGAGCTAAATATAAGTGAAATGCTCCTACGACCATATACTATACATTAAAGTGCAACGTGCTATGACAGAGATAATCTAATATATCCATAAAAATAAAAAATCTCCAAACATTCCAAACTGAAAAAAATATGATTTATTGTTAAAAACATGGATAACATCTGAGGTGACGTCTTGATGACGAAACGCGTAAGTCGTGGCCACGTGATACGCATACGTCAACCTCTTGCACTGTGTTCGCTTCCGGTTTCAGGCAGGCGGGCAGTGGAACGCACGCTATGCCACGCTGCATACACGGCCATAGGCGCTGTTAGCTCCTTTTTATCCATGTTTTTAACAATAAATCATGTTTTTTTCGGACGCACACTATGAGATTTACTTCTTTCTTACCCTATATGGATGTTTAATGCTGGGGAAACCGCGATAACAGAGAAGGGAAGGACGGCTATTGGGCTGAGGACTGTCACCAAGGATCATCACTGCTGGATTTTGCCTACACGCCTTTTACCCCTGCAGGGGTTGGGCACTCTGGTGAGTGAGGGCACGAATGGGGGTGCAGTGGGAGCACTTGCCACACTAAGAGTATTACCACTTTATTGGAGGGACACGTCACAGTTCTTTCTGAATATATATATTTTTTGGGACACTGTTTTTTTTCAATATTATTTCAATATTTTTTCATCATTTTTATCACTTTGTTTATGAATTGGACATTTTACACATCATTGCTGGGGACTTTATCGTAATGGTTTAGATTGTCTTTAAAGAATTTTTTACTACCTGTTTTTCAATCACAGTTTGGAATGTTTGGAGATTTTTTATTTTTATGGATATATTAGATTATCTCTGTCATAGCACGTTGCACTTTAATGTATAGTATATGGTCGTAGGAGCATTTCACTTATATTTAGCTCCTGCTTTTTCTATAACTTCCTACACGTATATATAATATATATATATATATATATATATATATATTTTTTTTTTTTTTTTTACACTCAATAATATTTCTTCACACTTATTTATTCACGATCAATATCCAGTGCACATATAGTTGAACAGCGCCAATTCCCTCATTATAGAATTCTGTTGCTTTGAATTTCACCTAGGTGATATTCTGTGTCGGGGGGCTGCAGTTCCTTTTTTTCCTAAGCACGGAACCATTGTTTCTTAATAAAATAAAAGCCTCATTTGTGTGTCCTGCTTCTTAATATAGGGGGTAAACAATGCCAAGAGTTGGTGAAAGCAGGGGTCCGTCATCTTGAGATAATTCCAAAAATCATCTGGATTATTCTCTTGGAGCTCCCGCAGCAATGGCATATGACAAAATTGATCACGATTAATAGAGCAACCAATTTTTGGTCCAAGAACTCCTCCTGTTCCTGGACTGGACTTGGGTCAAAGCAATAACTCCAAGGCCAAAAATAAATAACATGTTATCTGCTCCGATTCTGCAACATGGCTGGTTGAGAAACAGCAGTTCAGAAACAAACTGAAAAGCACAAAATGAAAAGCGCAAACTGAAAAGCATGAACTGAAAAGCGCTAAATGAAAAGCTCGAATCAACACTCCTCAAACTTCTACTAACACAAAATTAGCAGAAGGAGCCCAAGGGTGGCGCTAAAGAGCTGAAAAACCACGTAGTACGTCAGTACTGCAAGACAAAACCCAGGTACACGCCTTCGAACAAAAGTCAGAGGTTTTGTCTGAGGAAAATTCTGATCGTGTGTACGAGGCTTTAGTCATGGCTGAGATTTTAAAAAGTGTAAAAAAAGATAAACAAACATTTAAATAATAATCCAATCAAAACCAAAGTTTTTTTTTTTTTTATCTTAATGCATTCTCTGCATTGTGGTGAAAAAAAACCTTACACTAGCAGCACACTTAAACCTTAGTTTGCTGGTCTTGATTGCAAGGGACCAAGTGGGTTTTTTCCCAAAAAGACAGGCAGGTGACAATATTCATTTCCCTTCTACTGTACATTTATAAAACCAAAATGATAATCCTTATACTCCTTTCCCTTTATATGAAAAAAGAGAAGGTATAATAACCCCAACTCAGTGGTACCATATCTGTATCTGCACCCTTAAGAGCACTAATAATGTTATTGCCCTGAAGACTAATTGCAAACCTCTTATGAAATGGTACCTGCCCTATCCAGGATTTATAAAGCTTTACCAAACTATTGTAGTGTGTGATTATTCCAGCGCTACCATGTAAAGGAGGAGCTAAAAGTTGAACTGCTGCAAGCACAGAATATGGGTCAAACCAAGCCCATACGGCAATAGAATAAATATAGAAGTTGGTGCTGCGCTGCTCTTAACAGGATGAAAAAATATACTGCTAAAGGTAGCAGTACAAATGTAGATAAAGAAGTGAATAATGTAAATATACAAAATAATCGAAATCGGAAAAAATATCTAAAAATATATAAAATCACTATTAAAAAGCTTCTATACACAAATGGTGCAATGTGGTGTATCAGAGTAATTGGTGATAATGACAAAGTGCAAAGTGCAAAAATCAATCAATAATAACATTGAACCAGATGTGATAAATATCTAGCTGGAATGGGTAGGTGAATATACAGTCACTATAAACCTCAATGAACTGTGCAAGTAGGCAAAAAAAAATGTGCAAAAACAGCAATAATAAACTAAATGTGCACAGTGCAATAAATATGTGCAAAAAATGCAAAAACGGTGTGTAGCGAACATATAACCAAAAAACAGTGTCCACTGTAGAGATTGGTGAAAATCCAAACAAATCATCGGTGTGCAAGGTATAATAGGACTAGGTGTGTAGTCCAATGCGATTAAATCTTCTTTCTGTGGCTGAGCATTTTAATGTGCAAAGTAGTGCAGTAAAGTGCTGAAAAAAGGGGGGTGATCTCCTCTTCGTGCACAGGACACACACTGATGTGAAGTGGCCTCTTACCTTGCGGTAAAGAGGTAATCGCATCTAATCGCTGGTAATGGCTGCCTCTCCCTTGTGTTCCTAACTGCCTTTCCTTTATGTTCCTGGACTGGATGGAATTCTTAGTAGGTCTTTGTCTCTCAGCGGAAGCAGGAGGGGGGTAAAGGAAAAAAGGGGCCAGATAGTGTAGTAATTCCAATCAGAAGTTGGTGTTTATTAAAACAGCAGTGAGGGTACTCACATAACTTACATGTCAAAACAAACAATAAACTTATCTCCTACGAGCGGCGAGCTCGTTTGCATACATCAGTCTGGAATGCCTATCCCGTCCCTACGCGTGACGTCACGGTCACGTGACTTCACCTGATGAAGTCACTAATTCAAGAAATGGATTAATTATTGGGAATTAAAAAAGTTACTTCAAATCTTCACATTCTCCTGTTTTCTATGAAAAGGTGTAGGATCTATGCTATATTACAAAACATCTATATTATGATACATTTGTCATAAAAATTACCTAAATCTTAGGATTGTTTTAAATGTCACACTACAATACACAGCTAAATCTTTCTCATCTTGAATCCATTATTTCATATCCCTAAAAGCCAAATTTCATGTTGCAGACTAGCAACCACTTATCATATCTTAATTATCCTAGCAAAAAATCATTTTATGTTTAATTGCTTTCCCTTAGATTGTGCGCCTAAAAGTTTGAGTCTCATAAAATAGCCCATTGCTGCTGAATATTAAAAGACCATATTTTGATTGCAGTTCTTCAATACACTTACATATTTTATAGAGCAATTTAAAAATAGTGCTACTTGTCCAGAGCACTTTCAAAGAGAACAATTTTATTTTCAGTAAAGCTACTATTGCTTAAAGCAATTTGTAATATTTTTTTACAGCTATTAAATGCCTTTTAGAGTGTTTTAAATCAAAAATTCATTTTTTGTACAGATTGTCCTGTGTTTGTCAAGTTAAATCAAGGCATTGTACATTATACCAACAATTTAGTGTACCGTAGAGACAGAAAGAAAAAAATATATACCTATAACTAATCTATGGCTATTCTGCAGCATTTTCTAAAATTGTAAGAAGAATTCTGTAAACATTATTAACCACAAACTGATTTAGTGCATACAGGTGTCACATCACAAAAATGTATAGTTCATATGTAGTAGTACGTAAAGAGGAACTTCAAGCTAATGTGAAATGTAAAATATATCAGCAATAGGAAATACGTGAATGTACTAAAGTATATGTGATTTAAAGGAAAATGTCACTTAAGCTATAAAAAAGATACAGCAAAGGTAATTGCAGCACAAGTCAGTTTGTCATTTAATGTTACTAAATATTACTTTTTTATTTCAATTTGCAGATGCTGTGATTTTCTAAAATTGACAGAAAAATCAAATGTCTTTCTTTCAAAAAGGCTACCTGGAGGAGTTCTATAAAAAACTAGACGGCTTGCTTTTGTTATTGACTCATTGCTTTTCCCAGAAGTCTGCACTGAGCTATAAGTCAAATTCAGGTATCACCTTCAATAGAAGTTTAAAGCGGATCTTATATTACCAAAAGGGAGTTTGGCTTCCTGCAAGATCCCCATACTCTGCAATACATATTTTTTGCGTGTTTACATTTTTAAAATTACTTTACTATAGCCCCATTCCCCATTGCCATGCCATTCTCACAAAAATTACTAGGGCTGCAGAAATTAACAATTAATTCCTCGATTAATCGTTAATTTTTTTGATCAATCAAAATTTTTTTGATCGGTAGGCTGCCTGCCCTGGGGCTGCTTTGGGCCAAGCTGTGGCTGCAGCTCAGCGCTGCGCTCCCTCCTCCTCCACTATATGTCGTACAGAGTCTGCAGGCATCTCCCACTGTGTGTCTCGGAGCTGAGTGTGAAAACTTTGGCTGCAGTGTGAGGAAAGTCCCGCCCTCCTCCGAGATCAGCTTGTTTGATAGACAGAACACTGCGTCTATCACACGAGCTGATCTAGGAGGAGGGCGGGACTTTTCTCACAGCGCGACCAAAGTTTTCACACTCAGCTCCGAGACACACAGCGGGAGATGCCCGCAGACTGTATAATCCAGGCACAGGCACTGACTACAGTGAGGCTGCGATTATGGGCACGGTGAGACTGCATTATGGGCACGGTGAGACTGTATTATGGGCACGGTGAGACTGCATTATGGGCATGGTGAGGCTGCGATTATAGGCACGGTGAGGCTGCGATTATGGGCACGGTGAGACAGCATTGTGGGCACGGTGAGGCTGCGATTATGGGCACGGTGAGACAGCATTATGGGCACGGTGAGACAGCATTATGGGCATGGTGAGACAGCATTATGGGCATGTTGAGGCTGCGATTATAGGCACAGTGAGGCTGCGATTATGGGCACGGTGAGACAGCATTATGGGCACGGTGAGACAGCATTATGGGCATGGTGAGACAGCATTATGGACATGGTAAGGGTGCGATTATAGGCACGGCGAGGCTGCGATTATGGGCACAGTGAGACAGCATTATGGGCATGGTGAGGCTGCGATTATGGGAACGGCAAGGCTGCGATTATGGGCACGATAAGTCAGAGATTATGGGCATGGTGATACTGCATTATGGGCACAGTAAGGCTGCGATTATGCGCACGGTAAGCCTGAGATTATGGGCACGGTGAGGCTAAGTTTATGACGTGTGACGTTCTAGCCATGCCCCGCTATGTACGGCTTCGGCCGTTGCCATAACAACGGTGCTAAATAAGCTAAAAGTAGTTGGATCTGTATGTGCAGAAAGTGAAAATGCTGCGCTAAACCCAAAAACAGAAAACAAAAGCAGCTAGCACACAAACAAACCAAGTCCAATAACAAATAACAACAAAAAGTGCAGCGCTAAAAATATCTAACGTGATAATAAACAAATAAATCTAAAATGAACACCCTTGCAGATGTGAAAAATTGTGTACATCAAATTATAGTCAAATGTCCTGTATGAAATATGAAACAGCAAATAAAAAAGTCCATATGAAAATTGTTAGAGGGATATCTCTTCAAATTGGAAGGTACCGGTGGACATCAGGAGACATATGAATATTCAGTAAAAATGAGAGGGTACCATTACCGGATCCATAGGACGCACATACCATATGGCAGTGCGTCAGAAAGGCACGGGGAGAGTCTCCCGTGGTATCCAAACCAGGTGATGTCTTGTAGGCCACGAGCCCCGATGGATGATGATAGACACAAGCGGGAGTTGAACGACTGTCCCTCAAAATCCCGGTTTCCAAGGTTGGATGATCCGGAGGTGATGGTTTAGCGTGAAAAAGAAAAAGGGGGGCTTTTTTAGGAGCTGCTCATGTTGCTTCTTCCTCCTGTGTCTGGAGCTGCATGCAGACATCTGTATGTGACTGCCTGCATAATGCCAGCATCTCCATGTTCTGTCAGCAGACTATTGATCTGTCAGTCATTATTCTGAGAGAAATCGGAACACGTGGAGTCAGTTACCATAGTACTGAGTCAACCAAGCTTGTATAAATCAGAAGTATGGTGCTTGGAAGGCAATTCTAAAAGTCTCACGTCTCGATATCACGATAGGGTCACCTCTCACTTCCACATATATTTGGAAGATGTCAGGAGACGCAGGTCGCCTCCGTCCGCCGGGCTGCGGGGCGCATGCGCAGCGGGCTAGTGCTGAGACGTGCACCCGTTCGCGGCCCGATGGTGCGGCACGCGTGGGTGCACGGCGGTCCCCGTGTGCGCGCCGTCGCCCGTGCGGATGTCCGGTAGCGCGTCACGCTGGCGCGCTCGCCGGAAGGCTACTTCAGATGACTCCAGCACCCAGTCGGGTTGCTGGTTTGTCGTCAGCTGCTCCTGTTCCCCAGAATCATTGATAGTTCCTTGTTCCTGTCTGCCTGCACCGAACTTCTGCTTGTTAAAGGATTACTCTGCCTGCCTGATACCCCTGACCTCTGCTTGTTAAAGGATTACTCTGCCTGCCTGATACCCCTGACATCCGCTTGTTAAAGGATTACTCTGCCTGCCTGATACCCCTGACCTCTGCTTGTTAAAGGATTACTCTGCCTGCCTGATACCCCTGACCTCTGCCTGCTTTACGGACTCTGATCTGCCTGATACCCTGGTTCTGACCTCTGCTTACCTTACGGACTTCCTGTTCTCAGATCCCCGGTCCTGCACGGCACCCGCCGGTGTTCTCCAATACCTACTAGAACTTCTAGCCTGCCTTCCTGATATCCTGCAGTTACCAGAAGCCCGTGCCTCCGCGTGCCTCCGACTCGCTGTATCACCCTCAGGGGTTCGGGTGCGCGTGGTCGTAAGGGCGAGCCGCTCTCGGCATCTTGGCCTCGGTGAGTATTAGCCGTGACAGAAGAGTAGAAAAAAGCATGTATATAACAAAGAGCAATGCAAACCAGAGATCCACTGACGGGTTTCGACTCCACGGTCGTCATCACCCCAGATAGTCGATGCTTCCTTGATGCGACTTGCAAGACACGTTACCTTACCCATAGAGGATGCAGTAACTTTCTGGGACATGTTGGATCGTAAAATTGATCAAGACATGAAAAAAGCATATTGCACAGCAGGTGGCATGTAAACCTGCGATGGCATCAGCTGCAGCAGGAAAAGCGATTTCTGGTTGGTCTGCCAATATAGAGAAATCTGTTCATGAGGGGGCTGACCAGGAGAAGATAATCAGTTCTCTTCAAGAATTGAAACTGGCAGGTGATTTTGTGGCAGAAGCTGCAGTGAATGTAATTTGTTCCTCTGCCAGGGCTATGCTGGCATCAGTTACGGCCAGAAGAGCTCTATGGCTCAAGCCATGGGTGGCGGATGCTGCATCAAAGTCTAACTGGTGCAAGAACCCTTATGATGGAGTTAACCTCTTTGGATCAAAGTTGGATTTGGCAATCTCCAAAGTTAGAGGTGGAAAGTCGGCCTGATTCCTTCTGACCGGCGTCCCAAACCACAGAAGGGTCCTACCTTCAAACGCAATCTCCTGGAGAGATACAGGGAGGTGAAGACATACAGACCAGGTAGAGAATTCAAAAGGAATTGGAAGAATCCACAATCATCCTTTTTGAGACTTCAGAAGCCCAAGACCACCTCGTCAGGGGAAACCAGAAGTCTTTTTGAGGGTGCGCCCCTTCTGCCTGGGAGAGTGGGAGCCAGACTCAAAAATTTCAAGCAGGTATGGACGGAATACATAAAGGATGCATTGACACTGTCCACAGTAAAGTATGGTCACAGATGGAAGTTTATAGAAGAAACACCAAAAAAACATTTTCAGTGAACCAGATTGCCATCTCCAATCAAGAGGAGATTACTGCTCAAGTATGTGGCAGAGCTAGTAATGAAGGGGGCAATATTGGAAGTTCCAATTTCCCAAAGAGGAAGGGGGTATTACTCCCCGCTATTCCTGGTAAAGAAAAAGATAGGCGACTTACGGCCTGTTATGGACCTAAAGGGACTCAACAGAAGCATTCAAGTAGAAGCTTCCAAAATGGAGAGCCTCCAATCAATTTTGTTAGCTGTAAACTTAGGAGATTGGATGCTTTCCGTAGAGTTATTGGATGCTTATCTTCACGTGCCCATACACCCCGCTTTTCAAAAGTATTTGCGATTCTCGGTCAACCATCATCATTTCCGTTTTCAGTGTCTCCCGTTCGGTATCTCCTCCTACCCCAGGACATTTACCAAGACTCTTCTTCCTGTAATCGCGTTTCTAAGCGAGAAAGGCCTGCGGCCCCATCATTATTTAGATGATATCCTGCTCTTAGCGGACAGTCAGGAAACACTGATTCTTCATCGAGATATACTGATCAACACGCTTCAAAGTTTCGGGTGGTTGATCAATTGGAAGAAGAACAGTCTTCAGCCCACTCAAACTATGACTTTCTTAGGGGCGGAACTCGACACATTATTAAACAAAGTCAGTCTACCTCAGGAAAAGATAGGGCCCTTATTACAGAAGATAAGGAGGCTAATGGCGGCAAGATATCTTCCAGCAAGAATCTGTCTGAGCATTCTAAGGTCAATGTCGGCCACTCTACCGATGATCCAATGGGCACAATGGCATATGAGGACATTGCAGTACTCATTTCTTACCCAGTGGAGGGGAACATCAATGCTCCAGTCAATCACCATTCATCGAACCGTGAAGCAGTCAATTTGGTGGTGGATGCATACAGACAATTGGAGACACAGGCCGATAGTCCACCCAGAACCCGAGGTGATCACCTCGGATGCCAGCCAGTCAGGTCGGGGAGCCCATTATAGGAACCAGGCGGATCAAGAACAATGGCAATTCCAAGCAAGGGATCTGGTATCGAATGTCCTAGAGCTCAGAGCAGCCTTCCAGGCTCTCCTAGCCTTTGGCCCATCCTTGAAGGGGAAGAGTGTTCTAGTCCGGATGGACAACAAGGTGGCAGTAATGTATATACAGAGACAAGGAGGTACCAGAAGCAGTACATTGTTGGAGGAAATTTGTCCTATCCTAGAATGGGCTCAGCTATTTCTATTAGATCTGCGAGCAGTATATGTCCCAGCAGCTCAGAACCTGCTAGCCGACTGTTTGAGCAGGGAGTTCTTATCAAATAACGAATGGTCCCTGAACCTACAAGTCTTCAATCTCCTGACCCAAACTTGGGGAAATTGATCTAGCAGAAACACCCTCAAACACAAAGTGTCAGAGGTTCCTTTCGAGAGCGGCACACCCATCTGCGGATGGAGTGAACTACCTTTTCCATCAGTGGAAATTCCAACTGGGGTACATATTTCCACCAACGCCTTTGATTGCGAGGTTCCTATCAAAGCTCAGGAGATCTTCGGCATCAGTGATAGCAATCATTCCTTTTTGGCCCAGGAGGCCTTGGTTTACGACTCTGCTAGAGCTCAGTCTGGGGGACCCACTACCTCTTCCATTATCATAAGATCTTTTTCACCAAGGTCCATCCGATGGCCTGGATGTTGAGAGGATTAGGTTCCTAGAGCAAGGTTGCTCACAGGAGGTCGTTTCAACATTACTCCAGGCTAAGAAATACACGACTAATGTCACTCATGACAGAATATGGGACAAGTTTATGTCTATGGCCCAGCAGAATGGTTGGGACCCTGTATCTCCGGAAGTGCCGCAAGTTTTGGAATTCCTTCAAGCAGGTTTATCCAGAGGGCTCAATTCAAGTACACTCAAAGTACAGGTTTCAGCTCTTTCAGCTAAGACTGATGTCAAGTGGGCCAATCACCCTCTTATACAATTTATAAGAGCATGTGTCAAGATCAGGCCTCCAAGAAGATGGACTTTCCCAGCATGAGTTTTATCGATAGTCCTGAAAACCCTATCAGAGTCTCCTTTCCATCCAGCTGATTCAATCACACTGTGGTACTTAACTTTAAACTAACATTTCTTATAGCTATCACTTCTGCTAAAAGAGTTTTGAAAATACAGGCGTTAATGATTTCAGAGCCATACATGGTCTTTTACCAGACAGGGTGGTACTGAAACCCTCAGACCAATTCACTCCAAAGGTGTCATCATCCTTCCATTACAATCAAGAAATCAATCTTCCATCATTTACAGATAATCAAGGTCAACCACACGCTTTGGATGTTAAGACTACTATTAGAAATTATCTATCAGTTACAGTCTCTTTCAGGAAGACCGAAAGTCTATTAGTGATTCCCCATGGGGGGAGAATAGGCCAGATGGCATCATCCCGCACCATAGCATCTTGGTTGGTCAAAACAATCAAGAAAGCTTGTGACATTCAGAATCTGCCAGTACCCTGAAGCATCAGGGCTCATTCAACAAGGGCAGTGGCAGCTTCCTGGGCAGCGTATTGCAGAGTGTCTCCCGAGACAATTTGCAGGGCAGCTACCTGGTTCTCCAGGCATACATTCATGTCCCACTATAGAATGGATTTGGCTGGTTAGCAACGGTAGATTTTGGGAGAGCCGTTGTTCGAGCCAATTCTTCAGCTATATAATAAACACTACTACTTTAACTTGCACCCACCCGACTGGCAAGTTATTTCCCAGTGTGTGCTGCCATGATGCATCAGGAAAATGGAAAATTGTATACTCACCTTTCCGTAATTTTCCTTTCCTGATGCATCCCCATGGCAGCACGTAGCACCCCACCCCTTCTTTAGGATGATAGTTACAGAGAATGAAGTGGTGTGCCTCTCCTTCAAATTTATACTTAACCAATCCTGTCAGGTTGTGGGGGCAGAGTCACAAGCAGTGTGTGCTGCCATGGGGATGCGTCAGGAAAGGAAAATTACGGAAAGGTGAGTATACAATTTTCCGTTTTCTAAAGCACTTCCCATTCTTAAGAATTTTTGTATATTTATTTTTGCTTCTTTTGAGATATTTTACTGTTTTTATTAAGGAACTTTAAAAGTTATTCAAGACTCCCAAATATATTTTCTGAAAACCCAGCAAACATCAGGAAACAATACAAAGCCAAACAAAAATTAAAACTATATTGTCCATCAAGGTCATAGATGTAAGCAAAAAAACAGGGAACCCATAGATCTCTCTATCTGATCACCCATTGTACACATCTCTGTATAGTTTTCTATGTACAATGATAATCTCTACATTTTATCATTTATCGCAGGGAAGGGGGTCCAAAGAGACCCATCAATCCATGTACCATACAGTCTCCAACACTGCCTGCATTTTTCCAAATTTTTATCTCAATTTATTATTTTCCATCCAGCAAGATCCAGATCTCCAGAAATGTCTTCCTATACTTTCTAGGTTGATAAGCGAGTTTCTCTAGCTCCAAAACTATCTTTATTTCTGAATGTCATTCAGCAATTGATGATGGAGCTTAAGTCACCTACTTCCTTGCAATTCATTTTCTGGACAGAAATAATAGTCGCATAGATACCAATTCACTATGATACTCATGAGCATCTATATCCAGATACCCCAAAATACATGCAAGAGAGGTACATGACAAATCTGGTTACTGAATAGGATAATATCTTGCCAGTACCAGGCTACATTAACACCTTACACTAATGCACAAAATAATGCATGTTGAAAATATACTCTCACTTTGCCCACTCAGAGCAAGAAGACATTGGGGCTGATTTACTGAAGATAAATAGTCTGTGTACTGCAAGTGCAGTTGCTCTAATTCTGAGGGGAACATGCAAGGAAAATAGAAAAAGCTGCATTTTTGCTTGCAAATGATTGGATGATAAGAAATCAGCAGAGCTTCCCTCATTTCAGGGATTCCCTTCAGATCCAGAGCAACTGCACTTGTAGTGCACAGTAGACGTGCACACTGAAATATTTTGTTTCGGAATTTTGTTTTCATCTGAAAAATAAATTGATTTAGTTACTTCCGAAATTCGTTTTTATCTATTCTGTTTAGTTAAAAAAATGCATCAGTCCGAAAATCTGAAATAATTAAGGTCGAATCAGTCATTGAAGGCTTATGGTGTCTGTCGAAAAGAAGATTCAATGGAGCAACTAAACTGTACGACGCCGCAATCGTACATTTCCGGTTGAATGTTCCGCCTACAAGCTATAATAGAATTCTAATGTTGTATGACACTAGTAATAATTATATTTATTCATTATTATTACTAGTCAACCAACATTAGAATTCTTCTATAGCCTATGGGCGGAGCATTTGACCATAAATGTCCGCTCATGGCGACTGCTTCGTCGAATCTTCATGTCAAATAATCTTGGACTAATAGAGTTAGGTTAGGCACATTCGATCTTTTTTGCTATTGTCTCTATAATGTTGAATCTTTTCTCTCTATGTCGAATCTTTTCTCTCTATGTAGAATAATCTTGGACTAATAGAGCTAAGGTTAGGCACATTCGACCACAGGTTTGATGGACACAGATCACTATTGTCAGCGTCATGTCAAATCTCCTATCTATATCGAACTGTTGTCGCAAGGAAAATGAAAATAAAAAATTTGTTTATGTCGGATCTTTCGGTTTTTGGATTCTGCACGTTCGTTATCGTTTGTTAAAACGATAACGAAAATACCCGAAATTTGGACGAAAATGCATTTGGACTAAAACAAATGCACATGTCTAGTGCACATCATATTTGCCACTGCAAATGCTATGGTGGACACAATGCCAACCTGGGGCATACAGGCACAAGGTGTGGGAGAGCTACAAGGTTCAGGTCTGCTCATTGACCTGCATTGCAACAAAAACAAGACATACCTGTGCTCAGATTCCAATAGCTTGTACATGTATATAATCTATCAGGTGCTAAAGGGGTGTTAACACTACAAATTCTGGATAAACCCTCTGCACGCTGCTATACACCCTTTCCAGCAAACTATGCAATGAACTATAAACCCCATCCATAGATCCTGTTTCATTCATAGAATCAATAGTAAAGCCTCTATGAGTGAAAGAGCTGGGTGGAAAGTGCAGGCATAGTTGGAAAATCTTGATGAGTGCCTGCCTCAACACCCTGAATTATATTAGGAAGTAAGAGGAAATCCCTGCAAATGAAGGCAACCTAGGTAACCAGAACTAGTGTCCCCATTGGGAGATATTATAATATATTACTTTTCTGGAGACAGCCCAAAATTTGGGATTTTCTTTACTTTCACTTTAAATGATAATGGTAAACAGGACAAATAAAAAGGGTGAATCAGACAGCAATCCGGGTCACAGACAGCAATATAAACTAGGGATAAGTGAACGGTATAAGTATAAGTTCGGCCTGAACTTCTCCCATTCGGGTGTTCACCAAACACCCAAATTTTCTGTGCGCTTGGCAGGAAGTTTGCCCGCCGAGCGCACAGTTAATAGGTTGTTAAGGAACAGGGCTGGGAAGCCGGCCACCACGTCCTTAATAATGAATAATTCATCAGCTGTCAGTGGGCTCCCCCCTGAATGTAAAAATTGCCAGCAAAAAAAAAAAAAAAAAATCCAATAATTAGTTTGACAGTAGCTTTTGGGGAGAATGAAATTCTATTTATACCTGCTTTATATTAATATTACCTGAGTTGTTGTGTGGGGTAGTGTTCTCCTGGTGGGGAAGGGAATGTGAAAATGTTTGCACTTATCCTTCTATTATTGATTTGATAGGGTAACATCTCTCTAGCTGGACAATTATCCTCTCTTTTATTTTGTATTGCCAGAAATGGCTTGCAACCATGAGTCAATTTAAATGTCATTTTTTTTCTTTAGGACTTTCAGTTTTGCTGCAGCAGGTTCTATACACAGCACAGATGCGACACTTTACAGGCAGACTAAGGGGATCCCCCATGCACTATATCTAAAGGAATTTTTCATTTTTATTGTTTCACTTTAAGCATCATTAAAATCTGCTCCTGTAAAAACTATCTTTATTAAAAAATATATTTGCATTGATAAATGTCCCCTAGGGCAGTACCCAGGTCCCATACCCTTTTTATGGCCAATAACTTACATATAGGCCTTTAAAATGGGTATTTTTCAGGTTCGGGTCCCATAGACTTTAATAGAGTTTGCGACTCAGGGCCAAACTTTTTTCCTGTTCGTGAGTTCTGGTGCGAACCCAGCAGGGTGGGTGTTCAGCCCATCACTAATAAAACTGACAAGGATTCTAATCTCTCTCCACTCTATCTTAAACTAAAAAAAGGTTTTCCCTTAAACTTACTTTAAGCTGGCTATACACTAGTAGATTTTCAAATGAAATTTTGAATGAAAATCTGTACTAAAATTCTAATAACATTCAGCTTGATAAACCTCATTTAAAAGTAGTTAAAATGTAATTTGCTTTTATGATTCAACACACGATCGGACTTTCCGACAACAAAACCATGATTTTTTGTTTGAAGGATGTTGGCTCCAACTTGTTTTGTCTACACACGGTCACACAAATGTTGGCCAACAGTTACAAGAAGCACGTGATATCTCCATTACGAACGCTAGTTATATCTCTGACTCATACTTGACTCCGAGCATGCATGGACTTTTGTCCGATGGACTTGTGTACACACGATCGGAAAGTCTGACAACAAACATTTGTTGGCGGAAAATTTGAGAACCTGCTAGCCAACATTTGTTGGCAGAAAGTCCGCCAACAAATGTTCAATGGAGCATACACACGGTCAGACTTTCCGCCAACAAGCTCACATCCAACATTTGTTGTCGGAAAATCTGATTGTGTGTACGGGCATTACACTTTTGGAAATTCTTTATGTGAAAAATGTATCCTTCCTGCTCCTTCAAATTTTCTTGTCACTACTGTCGAAAGTGAACATTGATTTGACCCTGCTAATAATAACAAAATCGAATGAAAGTTCCAAAATCGAGAATGTTTCAACAAAATTATACTAGTATATAGCCAGCTTTAGGCTTTAAGAAAATACAAGTACATGATTTAATACTGTGATTAACCAATCCCTACGAGGTCAGATTTGACTGTCCTTAGGTTAGTCAAGGTCCTTGTTCTGGGATCTCTTCCAAAACTGGGATATCAAGTACAGTAAAACCTTGGATTGCGAGCATAATTCATTCCAGAAGCATGCTTGTAATACAAAGCAATGTATATCAAAGCAAATGTCCCCATAAGAAAAAATGGAAACTCAAATGATTCGTTCCCAACCATTTTATTCATAAGGCCTACAGTTTATAGTCCATATAAAGAGACTATAGCATTGTGTCCAGGTTGTGTAACCATAAAATGTCCATCCACAAATGGCAGCCTCCACAAGGGGAATAGAAGCAAAATCCAGCAGGAGCTACAAGTGTAGCAATATGTTGCTAAATGTTGTACCTTCTTTAAATGTAACAATATTGCTACACTTAGAGGCACCTCTCTTCTCTTTTATACTCAGTTGTGACATGATGCTGCTTGTATATCAAGACATCGCTTGTATAGCAAGTCAAAATTTATTTAAACATTTTGTTTGTATTGTAATACGCTCTCAAACCAAGTTACTCTCAAACCATGGTTTTACTGTATGTGATTGCACTTAAGCTTTTTTCACACATGTGGCAAGGGGTGTCAAAACCAACCAGGCGCCCGAACCCGAGCACACAGGCGCTCATGGCTGTTCACATGCTGCGGCTTTGATGTTGTGGTGTGCAGCCACAGAAAAATTAAACAGCACTTTGCGTTACTGCCACTGAACATGACCAATGGAAGCCTATGGGGCCATGCCCGACAACCGTGTGCAATGCACATGATTGCGGTGCAGTTGTGTGGCAATTACAGGGTTAAATAAGCTAGTGAGGAGGTGATGTAATGCCTTCTCAACTCCTGTTGCATGCCCTCTGAAGAGCAATCCAACATGGATTGGCACAGGGATGTAGACAGGATAAAAGCCGAGATTAGTAATAGCCATGCAGCAAGGTACCAGTTGAGGAGGCTGGATCAACATTGAGGATTCAAGCTAAATTTAGTGATGACCTGGCAGAAGAGGTACAATGCAGAAAGAAGTAAGCAAAGTCAAATAGGCAGGTCAAGGTCACAATGGGTAGGCAGAGGTCATGAAATGAAGGTCATACACCAGAAGGCAGAAATAGCAGGTCAGATCACAGCTAAGCAGGATTTAGCTGAAGACAACTCAGGAATCTCTTCTTGCAGTGCTCCAGTTTATATGGGCTGTTTGGAGCCAACACCAGTGCCGAGAATGCACAAATGCTAATGCATGTCTTGGGGTCACTTTATGTGCTGGGCCACATGCTATAGTATGCACACGGGCATGCGCATACACTGGTTTTCTATGCTTGAAAAAACTGGTCCTTATTTGAAAAACCTGTCAGGCAGTGCTAGAACTCTCCAATCAGCAGGGAGCATGAGTTTTGCTAATTGCAGAGCTATGGGTCTGACTCAACAGAGAGTTTATTGGACCTCTGCAGAGAGACTACTGCTCCATAAAGAAAGAAAAAGAGTAAATGCTCCTGCCATCCTCTCCTCTCAACCATCAGTGGAGAAGGACAGAAAAACCCTAAAACTTCAAAAAATGTAATTACACTGGAAACTTTACAAAGGTTTTTCAATGAATCATATCAAAAACTGGTATCCAAAAATAGTCACTAATATAAGAGGTATTTGATATTGGTTGAAAAACTGGGATATTTATTAAAGCCCTAATTTGTGAAGATTTGTGTATATTTAAAATTCTGAAGTATTATCTTGCTCACGCCTTACTCTTTCATTGCAAAATAACATGTTAAACCTGAACATTGATTCATAGTACTTTTTGTTCTGATGCTTTTTTAAAAGAACAGTAAAAAAGTTAGCGCAGATAATTTATTAAGTATATACAGGCAGGTTACAGTGCAAACTATTTTATTCCTCTATTGAACATGGATTTGCATGGCTCTTCTCGTGTTGATGAAAATCAAGCAGCTGGGCAAAGATTAATAATTTTAATTTTCACCAGAAGATAATTGATTCATTTTAATTAATTAAATAGACCACACTATCCATCTCCTAGCTGAGAAATTAATACAGTTTTCCTAATTAGAATTTGAGGGAAATTAATAGTTTTATTTTAAATATCCTGCACTGCTGTATAGGAAGAAAATGCATCAGCTCCCCCATACTGTCCTTCCTAGACTTTTTTTTAACTTTTTTTTTCAAATCTTTTATTTAAAGAAACACGAGAGCACGAGACACATCTCAGATTACATAAGGATAGCATAAAATGCATCAGGTGAGGTAAATAAAAAACATTCCATCATCAGAAACAGATTAGTTGATCACTAAAAGGCATAATGTATTAGGCCTACATATCACTCTTAACATATAGGAACCGCCTAATGACTGTGCTGGAAGTTTAGAATTGTAAGCCTCTAATGCTAAATTACCAACAATCTATTCCGTTGCCCTTTAATTTACAGTAATATGCGGTTGCGTGAACTCCGCTTCAACTTTTTCTAATTATCTAAAATAGTACTAGAAACAATTTCTGGATGAACTGTCCAGAAATCTTGAAACCAAAAGGGGGGTGAGTGGTAAGGAGCTATAGCAAAGTCAAGAGGGCCAGACGGCCTGGGGGGGAGGCTCCAGAAAGAGAGAGAGGAAGGGAGGGCAGGAAGGGAAGGGGAGAGGGGTCAGGTAGGGCTCTAGAGCAGGCGATGAATGTGCTTCTCCCTGGTAGCTTCACAAGCAGGGATGGTCGATGGTATCTAGAAGCTGCTGTCTGCCATTCTATTCATCTTAGAGGTGCACTAATCTCGCATGTCACTCTCAAAGAAGGCCCGCCCCTCCTCGGAGAAGGTGAATATATTCCAGAGTGTCCATGTCTTTTTATATCTTTCCCCTTGATTGCAAGATGTCAGGATAAGATCCTCCATTTTATTAATATCCTCCACCTTTTTGAGCCATAGTCCTATGGATGGAGGTTGTGTGGATTTCCAGCATAGAGGGATGCATGCCTTGGCCGCATCCAAGAGATGGCGAATTATTGATTTTTTATAAACTCTCTTTGGGATATTGAATGCATGGAGCAAAAAGAAAGCTGGCTCTTCTGGTATAGGGTGCACTGTGAATTTTTGTGCTGTATGGCAGATCGTTTTCCAGAAGTGTTTCTTCCTAGACTTTTTATTGTAATGAATACTATTTTCTATAAATGCTTTAAAATGCCAAAGTAAGTAGAATTATTTCAGTTTACAACTTACTGTTCTGATTGAATTATAACATAATGTAATTAGAGATGAGCTCCAGGTTCAAACTGAACCAATGTTTAGCAAACGGCGAATAACCATACTGAACCTCTTGGCTGCAGCCAAAACTGAAGCATTGAGCAGCAGTATTACTAGGGCCGCTAAATGCAACAGCTTCCCACTCAGACTGGTTGTTAGGCAGCAAACAGCCACTGGCTTTATAGCAACATATCCCTACCCGGCCCAATCAGCTATCAGACTTGGATTTTGGCTGAGAGATTAATGTGAAAAAAGGGGCAAGGATGGTGATTGAAACTTTAAAAAAAAATTGTGTGGGGGTCCTCACAAAGGTAATGCCAGACCTTTAAGGTCTGGTATAGATTTCAAGGGTTAACCCCATGCAAAAATAGAAAAAAAAAATGCTTTTCATCATGCATGTGGGTCTACATTGATGGATGACAATTAATTGGGGGAAGGAGTACAGGTACACATTACCCCTTACTCATTCATATGGGGAGTGAAATCTGGGTTCCCCTATATTTTAAAGGTGGCTTACAGACTCCAATAAGTCCCACACCCATAGACCCCCACAACCACCAGACCAGGATTGTAGGGAAAAGCCTGTGTCCCTGTTAACATGGAGACAAGGTGCAAGGTACCCTGTACATGTTGAGGACATGTGGCCTGGCATGGTTCAGGAGGGGGTGGGGCACATGCTCAGGTTTACAAACACTTTAAGGTGT
Source organism: Aquarana catesbeiana (assembly GCF_042186555.1). Classification (NCBI taxonomy): domain Eukaryota; kingdom Metazoa; phylum Chordata; class Amphibia; order Anura; family Ranidae; genus Aquarana; species Aquarana catesbeiana. Next base: position 71,680,382 of record NC_133326.1, on the reverse strand, counting down.
TGTTTTGGTCATTTTTAAGGATACAATTGTTTTTAAATTGGTTCTGAGTATTAAAGTGGTTGTAAACCTTTACAACACACTTTTTGCTACAGGTAAGCCTATAATAATTATAGGGAATAGATTTATGGCATTTTTATTATTATTATCTTTTTTTTAAGTAATTTTTATTGTGACTGCGACATTATGGCGGACACTTTGAACACTTTTGACACTATTTTGGGACCATTGTCATTTATACAGTGATCAGTGCTATAAAAATGCACTGATTACTGTGTAAATGACACTGGCAGGGAAGGGGTTAAACACTAGGGGGCAATCAAGGTGTTAAGTGTGTCCTAGGGAGTGATTTTAACTGTAGGGGGATTGTCTCACTAGAACATGACAGAGATCACTGCTCCCGATGACAGGGAGCAGTAGATCTCTGTCATGTTGCTAGGCAGAACAGGGAAATGCCTTGTTTACATAGGCATCTCCCTGTTCTGCTGGTCCGTGACACGATCGTGGGACCCAGGGCATGCTCAAGGAGTACGCGGCAGGCGGAGTGCACATGCCCACTATGACACGATTTATAGGGGATGTACCTGTACACCCATTTGCCCAGCTATGCCATTGTGCTGATGTATATCGTTGTGCGCTGGTCGGCAAGGGGTTAAAGGAATATTTCGTTTTTATTTCACTTTAAGTATTATTAAAATCACTGCTCCCGAAAAAATGTTTTTTTGCATTGCTACATGTTCCCTGGTTTAGGACCCGGGTACCCTAAAACTTTTTTTTTTTTTTTTATCCAAGATATTTTATTACATTTTTGCAGGTATACAGTAATCAAAAGAGTATTGTACAATAAATAGTCATCAGACAAAACCAGGTAGACAAGAACATCGAGAAAAACAGAGGTGTCTATATAGGTCGATAACTTGTCTTTGCTGTGAGGAGTATCTGTGGTTTAAACAATTTAATCAAGGTTTGTATGTATCTCTGCTTGGGTAGTCTAGACAGTGTAGAGAAGAATAGAAGTGATCTACAGTTTTCTATAGCAAAAAGCTGGAGTATAATTGAATATGTACCGACCGTACTAACCTTCGCATCTGGGCACCCCTAAAGGGTTCTGACTGTGTCCGGTGGGTGGGTCTACATATGTGAAAACAAGGCGCATGTCTGGTCGGTAGGTCATACCGTATGGGGGAGCCCAAAATTTGTAAGGTAACGTCCTATGTTCTAGAGGGCCTAAGTTTGTGGGATAGAGCTTAGAAATGATGTCTTGTCAGCGGTGTGAGCCTGTTTGGATAGGCTTTACGGGCCCTAATTTGGACTGGTGATAGAAGGAGTGATTCAAAAAGCTGAATATATGCCTAAAGAACATTGTTGAAGATGAGATAGGGTATGGGAAGGCGGATGGGGGAGCGGAGGTTTATGGTGTGTATCTGTCGCCAGAGGTTGTGTGTTGTTCTAGGAGGTGGCAGGAGAGGTAATGTTGGGAGTGTTTGCTGCTAGCGATTTCTAAAGTGTGACCAGCATGCCCATGTTGTTTTGTATTTAGACGGATCCTCTTTAGATTGGTGGATGAGGTTTTCCATCTCAGCCACTCTGTCTACTCGTTGTATCCATTCTGTGATCGTGGGGGGAGATGTACTTCTCCAATGTACCGGGACACATTGATTTGCCGCATTAATGAGGTGGAATACAAGGGATTTTTTTTACGCCGACTGGGGGATGGAGGTGTAGTGTAGTAGGAAATGTGCAGGAGTAAAGTTGGCTGTTTGTCGAAATTTGGATGATTAGATGATGGATTTCTGTCCAATATGGTTGGATGAGCGGGCACTCCCACCAGATATGGAGTCATGTGCCGTGAGCTTTGTTACATCTCCAGCACACCAGGGGGAGACTAGGGTGGAATTTATGAATTTTTGTCAGGTGTCCTGTACCATTTTGCGAAAAATGTTAAATCTGCTTTCTTGAGTGGATGTATTAAGGGAACCTTTGTGTATATGATTGTAAATGTGCTCCCAGTCCTCAGTGGTTAAGTCTAGATTAAGGTCCGCTTCCCACTGTCGGACTATTTTGTCTTCTTTGATTTTGCGTGACGAGGATAGGAGCGTATATATAGTCGAGATTAAGTATCGCTGAGGTTCTGCGCTATTGCAAATGAGTTCAAAAGGTGTGTGCTCCCTGTGCCAGAGTGCGTTGGGGTTCGAGTTTTGAAGGAAGTGGCGGATTTGTAGATATTTGTACCAAGGAATGTGGTGTTCTGGGAATTTAGAGGTCATGGCTGTGTGTGTCAGGAGTTCTCCATTATGAAAGAATTGTTGTGTTCTTAGTCGTGGCCTGTGTGGATCTGCCGTTGGGTTGCACAAGGCCAGGCCTGGTGGGAAGTCTGGATTGTCTTCTAACGGGGTCATGGGTCCGTGTGTAGGTCTCAAATGTAGTATTTTGCATGCCGTTCTAAAGTGTAACAATGTGGCGTTGATTAGTGGATGTGATTTAAGTTCTGTAGGGAAAGTATTAGGATTAATCCACGGTAAATGCTTCAGTGGAATCTGGGTAAAAGCGTTTTCAAGCTGGATCCAATCTTTGCTGCGTCCATGAACATGGCAGTCAACAATTCTGGCCACGTGTCCAGTGATACTTTTGGATGTCCGGCAAGCCTAAGCCTCCCCGTGCTTTGGGGAGCGACAGTCTGTCCCAACTTAGTGTGGGTGGTTTGGAGGTCCATATGAATGTTCTACACATCCGTTTGTATGCTGAAAAGAAAGCTGTCGGGAGTTTTATGGGGATGGCTTGAAAGAGATACAGAAGTCTGGGTAATACGTTCATTTTCAAAATGGCCGTCCTGCCAAACCACGAAAATGGACCTGCGTGCCATTTGTGTAGGTCGTCTTGAATGGTTTGAAGGACAACTTGAAAATTCTGGGTGTAGAGGTCTGTTAGTTTGGCAGGGATTTTGATACCAAGGTACGTGATAGTGTGTGGTTCCCAGCAGAATGGAAAGTTGTGCTTACACTGCGTAACTAATGTGGATGGTAGGGTAATGTTTAGGGCTTTTGATTTTGAGAAGTTTATTTGTAGGTTAGAAAGGGATTTGAAAAGTGAGAAGTCCTTGAGGAGGTTAGGGATAGTGTTTATCGGGTCAGTCAGGAAGAGCAAAATATCATCCGCGTAGGCTGCTACCTTATATTGTTTCTGATTGATCTGCAGTCCTTTGATATCTGGGTTCTCTTTGAGTTTACGGAGTATGGGTTCCATGATAAGTACGAAAATTAAAGGAGATAATGGACATCCCTGTCTGGTACCATCGGAAATGGAGAAGGCGCTCGACAGATGGCCGTTTACTCTAATTTTAGCTGTGGGGGCTGAGTATAGAACTAGAATCATCTGAAGCAGGTGCTGTGGTATGCCCACTGCTCGTAATGTTGCTTCCATAAAATCCCAAGCCACCCTGTCGAACGCCTTCTCCGCATCCAGGGACAGAAAAAAGCCTTGTGTAGAGGTTTTTGAGAGCCAATGGTGAATGTTTAGGGCTTTTGTAGTATTGTCCCTAGCTTCCCTGCCAGGGACAAAACCCACATTGTCCAGAGAGACCAATCTGGGCATTAGGGGGATGATGCGATTGGATAAAGCTTTGGCGTATAGTTTGACGTCTACATTTAGCAAAGATATGGGGCGATAGTTGGGAACCAGCGTGGTGTCTTTGCCTGGTTTTGGGATGAGGGTGATATGGGCTTCTAGAATCTCTTTGTTGGCTACACCAGAGGGGGTGATGTTGTTGAAAGCCTTGACTAGTTGGGGGATAAGTGTATTGGGAAAAGATTTGTAATAGCTGATCGTCAGACCATCCGGACCAGGGCTCTTACCTGGTTTTAGTTGTTTCAGTGCGTTAAGTGTCTCTTCAACTGTCAGTGGTAGGTCTAGACCTAAGGATTCCTCAACCGTGAGGGGTGTAGGAGAGTATTGTTTTAAAAAGTCTTGGATCATTGCAGTTCTGTCATTGGGAGCGTTTGTCAGCTGTGGGGTTGGTAGATTATATAAATTGGAGAATTATTGTACAAATTGGTCCGTTATCGCTTCCGATGTTGATAAGGTGTTCCCTGCGGGGTCTTTGATCGAGTGAATAGTGTGTGTCACTGTCTTAGTCTGTAGGGCTCTGGCCAACAGTTGACCAGATTGATTGCCAAATTCATAGAAGACCCTCCTCTAACACTTTTTATGACAATAACTTGCATATAAGCCTTTACAATGAGCACTTTTGATTTTTCATCTTCGTGTCCCATAGACTTTAACGGTGTTCGCACAAATTTTTTGCCTGTTCACAAGTTCTGGTGCAAACCAAACCGGGGTGTGTTTGGCTGATCCCTAGTACAGATCTTGCCATGCAGCTGCTGGACACAGCTCTTTGCAAATAGTTTGCATCACGGTAGATTGTTCACCAGCAAGGATCACAGATTGTCCCTGGAAGCCATCCATCTAAATGGGCCCTAATATTCCTCATAGGTGACAATATCATTTCCAACAATAAACGACCAACTGCCATAAGTCATGCACTGCCATAGCACTTAACTCAACAACATCAACTTGCTGATATACGTCTACTAGCTAATTTTATACCACTACCTTTTTACCAGAATAGGGTGAATCAACTGAATGATTAGACAGAGGGGTTAATTTACTAAAGGCAAATAGACTGTGCACTTTGCAAAGTGCAGTTGAATGCTGCGGTTTGTGCGGTTGCTCCAGAGCTTAGTAAATTAGGTAAAGTTTCACTTTGCAAAGAACACCCAATCACATGCAGGGCCGGATTAGCCACAAGGCCACCGAGGCCAGGCCTCGGGGCGGCAGTGGTGTAGGGGTGGCGCCGCTCCTGCAGCGACTTCGCGGCCGCCCCCCCTTTTGTGCTGCCGATTACAGTCTATTATGGGCACCAGTGCCCATAGAAAAGATGGCCGCGAGCCGACCACAAAACTGCGCATGCGCCATTCCGAAGCCGGCCGGGCTCGGGAAAGCTCGTAAGCACTCGGCCGGGCGGCGCATGCGCAGTAGCGTGATTGCGCCGCCCGGTGCCATTTTTGAAAAAGTGTAGCAAGTAATGTCAGTGGTGCGGCGGCGGGGGAGAAAGATGACATCTCTCATTGCCCGCACTGCTGTTCCGCCCTCCTCCTTCTGGTGGCAGGCAGCATGGCAAGGGACATCCCAATCTGGTGGCAAGTGACATCCCCATCTGGTGGCAAGTGACATCCCAATCTGGTGGCAAGTGACATCCCAATCTGGTGGCAAGTGACATCCCCATCTGGTGGCAAGTGACATCCCCATCTGGTGGCAAGTGACATCCCCATCTGGTGGCAAGTGACATCCCAATCTGGTGGCAAGTGACATCCCCATCTGGTGGCAAGTGACATCCCCATCTGGTGGCAGGCAGCGTGGCAAGTGACATCCCCATCTGGCGGCAGGCAGCGTGGCAAGTGATATCCCCATCTGGTGGCAGGCAGCGTGGCAAGGGACATCCCCATCTGGTGGCAGGCAGCGTGGCAAGTGACATCCCCATCTGGTGGCAGGCAGCGTGGCAAGGGACATCCCCATCTGGTGGCAGGCAGCGTGGCAAGTGACATCCCCATCTGGTGGCAGGCAGCGTGGCAAGTGACATCCCCATCTGGTGGCAGGCAGCGTGGCAAGTGACATCCCCATCTGGCGGCAGGCAGCGTGGCAAGTGATATCCCCATCTGGTGGCAGGCAGCGTGGCAAGGGACATCCCCATCTGGTGGCAGGCAGCGTGGCAAGTGACATCCCCATCTGGTGGCAGGCAGCGTGGCAAGTGACATCCCCATCTGGTGGCAAGCAGCGTGGCAAGTGACATCCCCATCTGGCGGCAGGCAGCGTGGCAAGTGATATCCCCATCTGGTGGCAGGCAGCGTGGCAAGTGACATCCCCATCTGGCGGCAGGCAGCGTGGCAAGGGACATCCCCATCTAGTGGCAGGCAGCGTGGCAAGTGACATCCCCGTCTGGTGGCAGGCAGCGTGGCAAGTGACATCCCCATCTGGTGGCAGGCAGCGTGGCAAGTGACATCCCCATCTGGAGGCAGGCAGCGTGGCAAGTGATATCCCCATCTGGTGGCAGGCAGCGTGGCAAGGGACATCCCCATCTGGTGGCAGGCAGCGTGGCAAGTGACATCCCCATCTGGCGGCAGGCAGCGTGGCAAGTGATATCCCCATCTGGTGGCAGGCAGCGTGGCAAGGGACATCCCCATCTGGCGGCAGGCAGCGTGGCAAGTGACATCCCCATCTGGTGGCAGGCAGCGTGGCAAGTGACATCCCCATCTGGTGGCAGGCAGCGTGGCAAGTGACATCCCCATCTGGCGGCAGGCAGCGTGGCAAGTGATATCCCCATCTGGTGGCAGGCAGCGTGGCAAGGGACATCCCCATCTGGTGGCAGGCAGCGTGGCAAGTGACATCCCCATCTGGCGGCAGGCAGCGTGGCAAGGGACATCCCCATCTGGCGGCAGGCAGCGTGGCAAGTGACATCCCCATCTGGTGGCAGGCAGCGTGGCAAGTGACATCCCCATCTGGTGGCAGGCAGCATGGCAAGTGACATCCCCATCTGGCGGCAGGCAGCGTGGCAAGGGACATCCCCATCTGGTGGCAGGCAGCGTGGCAAGGGACATCCCCATCTGGTGGCAGGCAGCGTGGCAAGTGACATCCCCATCTGGTGGCAGGCAGCGTGGCAAGTGACATCCCCATCTGGCGGCAGGCAGTGTGGCATGTGATATCCCCATGTGGTGGCAGGCAGCGTGGCAAGTGATATCCCCCTCTGGTGGCAGGCAGCGTGGCAAGTGATATCCCCATATATTACAATGTAATGAGAGAAATAATGCATTTCAATCATCCTGACACCATAACAACCATGGTGCCGGGGATGATTGAAGCACTAACACCAGCCATTGCCTTGAAAGTTTGCCTGCGAAAAATCCTTACCCCTCGCGCGCTTACCCTGAAGTATTTTTAGTCTGTACAATTAAAGCCAGTTATTTTCAGTGTTCTCGTGTGTGGAGATATGTTTTTAATTGATCTATTGTAGAAGTCATCGATAAAGGACGTGGTGTGTGTGTGTGTGTGTGTGTGTGTGGGGGGGGGCGGCATTGAAGGACCCGGCCTTGGGGCGGCAAAGGGAGTAAATCCGGGCCTGATCACATGCAAGGAAAATTAAAGAGGAACAGCATTTTTGCTTGCACATGATTGGATGATGGAAGTCAGCAGAGCTTCTGCTCATCTACTAAGCTCTGGAGTAACTGCTCTTGTGGAGTGCAACTGCACTTTGCAAAGTGCACAGTATATTTGCCTTTAGTAAATCAACCCCAGAGAATAACTCTAACTTGCAGTTTGTCAAACAGGTGCAAAGTTCGAAGCAATAATGCATAACAGTTTCAGGATGGCAAAAAAGCATACAATACAGAATACAGGTGCACAGACATAGAGGTTGACATAGGTGTGCGCACAGGGTGTGCTGGGTGTGCCTGGGCACACCCTAATCACCCCATGGACATTAGCATTATCACTTTGTGTGCCAGCAGGAAGATGGGAATGATCTCTATCTTACCGGCTCAGCCATAAGAGAAGTACTTGTGCACTTCGCTTTCACTGTTCCAGGAGGGAGACTGATCTCCCTGTCTGCGTCATATATATGTAGGCACACATGTGTGCTTGAGCTTTAGGGTGCACACCCTAATATAATAGGCTGTGCACACCTATGGAGGTTGATTTACTAAAGGCAAATAGACTGTGCATTTGCTTCAGATCTTAGTAAATGAGCAGAAGCTCTGCTGACTTCCATCATTCAATCATGTTCAAGCAAAAATTTTGTTTTTTGTTTTTCAATTTCCTTGCACATGCTTGGGTATTCTTTGCATAACAAAGCTTTACCTCATTTACTAAGCTCTGGAGCAACTGCACTTGCATAGTGCAACTGCACTTTGAAAAGTACACAGTCTATTTGACTTTAGTAAATCAACCTATAGACTCTTCACAGTAATGTCTCTGTGGTTCAATGAGGGTAACAAGTGGCTGCATAGCATAGTCTATAAATGACTCTATAACAATGGAGAGTCAAGTTGAGAATTACTATTTTACTAAAACAGTTCAGAACACAGCTATTTGTGATCATATATATATATATATATATATATATATATACCAAAAATACCAGCGCTCCTGATTTCTATAGTAACAGCTGCCATGTGTCCAATTGCTTTCCAATGCTGTTCATCTGTAAATTAATCAGTGATGTCACTTTTCAAAGTGCTCTGTGCTCAAAGTACCAAAAAAATGGTATATATATATTCTCTTTTGTGTTTCTTATCCTGCAACATACATCACCACCACACTTGTACACTCACCAAATGACCATGACCTCTCTGTAAAGAGTATGGTCAAAATGTGCTTTTCCCCCAAGGGGTTAATAATCCTAGACAGCAGCTTTTTCACTCCAGCATAACTATCGCCATAAAATGAAAGAGAAAGAACTTTAATAGTGTTAAACCTTTTCATTTAAATATAATCTAAAAAAATATCAATATATGTGCTTACAGCAATACAAAGTGCATTCCCCTTGCACCCGGTTGAATCACTTTTGTATAACTGGCCAGCTCTACTATCTCTCGGTGCAAGCACAGACTGTCCTCAAAATCTCACCACTCCCAGGTGTCAGGCTGTCAAGTTCTCAGGTACCTGACTGATGAGCCCGATAGTGCAGAGGAAGGCCTCCCTTACATATCTGACTCGCGGCCCCTGATAGAGCAGACAGGTGGCACGGGAGTGCAGAATGGCATGAGTGCCTGGCAGGATCAACAGCAGATGGGTCAGATGGCCGGCACAGCAGACAGGACCAGCAGGCTGGATGGATCAGCAGACAGGTGAGCAGACAGGTGAGCAGACTGGATGGATCAGCAGACAGGTAAGCAGACTGGATGGATCAGAAGGCAGGTGAGCAGACTGGATGGATCAGCAGACAGGTGAGCAGACTGGATGGATCAGCAGACAGGTGAGCAGACTGGATGGATCAGCAGACAGGTGAGCAGACTGGATGGATCAGCAGACAGGTGAGCAGACTGGATGGATCAGCAGACAGGTAAGCAGACTGGGACTGAAGCTGGATGGCTGCAGTAGGTAAGTTTAGCAGACTGGAGGAGAGTCTTGGAACGTCAGGCAGGCCGGGTCGATAATCTGGCTGGCAACAAAGGTACAAGAGGAGCAGGCAGAAGGAATCGGGTGCAAGCCAAGGGTCGGGTGCAGGCGGATAACAGGAACAGTCTCAAAACAAGCCGGGTCAAACAGGAGCAGATATCAGATCTTCAGGAAACACATACACAGAGCTGCAGATCAAACAGCAAGGACACAGAGCTGCTGAGGTGTTTAAATAAGGCAGCCTGTTGCCAATCACTGAAATCAGCCTGGACTAAGTTAACCCTTAGGTGGCAGATCCATGACACAGGCTCTCGTTCAGCACAGATAGCTTCCTGTATCTCCGCCCGACGTACGTTTTGTCACATGACATCTTCAGGAGGTGTTACCAATTATTTATGCACAGTAGCACTTTATATGAATGATGAATTTATTTGTTTCACACAGCTGATTAATAGTAGATGATGGCACTAGGATAACACAATTAAGTGCTGCATCCTCATAAACAGTGTCTCTCACAGTGAAGTCCAGGGTAGTTCTGGGAACAAAAAAGTATTCTTTTAACTGTTTTCTGGTGTGCTGCAGCAGCATCAATATCACATAGGAGAGCAAGATGGGACTTTGGTTTATTTTTGGTGCAGCAATAAATCAGTATAAGCAGGGACGTCAATAGTAAAGATGAGAAGACAAGTCAAAATGTTATCTTTAAAAACTCTTGCACTCACCTCTTCACTAAGCCAAAAGCTGCAGTAATCAAGATGATAAACCATCTTCAATAATAGGCAAAACCAATTTGTACCGTGCTGTGTAAATACGACATTAAAATTATACTTTCACCATCTCCTGTAGACACACTTTGACCTTAGCATGATACCTTCAAATTATAAAAAGTCTAAAAGTGCAGGTTTCCTTTAAGACAGCCGGGATCAGCTGCAGTTGGTAACAAACTTTCTCCCAATACTCCTGTGGTAGTACAAGCATACTAATCCAGCTGATATGCTCACAAATGAAAAAAGGAAGACCATAGCGCTCTCTGTATCTTGAAATCAGTGTACCTTTATTTAAAAAAATGCACACACGTTAAAAACTTCATAAATAGCTTATCTGTATGAGATCAAGTGAAAGGAAAGCTGCCACCACTTTCACTGGCTAGTAGTGACACAGTGATCAGAACAACAATCTCCTGTTGCTGAAGTAAGCTCTCCTCACAGGCACTCTGAAAGATCTCTACCCCTTATTTAATTTTTCCTTTTTTGGAGGTCTGTGGCACCCCAGCAGAATCAGTGCCACATGAAGTGTAAGAGGTCTTCCTAATATTCCAATAACAGCAACAACATTTCGGATTTCTGCTATTATTCAGTCCCAATGACAATGGTCAGCATAACAAAGAGTGGTCTCTGCAATGGTCGCAGATATCAATAAAAATTCTAACCCCCTCCCACTCCATCTAAAATTAGAAAAAAACAGGTTTTGTCTGCTGTACTATTTTAACACTGTGTTTTTAGTCAACAGTTTGCACAAGAGGACAATCCAGACTTCAATAATGTAATACTTCTTCTTCATCACTTAGTAACAGGTTAAGTCAAGCTGGTGACCAAGCTTAAAGAGGATCTTCAGGCTGTCTAAAAAAAATAAATAAAAGTCAGCAGTTACAAATCCTGTAAATGCTGACTTTTAATATTAGAACACTTACCTGTCTACAAATACAACAGTGTCTTCACCCTTGCTGATTTTTTAATTGGTTCCCGGGTGCTGCCCCTGCCATTTCTTGTAAGGCAAACCGGCAGTGAAGCCTTGCAGCTTCACAGCCGGCTCCCTACTGTGCATGTGTGAAACACGCTGCGCTTTGTGACTGGCCCAGCAACGGGGGTAGGAGGAATGGGCCCGAAGTTCCGGGTGACTTCGGTGCAATGACTTCAGCCAGAAGTGGGAGTGGGTACCTGTCAAAACCAGGTACCCGCTCCCCCCTTAAAGGTGCCAAATGTGGCAGCAGAGGGGGGGCAAACAAGCGGAGCCTCCCTCTTTTGGGTGGAGGTTCACTTTAAAGAGGATCTTCAAGCTTCCCACTGTGAATGTGCTTTGTGAAAGGTCCCACAGCCTGCTGTGTATAAAGGGGAGTGGGGGTGAACTCCTGCTCGGATCACGTAGGCCCCCAAAAAAGTATTCAACACTGATCTGGGGGAAAAAAGTGGAACTTCCCCTTTTGAGTGAAGTTCTGCTTTAATAGCAACAGATAAAAATTAGGACACCAACTAGGCTATTCTGTCTTACAAGATGTACCTGGATCACAAGACCGGCTAAAGACAATTATTAATCCTTTGGCAGGTACAACAGCTCGTGTACATGTATTTCAGATATGTTTTTATCTTTTTGCCTTTGGTCCAGCTTTAAAGTAGAAAGTCTATTTAAATGGTGCTGGCTCCATGTCTTTTCAACATCATTATGTTGAATGTGGTTCTTTCAATGAAACATAACTTCTTGCTTACTGCTCCGGTCTAAAAGTGATTTCTTGAACTTGCTTGACTATTTTTTCATTAATTCTATTTTTTAATGCTTGTTGCAGTTATGTTTTCTGTGTCCAATAAATAACTTCAGTATTAAACTCCCCTGTACATATAGAGTATATAGTGTTAAATACATTTCAGAAGAAATGAAAAAGCAATTTGAAGGAGCATGAAGAAACGTGTCTTAGGAATAGCAGCAAGAGGAAAGATGGGTTCAGAGACTTGGAAGTAATGGCTTCCTTCACTCACACTGCTTAATCTTCATCAGAACTGTCATAACCCAGCTTTGGAATGAAAAACTTTTTTTACAGTCACTTTGCAGAAAAGACAACTTTTCGTAATTTGTTATTGATGATGTTTTCTACTTGTATAATCTGTTACTCAGTTCCAAAGCAGAACAAATAGCAATAAGTGTTTGGAATAGAATTATGAAATGCTGCGCTGCAGGATTTTGCTGTACATTAAAGTGGATGTAAACCCAATGTCATCCTTTCTAAACTACTGCCATAGGGGTTATCTATAAGGATATACATGCCTCCTGCATGTATCTTTACCTGTCAAATGTCTCCCCTCTGTCTTTTATTAGACCCGAAAAACTGCAGATTCTGTGGGTGGGTCTGTTGTCTGGAGCTCGGTGGGTGGAGTCGTGATGTCAGTAGACTCCCCGCCCACCTCTACAATCCCCTGTGTATTTCTTACACTGAACTTCTGCTATGAGCTCTAACATCCAGTGAAAAGACAGGAAAGTAACCACATGACTTCAGCATGCCCAATCATGCTGAGGTGTGGAACAGCCAATCCTTGCAGAGCTGCTGAAGAAAGGAGTGGGAGGGAATTAAAAAATAATGCATGTCTTAGGCTAGTGCATGAGATGTAAATCACCTGTCACTCACAGCAAGGGGGAGGATTTGATAAAGTTTTTATCAGTTTGTCAAGATTTATCTCACTGAACAATAAAAGAGGATTGCTCAGAGCTGGATTAACTCTGTGTGGCAAGACTGGGATCAAATGATAGGAAATCTTATACTCTACAGTATGATAAAAAAAAAAAATTGGGTTTACATCCACTTTAATTCGCTGAATGCATTGTGCTCAACAGGTTAATTTTTCTACTTTCCTGACATGGAGAAAATCAGCAAGCTGAGAGAAATATTAACTTAAACAGATGTAAAGGATAAAACTGTGGTCAGCAATACTTCATCAAAGCTCTAAACCTCTTATTTTTATGTTCATATTTTATGAAAAACAAATGCTGATGAAGGAGCAAACTGTCTGTTGCTTTACATGCCTGTAAATCAACACAAACATATTTATTTCAGATAGAAAGAGATAAATAGAACCTATAATAACAATCCTAGCTTCCAATGCTTACAATCAAATTCCCCAAACAAACATATATTGAGGACCAGACTTGAATGCCATTTATAAAGCTGGCTAAAGACTAGAAGAATGTTAAATGTTTTGTTATAAGAATGTTAATTTGATTTTATAATAATTGATGAGGTGAAATGAACGTTCCATTTTGACCACAGTGGTAAGAAAATTCAAAGTAGCAGGACACAATTTTTTTTTGAATGAATGAATGGATTTCTAACAGTGTATTCAGTGTATTCAGTTTTCATTTCGTAAAGTCCATTTGTTATGTTAAAAGCAAACAAAATTTTGAAGTACTTTTGTATGACATTCATCAAGTGGTCAAATGTACTGAGAATTTTCGTACAAATTTTTGTATGAATTTTTGCACAAATTTGTCTTTCAAAAATCCACTAGTGTATAGCCAGCTTAAGTACCTGACTGTGGAGCCCAAGATGATGAGGTTGGCCTCTTGTGCAATTCCCGTCTGAACACCCCGATAGTGGAGACAGGGACTGCTAGGGCATGTGAAGGGCACAGGTGCCAGGAAGCTGTATTAGTGAGCGGTAGCTTGGAGACACAGGAGTCCTTCCAGTGGTGGTATGGAGTCTGGTCACAAGTCTTGTTCAGTGGCAGCTAGACAGACAGGTGCAGAATCAGGATTAGGTTCAAGGTCGGGAACAGTCAGAAGTCAGTAACATGCTGGTGGTGGAGTACCAAATCAGGAAGCAAAGTCATAAATCCAAGCCAAGGTCAGTAACATAAGTGAAATGCAGATATAACAGGCAGGGGTTATCCAATAGAGGTTAAAGACATAGCCAGGTTAGGAACAAGGTTAGCAGACTTGGATTAGAATCAGGAACACAGGAACCAGAGCTGAATACAACCCAGCACTGGGGCCCCATACACACTATCAGATTTTCTGCTGATTTTTTGCTTCAGATTTACTAAAACCATATAATATGAGGTCAAACATTAGGAGTTTCAATTTGCATGCAATCAGGCAGGCCCTTGCACTACATGGTTTTGGTAAATCTGAAGACAAAAATCAGCAGAAAATCTGATAGTGTGTATGGGGCTATAGTTTAACCCCCCTGGCAGTATTCCCCAAGTCTGACTGGGGGTGGATTTTCAGTACCAAAAGCAGTAACCCTGTGCCAGACTCAGGATCGCATCGCAGGATCCAGGAAGAGCTTACTTACCTTGTCCCCAGGATCCTACAGTGTCTCCCCGCAGTGTGAGCAAGCCGTCCTCCGCTCGATCTATCACAGTGCCCGGGCTCCGTTCCCTACAAGCGTTGCAATGCACGGGGACGGAGAACGGCGCCAAATTCAAAAAGTAAAAATCACAATACATATACAGTACACTGTAATCTTACAGATTACATTACTGTATCAATTTATTTCAATTCCCTTTTGTCCCTAGTGGTTTCTCCAGTGCCCTGCATGCAGTTTTATATTATAAAAACTGTTCTTTTTGCCTAGAAACTGGAGATTGTCCATAGCAACCAAAACCGTCCCTTTACATCAAAAGCAGGTTTAGACCAGCTAGAAAACAGCGATAATAAATTAGAATCACTCGCAGAATTGAGCGATAGCGCTTTGTGGGGAAATCCGTCATCAAACACTGAAAGTAATGATAGCGACAATTCTGCAACTGAGCAAATTTCAGTGTTTTTGAATTGATTACATTATTGAATCATTTTTATTATATTATTATTTCCTATAATTATTTATAGTTATTTATTATATTATCATTTATGATTTAGTGTTTCAAACTTTATCCCGGGATGTCTACTAGACTCTTGTTTGGACAGATTTAAGTGAGTTATTCCTAATGCCGCATACACACGGTCGGACTTTTCGGCAGGAAAAGTCCGACGGAATCGTTTCATCGGACATTCCGATTGTGTGTGGGCCTCATCAGACTTTTGTTTTCGAAAATTCTGACGGACCTATAAATAGAACATGTTTTAAATCTTTCCGACTGAATCAGTTCCTATCAGGAAAACCGCTCGTCTGTATGCTGTTCCGACGGACCAAAAACGACGCATGCTCTGAAGCAAGTAGGGGACGGCAACTACTGGCTACTCGCTATTGAACTTCTTTTTTCTAGTCCCATCGTACGTGTTGTACGTCACCGCGTTCTAGATGGTCGGACTTTGGTTTGATCGTGTGTAGGCAAGACAGTTTCAGCTGAACTCTGTTGGAAAGTCCTTCAGAGTTTATTCTGACAGAAAGACCGGTCGTGTGTACGCCGCATTCGAATTACAGGCCTACAATATAAAATGCCAAATTTTCAAGCAAAATAATGGTACCGCTTTTAGCACCAAAAATCTGAACTAATCATACCCCCAGGGAGGTCGATAGGCTGCTGGGCATCAGAATCCGTGGATGCGTGCACACGCCTATGCGCACATTCTAGCCCTTGCTCAGCTTGGGCTTCTATGCTCATGACTCTGCACATGTGCATAAGAATGAGCACCTGCTGCAAAAGATCCATGACATTAAGCTATTATCAGAGGTCTGAAGAATGATGCTGGAGAAGAGAGAGCCAATGCTTGACTCAATTTTAACGTCCAGCCCTAGAATCCTCATTATTGTGAGGTCAATACATGCAGAAACATACTGTACAGGATGGAAGACCCTGGACCTATCAATATTTGCACAGATTGTTTAAGCATATTTGGGAGGAAAAGATCTAAAATACAGGTAATGCATAGAACAATTCAGTACTGTGCATAATACTTTTTTTATTTGCACTAAAATCCAAATTTTCAGGACAAGCTTTTAGGGTGTACCCCCTTCTTCAAAATCCAAGCATTACCGGTACCACTTGGACCTTGAAGGAGTGAGTACACCCCAAAAGCTTGTCCTGAAAATTTGGATATTAGTGCAATTTAAAAAAGTATTATGGACAGTACTAAAATTGTTCTTGTTGCAAGTGTACTAATATGGCTACAATCACCTCAAACAGAACATACAAATGATACATACCCTGATTTCCTATCAGAAATAAACCGTGAGCCTCATCCAGTTGCAGAATGTCAGGTTTTTAAGACCTCAAAAAACAAAACAAAAAAACTGCACTACAGTACTACAGCACTGAATAATCTTGCAGTCTTGTGTGAACTTCATTAAGTACAGTACTACTCTGAGCCCAAGCTGTGTGATAACGCCACCCCTGGGGTTGGGTCCCTTGAGCCTTAATTCAGAGAAAGTGGGTTGAATTATGCTGGTTGTCATTAAAACCAGAAGAATGGTAATATCTAATGACCAGAGGACAGCTCTAGACTGAAGGTAAGTATTGCAGTAAAAGCTGCTATTGTTTTTTTTATTTTACTCCTACTGGGCTACATGTTTTAGAGTTAACTTTAATCATAAAACTAAGAACACAAAAACTCATGTAAACCATCAGGCAGTATCAGCAAATTCCAACATTCTAGTATCGAAGCCCAAAATATATTCTATTGTAGCAGCACTATACCATAATCACTATTGTAGCAATAACTCTCGGTGGAGCTGCTGGTTTAAAGTGGGCTGTTACCGTCACCTTCGCTACCCTTATTTCACCAGAACCGGGTCTAGGGTCCCGTTGAGTTTACCATCATACAATGCAGGCACCGGACACTTGAGTATCTTTTCCAATGCTTTAATAAACTTGAGTTGCAGGAAGTAGCAGGAAAGAGGTAGAAGGAAAGCTGTAGGGAAGCTCAAATACCTTTTCTTAACGTTCTTAATGTAACTTTAGGAATTGAAAGCTCGTAGCTGATTACTCTCTCTCTGTAGAATGAAATCTTTGCCCGCCTGGATAGGTTTCTCTCACCAACCTAGCAGCCAGTACGCAGCACGAACAAAAGTCTCTGCCACAGACTTGATTGGAACAAAACCCGTACGATCCTCTGCCACAGGATGTAATGGTTTACGGTGAACAGCAAACACAGTACTAGAACCTTTAAGCCAATGCGGCAGTACTATGCGGTAGGATTACTTTAGGATACGTCCTCCAACTGGGTCACCAGGCCCCTCTCCAGACCAGCACTCTGCATAATCCTTCCATGACGGGTCCTCCCCTGGGATCTTCTCAGTTGTCTAGCTTCTTCACACGGGATAGACAGCCCAGGACCATTCCTCTGCCGCTGTGGTAGGCCCCAGACAGGCTTCTGGGCCCACCCACACGCCGCAGCGACGTGGGCCTCCCGATCGGAGGACCACGAGGTAGTACTCTCAGCGCATACCTGTCAGCCAGGAGGGCCAGCAGGTGGATGGTAAACGACCTCAAAACATGGTGTCTGTCCCATAAATACCCTCTCCCAGGATGCAACTCGGAGGACCACCTCCACCGAGTTATCTCCGGGACAGAGGAGCACTCATACAGTTCGACGTGTTGCCTTTCCAACACTGGCCCATAGTAACGACACCCACAGGCACAGTGCGAAATTACATGCAACTCAGCTGAGCTGGAACAGAGGCAAATCTGACTATGTATGAACAGATAACCCACTACATTTACCTATCGGCAGCAGATTAGAAATCTACCAGCGCTACATAATTAAAATAAATAAATGCCATTTTATTACACTCTAGTACCAGGAGAAAGAGTACAGGAAGCAATATTACAGTAGAACCTTCTTAAAAGGTATTTACATGTTTCCTTCTACCATATATGCCATAAATAAGAGAGGAATATTCCTCATTTTAAGACAGTGGGTGGATCCATGCAAAACACTTCTATACAGGAAGCAATAAACTATTCAAATGATTCATGTACCAGTGTGGAAAATGATCCTGAATATAACCTTGTATTAAGAAATATAGGTAATCCACCACTGATGACTCTTGCATGATATGCAGTCCCCTACACAGGTATCCTCTGATGTCATCAAGACTGATGTAGGGCCCACAGCATTGCCTTGGACGTAAGGACACTGAGAAACAATTCACCTCTGGAGCAAGGGGGGAGCGCTGTCTGCTGGGGGAGCAGAAAATGAGGTGAGTAAAAGTGATTTTTTTTTAGTCCATCCCCTAGACAGAAATGAGCATTTAACCCTTGCAGTGCAGGTGCACCTCACCTGCAAGGTAGGGTTTTTACTTTTCCTGGAGCTCAAATAAACTATAGGTGTACATCAGTTAAAAAATATCCAATTGCTGGGGCGTGGCTAGCTGCGGACTGGAATGGCGGTGTGAGAGAGGAGCTCCGGTACATAGGGACACACAGCGGCACAAAGCAGCTTACCAGGAGACATCTAAAACACCCCACCTGGGCGAACTACACATGGACACCCTGATGGCAATGCCAAGGAAAAGAATGGAGCACAGGAAGCCACAGAAGCTGACCGAATACTTCACACAGCGGCAGCATGGAGATAGGCAAGATGGCGCCGGCTCATCTCTACCCCAGCCTGTAGCAATCACTCCCTTTCACCCAAATCAGCCTCTAGCAGCAAAAATAGTGGCTCCCCCCGGGACCCCCTGATCCTATCCTAATACATCTCAATCAGCAAGCCCTGCTAAGGCTAAATTCAGGATGGATGGCTCTGGATGCAGCCTGATGGCTGAGACGGACATTGATTCTGGGGAGGATACCAGGGAGCTTCCTGACAGGTTTGAAGAGTTCCCCACCATGAATCAGCCTGTTATAGACACTATATTGAAGGACATGTTGTTGTCACTGCGGAGTACACTTCAGGCTGACATGATGTCATGTATGCAAAAGTTTCACAAAGATATCCAAGTGGTTGAAAACAGAGTAGACCACATTGAAACTAAAATGGGGGAGTTTGCATCCACAATAAATGACCTGATTGATGCCCATGATGGGAAAGAGGATGAGATGGAGTGGGTAAAATCAAAAATGGCAGATATGGTGGACAGCAGTAGGAGGAACAATATGAAAATCAGAGGTATCCCTGAGTCCATACAGCAGGGAGACTTGCAACCCTATGCTACAACCCTTTTCAAAGAAATCCTCCCTGAGCTAACTGAGCTTGATGTCACCATAGATAGAATACATCACCTGCCCAAACCAGCCTACCTACCTGATCACACACCAAGAGGTGTGATTTTACGCCTACATTTTTACCAGAAAAGAAAAATTGATGGCTGCAATGCGCGCCAGAGATAACATCCCACCTCAACACCAAAATCGACAGTTCTATGCAGATTTATCCCAGTATACTCTCCAGAAAAGAAAGAGCCTTACCACCATCACGAAAGCACTTTGGGAACACAAACTAAACTACAGGTGGGGTTACCCGACAAAACTTACTATTACTAAAGATGGGAATACTCACATAGTGGACTCCTTGGAAAAGGGACTTTCCCTACTAAAAGAGTGGCATATCATTCCTGAGCCTGCCAGCAACCAAAACCATCCTAGAAATGTCCCCAACAGTGGATCCAGAAAGGAGGATGGTCACTGCTAAAAACTCGAAAACACAAGCCTAAGCCTGCTAAGCAGAGAAACTGACCATTAAATCTGAGCAGCATTTGCTGCATCCACGTACACAATATCCTATATACACCAGGGTGACATGTCCAGCATAGTTAAAAGTTTCCAGATATCTGGACACAAGTTGTTTGAATTTACTTTTTTCTGTTTTTGTTTTATTGTTATTTTCTCTTCCTCTTCATCACAGTCATTTATGGGCAAATTACCAAGGCTTTCTAGGTACAGCGGACAACAAACCCTGTGGGGTCAACTGACCAGCTGGAAATCTCTCCTAAGCACTACCAAGATCCACTATATAACTACAGAAATGACTCTTCAACTCCACGGTACAACAAAACCAGAGCAACAAAATGTGAGTACTTTATTACATGCTCCCATACAATCCCTCCATAATCAGGGCAATTCCAACTTTGACCACTGTAGGGAACCCTTATCACACAAACAGCATTTCAACAGAAAGACATATCAGCCAAAAGTTCTAAATCCATCCACATGGGGGTGACATTCCTATCTGTAAATGTGAAAAGCCTTAATCATCCAACCAAAAGGAAGTCACTGTGGGATGAAGCCCTACAATTTAAGAGTGATGTCCTGTGTGCACAGGAAACACATTTCTGTAACACAGCACAACCCAAATGCTCCAACAAAAACTTTCCCTACATTTTTACTGCCAGTGCAGATTCCAAGAAACAAGGAGTTCTTACGGCAGTTAGAGATACAGTATCATTCCAACTCTACCAAGAAATCAAGGACCCAGGAGGAAGATACCTAATATTTATATGTGACATCAACTCTACCACGTACACAATTGTTAACATATACACCCCAAACTCACATCAGTTTCCCTTCCTAAATAAGCTACTGAGGAAACTACACAATTACCAAAGAGGACACTTTTTGATTTGTGGGGACTTTAACCTTGTCCCAGACAAATCCATGGACTCTACCGCACCACCCACACGAGTAGGATCACCACTTCTTCATCTAATTCACCAAAACTGACTTTTTAATGCATGGCGCTGCTTTTATCCCGACGAAAAGGACTATACATTTTTTTCCTCACCACACAGATCCTATTCCCGCATAGACCTTTTTCTGGTAGATCAAGGTCTTCTGACGAAGACAACCAAAACTACAATCAACACAATCACATGGTCGGACCATGCATCAGTGACACTAACAATTGCAGACTCCTTATCCTCTGCAGCCCCCCCAGTATGGAGAGAGAATCCAATTATCCTACAAAGGGAGGACACCACAAGCATTTAAATGAATACTTTATTGATAATGAAACATCCGTTAATGATCACTTTATATTATGGAATGCCCACAAGGCGTTCATGAGGGGTATCTTTATAAAATTAGGGGTGGGAGTAAAGAGGCAGAGGCGGCTAAATGAACTCACTGAGGTGATCCACAAATTAGAAACTCAAAATAAATCAAACTCTACATCACCAACATCTCAGAAGTTGATGCAACTCCAATAAGATCTCAGATTACATCTTCTGGAGAGCTTTGAAAAGTTCTCCAGAAGACTGAAAATGAGCCATTACACTAGTGGCAACAGGGCAGGGAAAATTCTAGACCAACAAATCCGTGGCTGTAGATACAAAACTAAAATTCCATTTATAATCCATGCCCACTCAAAAGTCAAACACCACCACCCAAAAGAGATAGCAGATGCTTTTAGCCATTTTTACGAGTCTCTCTACAACCTAGAGGAGGACCCACAAACCCACCAACCTAATTCTGAAATGATTACAAACTTCTTAGCTAAATTGTCCCTACCCCAGCTAACAACAGAACAATTACAAAGACTAAATTTACGCTTTGAATCTGCAGAAATAATCAAAGCAATTGATTCACTGCCACTTAACAAACTTTCAAAACAATACTAACACCCTACTTAGCCCGCTTATATAATGCTCTTCCTCTTTCCCCGCAGAAATGTTCAAGGCTCTCATAATAACTATACCCAAGACAGGGAAAGACCCATCTACTCTGCAAAACTTTAGGCCTATCTCACTTCTTAACAACGACCTTAAATTATATGCAAAACTTATAGCCTTACAATTGCTGGATATCCTTCCTGAAATCATACATCCAGGTCAATCTGGTTTCATCAAGGGACGACAGACCTCAGATGCCACCAGATGCCTGATAAATGTTGTCCACCTGGCAAAATTGCGGGGGCCGCCTTCTCTGCTTCTGGCACTGGACGCGGAGAAGACGTTTGACCGCATACACTGGGGATACCTGGCCAAGGTTCTGACGGCTTTTGGCTTCACAGGCCCAATCTTCTCATCAATTATGGCTCTATACACATGTCCCTCAGCCCAGGTATACACCTCTGGAGAGCTCTCAACCCCATTTAATATCACGAACGGGACTCGCCAGGGGTGCCCATTGTCATCATTAATCTTCAACCTACTGATGGAACCTCTGGCGAGTCACATTCGCAGGCACCCCTGCATTACTGGTTTTCTGACCCACAACTCATCACATACCATTAGTTTGTTTGCAGATGATGTCACCTTAATGCTTAAAGATGTGGAAAAATCCCTTGCTTCATTACACCAAGCACTGAAACTGTTTAATCATCTTTCCTATTACAAAGTAAACGAGTCCAAATCCTACATCCTAGGAATCAACGACCCCCGAATATACAAAGGAAGCTCATAGAACTTTACCCTTAGACATGGGATAGTTTGGGGCATCAAATATTTAGGCATCACCTTAACATCAAAAACAGAAGACCTCTACAAGGCCAACTACGCCAAATTTCTAGATAATTTAAAAGTGAAACTCCAAGACCTATCAAAAGGTGAACTCTCCTGGTCTGGCCGCCTGGCAGCCTTTAAAATGATCCTCCTGCCCCAATTTATATATTTGTTCCATACACTCCCTATTCCTATACCAACACCTTTTTTACAGCAGCCCAAGCACTAATTAATAAATATCTATGGCAAGGAAAGAAATCCAGATGTGCCTTCTCCAAATTGGTTTCAGACAAAAGGAGTAGGAATGGTATTACTTAGTGACTACTATACGGCCTCAATATTAGAACAACTAAAAACTTGGTTCCCCCAGTCCAAGGATACTAGATGGAAGGAACTGGAATGCTACCAAACACAAGGTAATAATTTATACTACCTCCTACTTACTAGCCACTACAAGAAACCATGAGATAATTCACTATCCCCTACCATACTAGCCTCTCTATAGGCTTGGAATACACTAACAACTACCCCTCCTCAGAACTCAAAAACAACGGCACTTCCATTACCGCTACAAAGTTTACTCATACCAATCATTCCCAACTTAAACATAAATAGATGCGTTAAGAAAGGATAAACGATATAGAAAGACCTAATGATAGGACACCCAAAACTTTTAGATCTCTACAAATAGAATTTGGCCTAGATAATTTTGAGCAATACACCTATTTGCAAATAACCCACTTTATCAAGTCCAACCCGAATGTGATACTAACACTACCTTGGAGGATAGCCCAATTTTACCACAACCCTACTACTAAGATCAAAGGGATATCTATGTTTTACACAATGCTTAACAATAAGGACATATTTATTAAGACTGCCAATATATTAGCTTGGGAAAAAGAGTTGAACGGCAGATATACCCCTGAAAAATGGCAAAAGGCACTCAGCGTCACATATGCGGCAACCAAAAGTGTAAACCTATGGGAACTAACCGAAAAATGTTTACTCAGATGGTATTTAACTCCTTATAGAATTGCACGTTTCTCCCACAGCACCCCTGTGACTTGTTGGAGAACCTGCAGGGAAATAGGTACGTTATACCATAGACTTTGGTCTTGTCCGGCCATAACCAAATTTCGGTCAGCAGTATCTAGACAGACTGCTCACACAGATTTTAATGATTAAAACAACATTGACACCAGATCTGGCTCTGTTATCATTAACCATAGAATCATTTCCAACAGAATTCAGAACAATAGCCACCCATATTTTGTTAAATGCAAGACTAGTGATAGTACGCCATTGGAGGAACCAGGAACCTCTCTCGATCCAAGAAGTGATAACAGCAACCCACACACATGCCACATATGAGATGCTGATTGCCTCCACTCAGGGTAAGCACAAAGAGGCAAGCCTCCAATGGAATAGGTGGTCAGAATGAAATACAAAGTTTTCTAAACGGTAAACTTCCCTCAAACCAAACAGAAAGCCAGCTTTACTTATACCGACTGTGGTGAAGTGCTGTACATAGTTTTGTGTTATGTTCATGTTCGAAACAAAGTTTTTCTCTCTTTTACAAACATCCATGATCCCGAGTGTTAATGCTGTGACCTATGATGACAATATCAACAGAAAAAAACTGAAGTTCATAGATATGGGCAGTAGCCTTTGGTCCTCGTCCTCAAAGATGCAGATTGTTCCTCTTGGGGCGTCCGGAGGGCGCTGATCCATCGAGATATACATAAAAAGATTAAGTCATACATTGATGCTTTATGTCACCGTGATATCATTTATGTCTGAAACAATTGCCATCGCTTAAGGTACAACTAGTAATGCAATGTTCACTCCCGAGTTAGTGACTGTTATCTCAATGTTTTCTTTGTTTTCTCTGTTATCATCAAAATTTCCCAATAAAAACTTATTAAAATTTAAAAATTTCCAATTGCAAAAGGTGTGCAATGTCTTCCAGTTCATTTTCTTTAGAAAGCAGCCACACTCTGAGTAGCACTGTATATATATATATATATATATATATATATATATAAATATACTAAACTGCCTTCACACCACTAACTAACCTGCCTAATATAACTCAAGTTCTCTCCTCCACATATCACAATACATATGGCTGCCATGTAAGCAGTCTTATATAGTGTGGGGCGTGGACAAGAGCACCCTCCCTTTTGCCAATCGTGGCTCTCACAGCAGATCGTGCTGTGATTGGCCAAAGCATGCAGGTCAGGTGCATGCTTTGGCCAATCAGCAGCCGTCAATGTACATGCGAACAGGCAAAAAGTTTTAGCGTACATGCAAACCCTATTTAAGTCTATGGGACACGAACATGAAAAACCAAAAGTGCTAATTTTAAAGGCTTATATGCAAGTTATTGCCATAAAAAGTGCATGGGGGCCCGGGTACTGCCCCAGGGGACATGCATCAATGCAAAAAAAAGTTTTTAAAATTCATTTTTTTCAGGAGCAGTGATTTTCATAATGCTTAAAGTGAAACAATAAAAATGAAATATTCCTTTAAATATCATGCCTGGGGGGGGTCCCCTTAGTCTGCCTGTAAAGTGGTGCATCTGTGTGATGTGTAGAACAGTGCCGCAGCAAAATGACATTTCTAATGAAAAAAAGTCATCTAAACATGCTCGCGGCTGTAATATAGATGAAAAATCAAGGGAAAAAAATTGACGTGGGTCCCCCCTCCAAGTCCATACCAGGCCTTTCGGGTCTGGTATGGATTTTAAGGGGAACTCAATGCCACAATTAAAAAAAATACTGGCGTGGGATCCCCCCCAAAATCCATACAAGACCCTTATCCGAGCATGCAGCCTGAAGGTCAGGAAAGGGGGCGAGCGCTCCCCTCCTGAACCATACCAGGCCCCCCCAAAGCACCTTGTCCCCATGTTGATGGGGATGAGGGCCTCTTCCCGACAACCCTGACCATTGGTTGTCGGGGTCTGCAGGTGGGGGGCTTATTGGAATCTGGAAGCCCCTTTAACAAAATCCCACACCCCCATATGAATGGGTAGGGGTACATTCAACAAAAAATGTGTAAAAAATGTAAAAACCACAATAGACAATATTAAAAGAGGAAAAAAAAGTGTTCCACGATGTACATCCATCGTCAATCACGCCGAAACCGGAAAAAAAAACTCTGCCTCCATGGGAGCCCTCCCGGCGACTGCTGTCTTTTGGCTTTGGCACCTGTTATATAAGCAAGGGTGGGTCCACCTGGGCATGTAACTGGATGACCCCGCCCCCTCTGATGTTACATGATGTCAGAAGGGGCGTGGTCACTCGGTTACATCACCAGGTGGCCCCACCCTTGCCTATATAACAGCTGTCACAGCCAAGAGACAGCAGTCGCCGGGAGGCCTCCCTTGGGAGATGCGATTGAAGATGGATGGACATCGCAGGACACTTTTTTTTTCATAAAGGAATTGTCAAAAATGGTCTATTGTGGTTTTTACTTTTTGATACTTTTTTTCGTGAATGGGTAGGGGTGACCATTCAAACAGGGGGGTGGGATCTGGGGGCCCCTTTGTAAAAAGGGGGCTTCCAGATTTCGATAAGCCCCCCGCCCGCAGACCCAGACAACCAATGGCCAGGGTTGTTGGGAAGAGACCCCAAAGCACCCTCCCCATGTTGAGGGCAAGTGTCCTGGTATGGTTCAGGAGGGGGGAGCGCTCACTCATCCCCCCTTTCCTGGCCTGCCAGACTGCTTGGATTTTGGGGGGACCTCACGACAATTATTTTAAAATATTGGCGTGGAGTTCACCTTAAAATATATACCAGACCTAAAGGGCCTGCTATGGATTTTGGGGGGACCCTACCACTTCAATGCACTGTATTATATACTGTACACTTACTGCACTGTAATATATATATATATATACACACTAGACGGCCTGCACTGTATATATAGTCTACACTGACTGCACTGTATATATATATATATATATATATATATATATATATATATATACTAAACTGCCTTTACACCACTAACTAACCTGCCTAATATAGCTCAAGCTCTCTCCTCCACGTGTCACAATACATACGGCTGCCATGTAAGCAGCCTCTTATATAGTGTGGGGCGTGGACAAGAGCACCCTCCCTTTTGCCAATCATGGCTCTCACAGCAGATCTCGCTGTGAATGGCCAAAGCATGCAGGTCAGGTGCATGCTTTGGCCAATCAGCAGCCGTCAATGCACTGCTATCTCTCAGTGTATTATGGGGCGCTCTGCGGCATTTGGATTTGTCGCAAACGGACCATATGTTCGGTTTGTTTGTGAGCAAACGAACACCCGATGTTTGATCTGAACATTGGGACCATCCCTATTCATCATCCTCCAATTTTGTTTCTCATGGATTCCTTGACTTTACCAGTGCGCAGCATATAGCCTTTACAGTAGAGAAGGCTGTCCTCTGCCAGTATGCTGCAGAGTGGGACCCTTGATCTTTGTGTGGAAACAGTGGTATCTCTGCAGAGGCCCAACACACCTCCTACTCTTTAATTAGAAAAGTTCATGCTTCCTGCTGATTGGAGAGTTGAAGCTCTGACTCATTAGGAGTCGTGTCAAATCTGTACAGAAGAACTACTACTTCTGCCTAGAGTGGAAGGGTCCTTCTCTGCAGCATGCTGGCAGAGGACAGGCTTTTCTTCTCAGGCTTTTCTGAAGAAACTAAATTGTTGTTTTGATGCATCTGGAGTGTATTTTTAGCTGATTTAAATGGAAAGTTCAGCTGGATTTTAATCACCAGGAAACTTTGTACATACCATTGATTTTATGTCTGTAAACCTAATGTTTTCATATCCCTACAGAGATATAAACTTTTATTTTTTAAAGATAGAAGTTATGTACAAAATCATATCCACATTGAGAAAATACTTATGAATCTCATTTTTGACCTCAACAAAATATACTTATTTTCCTCAGTCAAATCATTTTATGATCTTTTCAGCAGTTTTCTTGAAACGGTTCACTGTTTACAACATCAGATATTTATTTAGCGGTGGGCTGAGAATGTGAGATACATAGATATTAATAAGATAGAACTTTACTCAGCAGGAGGTCACAAAAGATGAATTTTGCTTTTTTTCCCAAGGAAGATAAATTACAAGTCTGGCATATGCCTTAAATGTGCAACATACACATAGTGAAAGCTAAAAAAGGCTATTCATGATTTAATTTTCCAGAAACAAATTCTTTGGTAATAAAAGTGTTCTTTTAACATTAGTTCATAATACAGTTAGGCAATGATCAAAGGGCAAGGAAATTCTGCTTGTCCTTTCAAAGATTGTCCTTCAACTACAACATAAAGAAGTGTTAAACATTCAATGTTTTAGCTTAAAACATTAAGCACAAGATTAAACATTTTTCCCAGTAAACTATCAGTTAAAATCCCCCCCCCCCCAGCACTTGTAGGTTACAACGTTCAATGCTGCTAGCTCCTGCTCTCTCAGTGCTGCTTTCCTGAACTTCCAGTATTCACAGGAAATAGTTAAAAGTGAACACTGCATTCTCCAGTAGAGATGGTCCAGATGGTCGAACGTAAGTTCCACTCGAACATCGGGTGTTTGTCCGCAAACTAATTGAACATATGGGGTGTTTGCAGCAAATTTGAGCTAGGCGGAGCACAGCATAATACCCTGCAAGATCACAGCGCATTGACAGCTGCTGATTGGCCAAAGCATGCACCTGAACTGCATGCTTTGGCCAATCACAGCGCGGTCTACTGGGAGAGCCATGCCCCACACTATACAAGGCTGCTTACACGGTGGTCGTATGTAGTGTGATACATGAAGGAGAACTTAAGCTAGATTAGACAGGTTAGTTAGTGGTGTGCAGGCAGTTTAATATATTTATATATATATATATATATACACACAGTGCAGTCAGTGTAAAATATACATACAGTGCAGACAATGTATTAAAATATATACCATGTAATCTGTATAAATATATATATATATATATATATATATATATATATATATATATATATATATATATATATACAGAATTAGGGAAAGAAACGGAATGGGGTCCCCCCAAAATCCATAGCAGGCCCTTTGGGTTTTTTAAGTATTTTTTTGGCAGTATTTTAAGTGGAACTCCACACCCAAAGTAAAAAAAAATTGGTGTGGGCCCCCCAAATCCATACCAGACCCTTATCTGAGCAAGCAGCCTGGCAGACCAGGAAAGGGGGGGAATGAGCGAGTGGCCACCCCCTCCTGAACCATACCAGGCTGCTTGCCCTCAATGGGGGAAGGTGCTTTTGGGTCCCCCCAAAGCATTTTGTACCCCTACCTATTCAGGTACATTGTACCCCTACCCATTCACGAAAAAAAGTGTAAAAAAAGGAAAAATCACAATAGACAGTTTTTGACAATTCCTTTATTAAAAAAAAAGAAAAAAAAGAAGTGTCCTACGATGTCCATCCATCTTCAATCACGCCGCCAGATGGACCCGAAAAATAGAGAAAAAAAAGGCTCTGACTTGATGGGGGCCTCCTGGCACCTGCCGTCTCTTGCCTGTGACAGCTGTCATATAGGCAATGGCAGGGGGCCACCCGGTGACGTAACCGAGTGACCCTGCCCTCTTCTGATGTCATGTGACATTATGTGATGTCAGACTGGGGTGGGGTCATCCGCCAAAAGACAGCAGTCATCGGGAGGCCTCCCATGGAAGCGAAGTTTTTACCCGATACCCATTCACATAGGGGGTGCTCGCTCATTCCCCCCCTTTCCTGGCCTGCCAGGCTGCTTGCTCAGATTAGGGTCTGGTATGGATTTTGTGGGGTCTCATGACTTGTTTTTTGGCATGGAGTTTCCCTTAAAATCTGTGCCAGGCTCTAAGGCATAAATCTATCCCTGCCTGGCGTGGCACCACAAACCATGTACAAAGTCGCAGTGAATACTATACATGTGCACACTGAAATATTTTGTTTCAGAATTTCGTTTTCATCCGAAAAATACATTTATTTAGTTACTCCCGAAATTCGTTTGTATTTATTTCGTTGTTCTTTAAAAATTGCATTCGTCCGATATCCAAATTAATTAAGGTTGAATCTGTCATTGAAGTCTTATGGTGTCTGTCGAATGTTCAAAGAGTATTCGACGGAGCAGTTAAACTGTACGACGCCGCAATCATAAATTTCCGGTCGAGTTTTCCGCCTACAAGCTAGCTGTAGTAGAATTCTAATGTTGTAAGACTAGTAATAATTATATTTATTAATTATTTTACTAGTCAACCAACATTAGAATTTTTCTATAGCCTATGGGCGGATGCATTTGACCAGAAATGTATGATAGCTGCTCCGTCGAATCTTCTTAGAACTTTAGACAGACACCATAAGCCAAAGATTTGACGTTTGTATGTTTTTCGTTGCTGTGTCGAATCTTCGTCGTTCATGTTGAATGGTCTACTCTACCCCCAACAGTCAGCCAACTTTCACATTCGTTTCTCAATCTCCAAGTGCAATGGCGGGCGCGGCTTCCGACGTTGTGTCAGATATTGATATGGCATTATAATATAGAATCTATAATAATAAATCCCCCCCCCACAACACGGGCAGCCTCTGAGGCTATCACAACACTAGCAACACTAGTATCACTATCAAGTTCACAACACAATAGCAGCAGATTATTATGAAAAAGTTGAGTTGAACTGTAGCTTGCTTCACTATTGTTCTACTGCTGTGCTTATGTTTAATTGCTAAATAATTCAGGTTCTCTGACAAACGGACCAGCTAAGATTGACTGTCTTCTGAAATGATTCAGTGTCTCTCTCTGCTAGCAAATCATAAGTGAAAGTAAGTTGGCTGTACTTGTGTACTTAGTTCTAGCTATTTTACTGCCCCTCCTCTTTGGTTACAATTGGTCAATAACATTTATCATCATCATTATTTTTATTTTACTTCCCCCACCCAATTCCAGCAGTGATCTTTTCTCTCTATGTTGAATATTTTCTCTCTATGTCGAATCTTTTCTCTCTATGTAGAATAATCTTGGACTAATAGAGTTAAGGTTAGGCACATTCGACCACAGGTTTGATAGACACAGATTGTTATTGTCATGTCGAATCCCCTACCTATATGGAACTGTTGTTGCAACAAAAATGAAAATAAAGCATTTGTTTATGTCGGTTTTTGTATTCTGCGCTTTCGTTAGCGTTTGTTAAAAGGATAACGAAAATACCTGAAATTCGGACGAAAATGCATTCGGACGAAAACTAATGCACATGTCTAGTGAATACACCAATAAACTTGCTCATAAACTAGTCAATGCATGCATATTTACCACCAGCCTACATTCAAAACCAGAGAAAACTAACATTTCTGTTCAATTATATAAAGAGGAGAAGAATTATTACCTATCAACTAATATTTATTCTGCACCACATCTTCTAGTAAGAGCATTTAAAGATCCTGTTAATATACTGTATGAACAGATATTCATTTTTGGATGTTTGTTTTTTAAAACTCCTTCAATAAATTTATATTTTTCTATGAATTCTTGTTGTAAATGTGCACCTTTAAAATCCCCCAAAATTCCTATTTGGATCTTTAAATGTTCAATTATTTAGTTTGTGAGATTTTGGCAAAATGTAGTATATATATATCAACCTGCTTCTGTTTGGAATGGAGATTGAGTTTACTGTTCGCTTGCTGATGCAAGTGCTAGGCGAAAGGACCCGTCTTAGGTATAATTACAAAATGTGGTTATAAGGAACATTGTACCGCTTACATCCTTTACAATGTAAAGGACTACCTAAGGACAAAGAATAAGCAAAACTGAGAGCTCTTACGCTCTCAAAATTTTGGTGAAAGTAGCAAGATTTCATTGAAATTTCACACATTTGATGAAATGTATCAATGGGGAAGAAAAATAAATTTTTTTTGTGTGGGTTTTAAAGGTGAAAAGAGTTTTTAATGGCTCCTGAAGGTTATACTCCTGTTCTTTTGCCAGCTTCTAGTTATTTTGTTTAACCACTTGTGAACCACCCCATAGCAGATTTACTGCTACAGGGTGACCACCAGGGCTGGTGCGAGGATTTTTGCCACCCCCTGGCTCCACCCCTGACCCCACCCCCTTTGATCTGCCCATCTATACCCCACCTTTTTAATTAGGTAGCCATCAAATGCAGCCTAAGCTGCACTCATCAAATTCAGCCTCACCAACGCCTATCAAATGCAGCCTCACCAGCACCATCAAATGCAGCCTCACCAGCGTCCATCAAATGCAGCCTATCAGCTCCCAACAAATGCAGCCTTACCAGTGCCCATCAAATGCAGCCTACCAGCAGCCATCAATGCAGCCTCGCCAGCGCCCATCAAATGCAGCCTTACCAGCGCCCATCAAATGCAGCCTACCAGCAGCCATCAATGCAGCCTCACCAGCGCCCATTAAATGCAGCCTCACCAGCGTCCATCAAATTCAGCCTATCAGCTCCCAACAAATGCAGCCTTACCAGCGCCCATCAAATGCAGCCTACCAGCAGCCATCAATGCAGCCTTGCCAGCGCCCATCAAACGCAGCCTTACCAGCGCCCATCAAATGCAGCCTACCAGCAGCCATCAATGCAGCCTCACCAGCGCCCATCAAATGCAGCCTCACCAGCGCCCATCAAATGCAGCCTCCCCAGCGCCCATCAAATGCAGCCTCACCAGCGCCCATATAATGCAGCCTCACCAGCGCCCATCAAATGCAGCCTACCAGCTCCCATCAAATGCAGCCTACCAGCTTCCATCAAATGCAGCCTACCAGCTCCCATCAATGCAGCCTATCAGTGCCCATCAATGAATGTTTACTTGTTTCCATTCATTCGGGAGTTGGGACACAGACACAGTCCTCCACCGTCGCTGCGCCTCTGACACTATGTGTGAACAGAGCGGCGCCTGCCTGCTGATGCTTAGACTTAGTTGCTTGTGCGCCAAAGTTTGCCTAGTGGTAGCACCAGCCCTGGTGACCACACTGTGCAGAATCACATATATACAGAGGGGAAAATAATTATTTGATCCACTGCAGACTTTGTAAGTTTGCCAACTTACAAAGAAATGAATAGTCTATCATTTTTATCATAGGTCTATTTTAAATGATAGAGACAGAATATCGACCAAACATCCAGAAAAAACACATGATACAAATGTTATAAATTAAATTGCAGTTCAGTGAGTAAAATAAGTATTTGATCCCCAAGCAAAACATGACTTAGTACTTGGTAGAGAAACCCATGTTGTAAAGCAAAGAGGTAAGATGTTTCTTGTAGTTAGTGAACAGGTTTGCACATATCTCAGGAGGGATTTTGGTCCACTCTTTTTTACAGCTCTTCTCTAAATCCTTAAGGTGTCTTGGCTGTCACTTGGCAACTCAAAGTTTCAGCTCCCTCCATAAATTTTCTATAGGATTAAGGTCTGAAGGCTGGCTAGGCCACTCCATGACCTTAATGTGCTTCTTCTTGAGCCACTACTTGGCGGTATGCTTTGGGTCATTGTCATACTGGAAGACCCATCCATGACCTATTTTCAGTGTTCTGGCTGAGGAAAGAAGGTTCTCATCCAAAATCTTACAATACATGGCCCCGTCTATTGGCCCCTCAATGCAGCAAAGTCAATCTGTACCTTTAGCAGAGAAACAGCCCCAAAGCATAATGTTTCTACCTCCGTACTTGACTGTAGGGATGGTGTTTTTCTTCTCCAAACACGGCGAGTCCCCCTCCTCAAGAAGGCACATGTACAGTCATGCCAATGAACATCTAAATGATTCAGAGAAGGATTAGGAAAAAGTGCTGTGGTCAGACGAGGCCAAAATTTGGCTCTTTGGCATTAACGCAACTGGCCGCATTACCAACTACAATAAACGTCTTACCTCTGTTCTTGCCAACAAGGGTTTCTCCACCAAGTACTAAGTCATGTTTTGCTTGGGATTAAAATACTTATTTTACTCACTGAACTGCAACTCAATTTATAGCATTTGTTTTATGTGTTTTTTCTGAATTTGTGGTTGATATTCTGTCTCTATGATTTAAAATACACCTATGATTAAAAATTATACACCCTTCCTTTCTTTGTAAGTGGGCAAACTTACAAAATCTGCAGGAGAGCAAATAATTATTTTCCCCACTGTATACATGATTCTGCACATCCTGGTAGGGTGCGCAAGCCACTTCTGCTGTGATTTGTCACAGCAGAAGCCGATCAGCGGGTGGCGGCCAATGGATGTCCGCCGGCAAAAGCTGATCATCGAGGAGAGTGGCTGGACAGAGCTCTGCATATGTAAGCAATGCAGAGCTTTATTCTGACAGGAAGCAAGTGATATATTTTCTTTACCCGCAAAGCACATCTCTAAGTAAAAACAGCACACATAGTACACACAAACACTGGTTAGGCACACATTTAGCCCTCTTATCACTAGGGATGGGCCAACCACCCCCCGAACACTCTGGTGTTCGGTGCGCACCAGGACATCTCGAACAGGGAAAAAGTTCTAGTGAACATGCAAACTCTATTAAAGTCTATGGGACACGAACATGAAAAATCAAAAGTCCTCATTTTAAAGGCTTATATGCAAGTAATTGCCATAAAAAGTGTATGGGGACCTGGGTACTGACCTAGGGGACACATATCAATGCAAAAAAAAGTTTTTACAATTATTGTTTTTAAAGGAGCAGTGATTTTAATGATGCTTAATGTGAAACAATAAAAAGAAACATTTCGGAGTGCGCATGCGCGAAGTCTCCAAGATGGCCGCTTAAGCCGGAGCTCCGCAACACCCAGCCCCAACGGCGCCCACAGCTACCAGCAGACCATGCTCTGAAGTGCCAAAGCGGGTGATCCGGACCCCTGACCACCTGAGGAGCCCCACCGTATGTCCAGGAACCGAGTCAGAAGAGATCTCTGGCAGCAATTTGATCGGGGACCGATGTCCGGGTGTACCAAGATGGCCGCCGCGGCCCAGCTGCAGGCTTCAGGAGAGGAGAGCCATGCTGATCAGAGGCAAGTGATAGGCCCGGCGTCTCTTAACTTCGCCCCAACTAATCAGAGTACCCTCCTCCAGCAGATAACACCCTCCCCAGCTTCCACTGAATCGCTTCTTAGCAGGCACTGTGGAGACCCCATGTTCTCTCCTGTGGGGCCTACCATAACGCCACAACACGGGGGCCCCTTCTCTGCACACCTATCCCCAGAGGCAGGCCTCCACCCTGATGACTTACTCTCAAAATTGTCAGCACTATTAGAGAGAGGCCTTGCTTCCACTGCTGTGAAGATAACCGGGGACATAAAGGCAGACTTCCAGAGCCTGGGCTCCAGGATGGAAGCCATAGAGCAGAAACTTGACATGACCGTAGCTACCACTAACCAGAACTCTGATCACATCCAGACACTTTAAGATAGACTCGATTCAGCCCTACTTAGAATCGATAAACTAGAAAACAGATCCCGACGATACAACTTCAGGATCAGAGGTCTGCCGGAGTCCATTGCTGAGGTTTCACGAGCAACTCAGGATATAATCAAATCGCTGATCCCGAACATTCCACAGCATCGTCTGGAATTGGACAGAGTACACAGAGCTCTGGGTTCCCCCCAGAAAGGACGGTTCACCCAGGGACGTCACTGCTAAGCCACACTTCTACCTGGTCAAGGAGGAGGTGATGAAGCAGTCCAGAGCGATGAAACAACTCTCATGTCAAGGGTACCCTATACAAATTTTCGCCGACCTATCCCCTTCCACAATCCAGAGAAGAAGGGCCCTGAAACCCCTACTTTCTGTGCTGGCCCAAAAAGAAATTAAATACTGGTGGACTTTCCCTTTTGCCGTCAAGTTCTACAACAAGAGCAAACACTACATGTTCTCTAACTTCCAAGACGGAGAGAAGGTCCTCCTCTCCCTGAAGCTCATCTCACTTGAAGCGGACATGGATACCTCCAACCCGGCCTACAAACCAGCTAAACATCCCCCACCTACCAGCCCGCTGACGACCCTTTGGAACAAACCGAAGACGAAGAGAACAAAGGAGAGTGTCCTGACTTGAAGCACGGAAGTGTTGCTTACACTCTTTGACCCCTTGCTTCTATTTTTTGTGCTCCAGGAGGGAGTATTGGCCTGGGACTTCCTTCCCTTCTACTAGAAGCCATGGCTCCTCCAGGGTGCCCCAGTCTCCTTATCCACTTACCCCCCATTTACCATCTGCCACTGCCTCCGCTCACTTTTTTTCATCCCCTGAATACGGCTGGGGCAGATCCTAAGGGAGTGTGTCAATTTCAGAGTTAATCCACTAAAAATCCAGTGCATAACTCTCGTGTTATCCCATCCGACTGAGCAGGGTCTCACCGACCATCAATGCCTAGATTTCCTTCCCCTTTTTCTATGAGCTCGTTTTTGGCTCCAACAGGGGCTAAGGCAAGAAGGTGGAATATTATCCTAACGACCAGGGGGGAAGGGATGGGACTCTGCCATACGGCTTTACTTAAGGAGATTGTCACTAATCCCTTCTTGGGATAGCGTTCGTTCAGTGTAATAGTTTCCCAATAAGTTATCGGTTTGTATGTTTTTTTTAGGTTTCTCAATTTTTACATATACAGGCTCCGTGGCGCTGGGTGCTGAGCATGTGCCTCCACCTACCCCTCAGATCCACCAAACTCTGTGGGATAGGTTGTCTGCCCCTTGAGCAGACAAAACTTTGTCCCCGGGGATCTACCCCTAACATCTGAAGAGGCTCGCTATGACCTCTTCACCTCTCCCCTTTTCTTTTTCCTCTTTTGCTTTCTTCCCCCCCTCTTCCCTCCCTACCCTTCCCTCCATATAGGACTCTCAATAATTACTTGTCTCTCAATATCCAATCAGGTCTACTTCAAGGCTCCTAAACACACAGAAGGCCTACACAGAAGGTCCGTCAGGTCGAAAGTCCATCGACTGGCTTCCCAAATGGTAAGTGACGCAGGGTCTGACAGCAGTCTCACTCCTCTCCTCCATGGCTGACCCACCCAATCCCCCATTTAGAATAGCCACCCACAATGCTCAAGGCCTGAATTCTCCCCTCAAAAAGAGAAAGCTGTTTGACAGCTACAAATCCCTCAAGCTAGATGTGGTGATGATACAAGAAAACCACTTTCCTGAACAGTACAGCCCTAAATACTTGCACCATCAATATCCTTTATTTTACTTGGCTAAGGCAGAGGGCAAGTTGAAAGGGGTAGCAATCCTCTTTTCTAAAACTTGCGACTTTGTCCGGCAGGCTGATTACAAAGATCCGGAAGGGAGATTCCTCCTAGTCAAAGGGCTAATAAATGGGCACTTATTCTCTTTCGTTTCTTACTACACCCCGAATAAGGGGCAACACAAATTTTTCCAAACAATGATGTCAACCCTTAATCCTCTCCTTGAGGGGACTCCCATACTTGGAGGAGATTCCAACATAGTGCTAGATCAAGGGCTAGACAAATCCAACCCCTCCAAACACACATTAACTTGTCCTACCAGGGCCAGCTTAAAATTTGCCAGACTGATCCATGCATATGGAATGGCTGATGTATGGCGTGAATCGAACCCTAAGAAAAGGGATTACACTCACTTCTCTTGCCCCCATCAATCCTATTCTAGGATAAATCACATCCTAATGTCCACACAACGTCTACCCAACGTTGCCAGTTCCAAAATCGTCGACACATTTCTTTCTGACCATCGTCACAGTGACTCTACACAACGTCTCCCACAGATCTAAGCATTTTCATTGGAGGTTAAAGGAGTCAATCCTTTCGGACCCCATTAGAGTGATCGAGATCAACAAAGCATTAATAGAATATTTCTCGTTAAACAATGTTGGCGATATCTCGGCAGAAGTTCTGTGGGCGGCCCATAAAGCCACCATCAGAGGAAAAATTATACAAATCGCAACACAAATTTAAAAGGAAAGGAAGGCAGACATAGATAAACTAGAAAAAGGATACGCTTCCCTCCGGGCTCAATATAAAAAGGGACCCGACCGGCATTACTACATCACAACTAGACATAGCCAGACTAGAACTGAACCTAGCCCTCACAGTACCTGCTGAGAAACTGTTGCTGTGGAGTGGAGCAAAGTTTTACTCTCAGAAGGATAGACTAGGCGCAATGCTAGCCAATAAGCTTACTCCCAAGATGAAGTGGAATGCACTCCCTAGGATCCAAACACATAACCAGATTACTACCTCAGACCCCACCAAAATCCTCTCAGCATTTAGGGACTTTTATGTTAAGCTCTATAGCGACAACCAGAAGGGCACTGATAACTCCATCTCACAATTTCTCAAAACCCTCCCTATCCCTTGACTATCTGAAAAACACAAATCCATTTTGGAGGCGCAAATTTCTGTAGCCAAAACTCTAGAGGTCATTAAAAACCTTAAGAGGGGATCAGCCCTGGGACCGGACGGGCTTTCAGTGCCCTACTATAAAAATTTCGCAGAGACTTTAGCTCCCTACTTGACCAAATTCTTTAATGAAAAGGCGACCGGTTCCCCCCTCAGTCCCGACCTAAGTACGGCTTTTATTACCATTATTCCAAAACAAGATAAAAACCCCAAAGAAGTGGGGAATTACAAGCCAATTTCATTAATAAACAATGACGTGAAAATTCTCACCAAAAGCCTTGCTAAAAGGCTAAATTCCTTTATCAACTATTATATCCACAAAGACCAGGTGGGATTCATACTGGGTAGACAGGGATCTGACCAGAGCCATAAACATAGCATCTATCCTACAAACGAACTGGCCGGGGGGTATCAGGCAGCAGGGTATGTTACTTTCCTTGGATATACAAAAAGCGTTCGACTCAGTATCCTGGCAATATAATTTCTCACTACTAGATCACTGGGGGTTTGGTGAACGCTTTCTAGGAACTATTAGAGCTCTATATTCCACACCAACAGCTCTTATCAGATTGCAAGGATACCACTCCTCGCCGATTCACATTGCGAGAGGCACGAGGCAGGGTTGCCCTTTATCCCCCCTAGTGTTTGACATAGCCATAGAGACATTAGTGATAGCGATTCGAGAGAATCGAGACATTAGGGGGGTCTCCTGTGTTGCCCAGGAGCATAAATGTGGTCTTTTCACTGAAGGCCTAATACTCTATATCACGTCTCCCCTCACATCCCTGCCCAATCTATGCAAAACTCTATCCTCTTTTGTGAACGTCTCTGGCCTCCAAGTAAACTACTCCAAATCCCAAGCCCTCAACATCTCCCTCACCCCTGAGACAGTCTCCCTACTTAAGCAAAACTTTCAGTTTGACTGGAATGACTCAGCCATCAAATACCTAGGCAACTCCCTGACCCCCAAAATTGAATCTCTTTACACCAAAATCCCCCCCCCCATGTACCATAAACTGGAACAAGACTTAAAATCCTGGTCCAAACAAAATTTATCCTGGCTAGGAAGAGTAAATGCTGTGAAGATGACGCTGATGGTCACTGGAATCCACCGGCGTTGTCAGACAGGACTGCTCGGCATCGAAGGATCGCCCCCTGTGGAGCCTTGTGGAGCCCTGCCGCCAACATCACCGTCCATCTGGACTTCTTTCATTTTATGTGCCTGTGTTTTACCTACTCAGAGTGAGTTTATCTCTACTGTAATAAAAAGTGTGTGTTTTAACTACTGTACTTAGGTTGGCGCTGCTTTTTCTCTTTTTATTTCTTCCCAAAGGTCTTTCTGCCCTTCAGCATGCTGCCTCCCGAGCTAGTGCCAGTGACTTTTCCCTGAGGTTACATACCCAGGCTACAGACTTCCCCCCCTCCCCTACTCCCCCCCCTCCACTGTATTTATCTACACCAGGAACCATATATCTTTGGACAATTTTTATTCACTTATTGCTGCCACTTCCAAGAGTATCCAATTCCTGGATTCCTTTCTCACTCTACTCTCCCCCCCCCCCTCCTCATCCATCCTACTATAACCTGTGCATACAGCTATTATCTCTACAAAAAGAAAAATGTGTTTTTTCTTTGGTTGGATAAACCGAATCCCTCAAAATTTTCCAATTACGAACTTTGGTGTGGTCAGGTCATGGAGCAGAGAGGAGGTATTTCTATGCGTCACTTTCCCAACCCCGTGGCAAACCTCCTTACATGTTAGCCTGGGAGCAGGACCTACAATTACAGTGGAGACTTGGCAATTGGCAATT
The DNA here is from genome assembly GCF_042186555.1 of Aquarana catesbeiana. Classification (NCBI taxonomy): domain Eukaryota; kingdom Metazoa; phylum Chordata; class Amphibia; order Anura; family Ranidae; genus Aquarana; species Aquarana catesbeiana. Next base: position 71,641,019 of record NC_133326.1, on the reverse strand, counting down.
GCATCAGCATACAAAGGAATTATCAATACCTCCCTTATGGAAGCAAATATAAAAATTATGACCAGATGGTACATGACACCAGCTAGGCTGGCAAAAATCTTTCCATCAGTTGACCCCTATGTTTTAGAGGTTGCCAAATCACAGGCACAATTTCGCATGTGTGGTGGACGTGCCCCAGAATTAGGCCTTTCTGGAAAAAGATATTTAATCTAATCAAAATCGCAACTGGATGTGCTATCCCCAGGTCTCCAGAAATCGCTCTACTGAATGCACACGTTTCTTGCCTCTCCAAGCACAATCGCAAACTGATTCATTTTATATTTCTAGGAGCCAAAATAAATCTGGCTAGGACTTGGAATCAACCCACAGTTTCCACAAGGACAGCGACCAGGAAGATATCCTGGATCATGGCCCAGGAGAATTTGGCGAGCAGCCTCAATGATGCAAAACAGAAATTTGAAATGATCTGGGAATCATGGGCTAAACTTATGGGCATAGCTATTTACCCAGGGTTGCTTCCGGGCCAATGCCAGGACAATAATCAAGAGACGTAAACCTTATTTCCCAATCCTCTCCCCCTCCTCCTTCTGTTCTTTTCCCCCTCTTTCTTCTCTGGGGTCTGTCCCCTTTTGTTACAGGGATTTTGTCTTCTACACCTGGTACACCTCCAGAATCCAGCTCTAGAGACAGCACTTCTAAAAGTGGGGGCTCTCCGCTCGGTGGGGGGGCCCCTCTTCCGCGGGCCATAGGCCGGAGGAGCCTCTCGGTTGCTCACGGGTAATTGCGCAGTCATGCAATGTTGTACCCAAATAAAATTTGTGTCCTTTTTTCCCACAAATAGAGCTTTCTGTTGATGGTATTTGATTGTCTCTGTGATTTTTATTTTTTGCAATATAAGCGGAAAAAGGCCGAAAATTTTGAAAAAAAATGATATTTCTACTTTTTGTTATAAGAAAAATCCAATCAACTCAATTTTAGTCATACATTTAGGCCAAAATGTATTCAGCCACAAGTCTTTGGTAAAAAAAGTCAATAAGCGTATATTTATTGGTTTGGGCAAAAGTTATAGTGTCTACAAACTATGGTGCATTTTCTGGAATTTACACAGCTTTTAGTTTATGACTGCCTATCTCATTTCTTGAGGTGCTAAAATAGTAGGGCAGTACAACCCCCCCCCCAAATGACCCTATTTTTGAAAGTAGACACCCCACGGAAATTGCTGAGAAGCTTGTTGAGCCCATTGAATATTTAATTTATTTGTCACGTGATTGAAAAATGCCAAAAAAAAATTAGGTGCATGCGCGAGGGATCCGTGATGGCTGCCTGATCACGGAGCTCCACGCCACCTCAGACCAACGGCACCCACAGCACCCGCCCGAGCCGTAATCAACCCCCAATTCCGAGGCGTTTGGACCCCAGCACCACCGAAGAGCACCCCCCGCATGTCAAATCTGGCTTTCAGACGTAATCTGGAGCCGGCCTTCTCAGGTTCCACCCGGCCTGGGTGTACCAAGATGGCCGCCAAGGCAGACACAGCCAATCAGCCTGGTGTCTCCCTCATGGAAGGTCAGCTGGAACACAGGCAAGTCCTCTCCCCAGCCCTCCTACACTTCCCCCCAGGGCCTCACGGACAAAGCCAGCAGTACATGATACCCTCCCCGGCCTCCACAGAGTCCCTCCGCAGCCACTTATTTGGAGATCAAGCTTTCTCCCCTGCAGGGCCTGTAATATCTGCATACACTAACTATCCCCACCATGATGCCCCTGTCCAAGACCATCCTTTTAACATAGAGGATCTCTACCTCAAATTGTCTGCTCTCCTGGATAGGGGGCTAGCCTCCATAGCAGCTAAAATCACTGAGGAAATTAAAGCAGACCTCCAGAACATAGGCTCTAGGATGGAGGCAATTGAAACTAAGCTTGACCAGACTGCTGCAACTTCACATCAAAACTCTGATCTCATTCAAACCCTTCAAGATCAATTTCACACTGCTATATTTCGCATTGATGATTTAGAGAATAGGTCCAGGAGGCACAACTTCAGGAACGGGGCCTGCCTGCATCTATCCTGGATGTCATGGTGGCGACACAAGACCTAATGAAAACGCTGATTCCGAACATCTCGGCCCACCGCCTGGAGCTGGATAGAGCCCATAGAGCGTTTGCCCCCCCCAGGAAGGATGGCTCCCCCAGGGACATCATTGCAAAACCCCACTTTTACGCAGTCAAGGATGCGATAATGAAGCAGTCACGAGCCCTGCCCCAGGTGACATGCCAAGGTCACCCTGTGCAGATTTTTGCTGACCTTGCACCTTCTACTATCCAACGCAGAAGAACCCTGAAACCACTTCTACACACCCTCACACAGAGAGATATTAAATACAGATGGGCTTTTCTGTTCGCAGTGAAATTTACATATAAAGGCCAAAACCACTCCTTCTCCAACTTCGCCACGGGTGAAAAACTTCTCAGCCTGAAGATAATCTCCCAGGAGGTGGACATGGAAACTGTTTCCCCCTCCACGAGCTCAAACAAACGCCTGCCACCAATGAGCCCTCTGAATCCCCTTTGGAATAAGCCCAAGGCTCGCAGATCTTCCCATAATGACCCTCCATGAATTCCAGCCTGAAGCAGAGTTTATATCCTAGTGGGAGACAGGCCACACACATTAACTGATCGTCTGTCTGTTTGACTTTCTCCCTTACTGCAGGATCTCTTATCCTGCTGCACTTCCGGTGCCTCATTACCAGTTAGGTTGCAGTTTGCATTCTTACAGTTTCTTTCAGCAACAAGGCTTTCAGAGACCCTCTTTCAACTCCAAACGTGAAGGACAAGCCGCCCTGAACTATTCAGTGACTCTTCCTCTGGAATTGTCCTGGCTCAGCCAAGGAGCCCATGGGGCTCTCTCCCCCCCTCGTGTCTCTTGGTGGGATGGGGGGGATTTGACGAGCAGGGATCTTAGGGTTATTTGAACCCCTTTTATGACTAGATAAGTTCCCAACCTGTATTTGTAGAAATGTTGACTTTGACCTGATTGATTCGACCCCATGTAATAGGGTTACTCATAAGTTAACTTTTTGTTTTTAAAATTTTCTCCATTCCAGGGCGCCCTGGTCTGGAGTGACTCACATGCACCTCTTCCTATCCCTTAGACTCCTGACGGTTTCTGGGGGATAGGACCTCTAGGCCTTGTTTGACATGGCGCTTTTTGTTCTTGAAAACTCTCTCACTTCTACCTGCGAGATATCCTCTATGTTCCTTTTATCTTCCCAGGGTTCCTATACCTCCCTCCTCCTATATCCCTCTTCCTGTTCCTTCTCTCTTTTTTCTCTCTTCTCTTTTCCTTCTTCCTTGGAGCATCAACTAACCTTCCTCTACTTTTCACTTTGGATACTCACCTGGCCTACACAACCTGAGAGACCTAATCGGAGCAGACCAGAATTCCCATTTACTCCCACATTCTGGAACAGACTCCCAGAGGTAAGTGGCAGTGGGCATGTTCGCGCCCCTCATCTATGGTTCCATGGCTGACCACACACGAAATGCTTTAAAGATAGCCACTCACAATGTCCAGGGCAGGAATTCCCCACTCAAAAGGAGAACGTTCTTTAACCATTTTAAATCTTCCAAACTAGACATTGTCATACTTCAAGAAACTCACTTTCTGTTTCGGTATAGCTCCAAATTCCTCCACTCTCACGTGCCTAATTTTTTTCTAGCTAGCGCAGAAGAAAAACTAAGGGGTGGCCATTATTTTTGCAAAATCCTGCAACTTTAACTGGATCTGAGACACAAAAGACCCAGAGGGTAGATTTATCCTAGTTAAAGGAACAATTGAGGGTCATCTTTACTCTTTCATCTCTTACTAACCCCCTAACAAGGGTGAAGCTGCATTTTTAAGCACCTATTTGATTCCCTCTGCCCTATTCTGGAGGGTACAGTCATTTTCGGGGGGGACTCCAATGCAGCATTCAATCAGGGTCTATATAGATTTAGACCTCCCGCCTCCCAATTGACCCGCCCTACCAGAGAAAGGTTCAAGATTTCCAAACTCATTAATGCCCATGGCATGGCTGACGTCTGGAGAGAATTAAATCCCACCAAACGAGACTTCTATCACTTCTCCATCCCTCACAATTTATACACTAGGATTGATCACCTCCTAGGCCAAACCCACACTATCCCTCTCATCACTAATTCCCAAATCAAAGACACGGTCTTGTCAGACTACTCTTTAGTTACCCTGACACTACCTCTGCGACATTCGAGACCAGGCCAAGGACACTGGAGATTGAACGCATCTCTTCTCTCAGACCCAGTGAGAGTCACCATAGATAAATCCCTGAAGGAGTACTTCACTCTTAATGAGGCTGAGGGTACAACCGCAGAAACTTTGTGGGCAGCCCACACAACGTACATCAGAGGGGAAATCATCAGGATGATCACTCATATAAAACGTGAAAGGGCAGCCGACATAAAGAGATTAGACGAGGAGTACACCTCATTACGTACCCAACACAAACTACACCCCTCTCCCTCGTTACTGGCTTAACTTGACAGGGCTAGGCTGGAGCTCAATCTAGCTCTCACGGTTAAAGCTGAAAAACAAATCCGCTGGAGCAAAAACTAATTTTATACCCAGGGGGACAGATTGGGTTCCATGCTGGCTTTGAAACTAACCCCCAGATTCCAGTCCTTCATAATGCCAAAGATTAGGGTCCCAGGCCAAGGCACCACAGCCAATCCCACAAAAATCCTCAAAGTCTTCCATGACTTTTACACCAACCTATACCGTCCCTACAAAGCCAAAGATAACGCTCTCATCTCCGAGTATCTAGACTCCCCATCCCATCTCTCTCCGCAGAACATAGAGAAATACTGGAAGCCCCCTTCTCTGAAGGAGAGGTTCAGGAAGTAATTGCGGATGACATTCTTTTATTTCTCACCTCCTCTATAACCACCCTCCCCATCCTTAGATGTATTCGCCAAGATTTCAGGTCTCCAGGTAAACTACTCCAAGTCTCAAGCACTAAACATATCCCTTCAGTCTGACACCTTTGCCCTCTTACAAAAAAGCTTTAAATTCGAATGGAGTGACTACTACATTAGATACCTGTGAATTAACCTTACGGCAAAAACTGAGGCTCTTTATGCCAGTAACTACCACCCCATGTATCGAAAGCTGGAGTCAGATCTCATATCCTGGACCTAGAACAACCTATCATGGCTTGGGAGAGTTAATTCTTTGAAAATGACGCTACTCCCCAGGCTGCTATACCTGTTTCGTTCTCTTCCAATACCAATTAAAAAAGACCATATTAAATCATTTCAAAGCAAACTACTCAAATTCACTTGGGGAAAGGCGGGCTATAGAATCCCTTAATAAACTCTATATTTTCAAAGAAAAGGGGGGACTGGGTTTACCCCACTTGGATTGGGTGCAAATAGAAAAACAGGCAGTACCTTGAATTACCCTAGACTACCTGCTCTGGAGCTCCCTGAAAACCCGCCCCCGATTAAGACCCCCACCCTTTCTCATACTTTTGCCCTCTGGGATTCTTTGCGTTCAAACTCTTCTCTAGTGTCAGCATATAAACTGTTGACCCACATCTTTAACAATCCAGACTTCCCCCCGGGAAGGAATATCCTGGCATTTAAATGGTGGTTGGATAAGGGACTATACCGAATCGGACACTTCTTTACGGCCGCGGGTCTTATCACCCTCACCCACTGCACCAAAAAGCTAGACTTACCCAACTCAGAAAGATTTAGGTTTGGACAGATTTCCCATTTATTAAACATGATTTGGAAGGACAAACCCCCTACCTCCTCAATTCACTGATCATGAGCTATGGTGTGGTCAGGCCGTGGACCAGAAGGGGGGTCTCGATAGTCTACTCGTCACTAACCTCACCTCTCCATCTGCTAAGTTGTCCTACATGCAATCCTGGGAGTCTGACTTCCAATTTCAGTGGGACCTGGGGGTCTGGCAGAAGGCAAGCTTCAATTCCTTCAAAGGTATCTTGAATACTACCTTAATGAAAGCAAGTATAAAAGTTACCTCTAGATGGTACTATAGCCCCTCAAGACTTGCCTCTATTGTTCCTGCAGCTGATCCTCTGTGTTTTAGAGGATGCCAGCTTATAGGCATGATGCCCCACATCTGGTGGGTGTGCCCCAGAATATGATCCTTCTGGAAAAAAATATTAAATTTTATCGACAAGCTTGTGGGAAGTCAGATCCCCAGAACCTGAATGGTCACCCTCCTTAACGCTTACATCCTTAAAATACCCAAAGCCTCCCGCAGGCTAATTCACTTCATTCTTCTAGGGGCTAAACTTACTGTGGCAAAAGCCTGGAAAAATCCGAAAATCTCCTTCCCAGCGGTAATCAGAAAGGTCTCCTGGATAATGTCGCAGGAGAAACTCTCTAGTATACTTTTAGATACGGTTAACAAATTTGAATCCATCTGGGAACCCTGGGCTACTCATGTAGGAACCCCACTGACCACTAACTCACTATCAGCTTAATTTAAAATAAGATCTAGATTTGATGCTCCTCTCTTTCTCTTCCCCTGTCTCTTTGCTTACTTCCAGCTTTTCTCCCCTCCTATCCTCTCTTTCTCTCCCACTCTACCCCCCCTATGTTACAAAAGTCTAAAGAAGAAAATGTTAGGTTGCCTTATACTACTACTCTGCAATCAGTCTGGTGAAAGGAGCAGCCATTTCTTCCCAACAAAAGGATTGCACCATCATTGTTTTGCAACATACAACATTTACTTTCTGGACTGAGATGCAGCCTCAAAGGCTCCATGAGAAATCTGGATGTTCCCACCAGATGTGTCGTTTCCTTGGTCCGGTGGACATCATCGCAGCTGTTCCAGTCTTATCTTCATGTAACCAATATTATACACTTTATCCTCTTCCCTTTTCTCACACTAGCCTATCTGAATAGATCTCATCCATGGCCTTGGGGATCTTATCATACAATGTGAAGGGTTTAGGTTCTATTAGCAAGTGCTGGATGGCCCTGAGGGACTTCAGGGCTTCTGGCGCTGATGTGGTAATGGTACAGGAAACACATTTCTGAGCGGGAGGTCCATTTAAATTTGCCTCGAAGTTCTTTCCCACCTCCTTCCTTGCCTCTGATTTATGTCCACTTCTTTTACTATGGTTAATCTATATGTCCCTAATACAGGCCAGATTGACTTCCTTGACAAACTTTTTGACTCTCCCCAATACTACTCACAACCTTTTATGGTTATTGGTGGGGATTTCAATCTGATTATGTCATCCATTAGAGATAGACAAACCCTCCTCAGTAATGTGTGAAGCGCCCTACTCCCGTAGGAGCGGCTAAAAGTTCGTTCTCCCCTGAAGTGCCTTCCATTACCCCCTTTCCCTCCAAAGAAATGACCCGCAGTCAGTGAACTATTGAACTATGTACATCTTTATTACGGTTTCATGTTAAATGCTACATTGCACCGGAAAGTCACTCTGAATAACTTCCAATGCTGTTGAGTGATGAGAAATACAACTTTGAATCCAGAATAAACGAAACCCCCGCTAGTAAAGCTTCTATCTGGCATGAATTCTCATAATGTAATGCATCTTTCCTTCCTCCTGTTAGCCACCACTTCCTGATTGTACAGTCCTTCTGACTCTAACTCCATGAACGATACTTTGAATAACGTTCAGGAGATGACTTTCGGATTCCTCCAGGGTATTAGTTCTCTAAGGCCCAGCTCTGTTCTCCTGAACCCGCACACTAATCCCTGCAAAGTCTCTCAGAAATTCTGTTCCCCTGGGTTACACTCACATGTGTCGCTGAGTGATCATCCATGCCACGCACAGAAGATCCTCTCCCAGTCCTGGTGTGTCAGTAACGGCAATCTTTAGAAGGATTTCCTGCAGTCTCTCCTCCATCTGCATCTCTCGTCCATAGCATGCTTCCCCTCCCCTGCAGGGGAGAGCACCAAAGCTGTATCCGAACTACATCCTTCCTCCTCTGGCTCCAAACTCCCACAGACCAGAACAACCCCAGGAAGCATGTGACCAAGCCTTATATAGAAGTCCCGCCTCTGCCCAAACAAATTAATGATTGGTCCAGAGGGGTCTTCCAGAACTACCTGTCACTCTAACTTGTATTCCTTCCATCCTCCAAGTCAAAACATGGAAAATAGAGGAAACTGCTCAAGCAAAGTGCAGGGGGGTCACACCCTCCTCTACTCTAGTAACACTCCCATGCTAATTAAACCCACCAGTTTTACACCGCAGGGTGAAACACTGGCAATTTTGGCCTAATTCTACACCTAACTCTCTATTATAGCACTCACCTAAACAGGTGGGAGCTACATGTGTCTTCCAAAAATATTGTGTCACAAGCTGCTGCCTTTCGTAGACGTATTAGATCACGTCGGCCATTCGATTCATGGAGGATAAAACACCCTTCTGCCAAACAGTTCACGTTCTATTCTCCGGCAGATAAAATGTACTCACGTCTAGATCATTTTCTCATCTCAGCCCCACTTATCCCTTAAGTGGTCGAGTCTGACATTCTCCCTATCACATGGTCGGATCATGTGCCCATAATCTTGGATCTAACGCTCTCCAAGACATATCCCAAATCCTGTCACTGGCGTTTAAACGATCATCTCTTGCAGTCTGAGGTCTCCCGTTCTATCCTAAGAGATCAGTATCTAGGTTTTCTAGGCTGGGGGAGGCACACAAGGCCGTGTTTCGTGGTACTTGCATTGCTGAAAGATCTCGGTTGAAGAGAGATAGGGATGGACTCCTACAGTCCCTGACATCTGCTCTAATAGCTGCTGAGCGTAGGCTGCTGTGTGCTCCCAGAGTGGTGAAACTGCATAGAGTCACCTCTCTCAGAGAACGAATTAAACTGATAAAGTTAGGAAAAACAGCTAGGTCCCTATTGTGGACAAAACAGAAATTTTACGAATACTCTAATAAACCTCATAGGATGTTAGTAAATAAACTGTGCCCACGACCATTTAGTTTGTTTCCTGACTTCCTCCAGCAAGCAGACAGATCTAGAACGCACTGCCCTCATGAGATGTCCAAGATTTTTGGTAAATTCTATTGCGAATTGTATAACTGCTTGACTCCAGAGAATAATTTTAATTTCACCCAGGAAAAATTTGAATCCTTCTTTTCTAATATAAAGCTACCGACATTGTCTGCGACAGATCTAGATAGTTTGAACATGCCCATAACGGCTGAAGAACTCCTGGCTGTGGTTAAGAATCTCCCATTGCATAAGTCACCTGGTCCTGATGGTCTATCTTATTTTTATTACAAAACTTTTTTTGACGTTCTCTCTCTACACATGTTAACTCTATATGACACTCTGCTTAAAGGTACACCCCCACTCCCACATTTCTCTCACTCATTTATCTCAGTTATTCCGAAACCTGGTAAGGACCCCTCTATCCCAGATAACTACAGACCCATAGCCCTTCTAAATTCGGACTATAAAATATTTACCAATATCCTCGCGTCCAGATTATCCAAACTTATCTCCAAACTGATTCATAGGGACTAGGTGGGTTTTGTGCCGGGCAGACATTCAAGGGACAATACCTGCCGTACAATAGATGATCTGATAGATCTTTTTGACAGGTCTTCCCGCTCAGCACTGATCTTAAGTTTAGAAGCACAGAAGGCCTTTGATAGGCTGAGTTGGCCTTATATATTCGCCACCTTAAAAACATATGGTTTAAATGGCCCTTTTTTAAAAGCTTTAGAGGCTCTTTACTCCACTGTCATGGCTCAAGTACAGATGTCGTCCCTCCTGTTGCCTGATTCTCCATGACTAATGGGACTCAGCAGGGATGTCCTTTATCACCCTTACTTTTTATCCTGTGTCTGAAACCACTGGCCGAGTCCATCCTTACTCATCCAGATGTCCGTGAGGTGGTGATGCGAAGGGGGAATATAAACTATCACTCTTTGCAGACGAAATTCTGTTAACTATTACCAATCCGCTGATATCTCTCCCTTCCTTACACAAACTGCTGACCTTCTTTTGTGCCATCTCCGGTTGCAAAGTCAACACTTCCAAAACTGTAGCCCTTCCCATACATATTCTCCCCCCACTGCTATCTCAGCTTAAAGACTCATACCCTTATAAATGGTGCACTACCTCTCTTAAATATTTAGAGATAGAGATATTTAGAGAAGGAGTGCACCGCTGTCCCTCTCCGCTGTCCCTCTCCTCTGTCCCCCTCTGCTATCCTTCTCCAACACAAAGTATTGCAATAAATAATAAAGAAAAAAATTATTGTAAAAAATAATTAAAATTTAAATTAAAAAATCACACAGACAGCATCCACCCCCTCCCCCCCTAAAAAAAAGAAAGAAAAAAGAAAGCATTGTAAAAAAAAAAAAAAAAATTGTAAAAAAAACCCCACTGCCACGTGACATTAAAAATATTAGTATCGGTAATCAGTATCGGCGAGTACTTGAAAAAAGGTATCGGTACTTGTACTCGGTCTTGTATCCATGGACATCATTGGTTTACAATTACAATAACAATTACCTGTTATGTTAACATTGCGTTGTTATTACTAGTGCGATGTACAATGTTTAACAAGATTGTATATTTTTTTAAAACCTTTAGTAAAAATACAATTATAAAAAAAACAAAGTAACATTACAGTAAGGCATACCATATCTGCAAAGCAAATACAATAAAACATAGTAAAAATAAAACATTTCTTAACACAATCTGTGCTTAAAAAATATATGCCAAAGCATGGGGGCAATCCACCCCTAATGCACCCCTGCCCCCAGTTTTTAACTGTGGTGGTAAAATCACCTCCGACAGCACTGGAGTCACGGCTTTACGTATCGTGGGAGCAAACGCTGTTGCTGTCAGAATAAATAAACCCGTGCTGCAGCTGAATGGCATACCTGTCAAGCAAATGATGGTTAACAATAAAACAAACATACCATTACAGTATTACAGTAAGGCATACCATACCTGCTAAGCAAATACAATAAAACATAGTAAAAATAAAACATTACAGTTCTAAAATACAGTAACAGAGAGAGAACAATACATATAGGACAATAGTGAGCGAACAATAGAGCTGACAGTAGACAGCGAACATGAGAGAGAGAACAATAGAGAGAGAGAAGAAAAATAAAACCACAACTATTATTGGATTTTTTATTTTATATATTTTTTGTGCATTTTTTTTTCACTTTTATAAAAACTGTAAACTGTGAAAGTTCCAGATTAGGGTCTCTCAAAATGTGATGGCCATCTCATCTTTCAAGAGCCTGTGTTAGTGTGCCTTAGGACTGTGTAGTGCTGTACCCTACGCTAATACTCCACTAGTGTGTGGTAGCATTTGAAACAGTCACCGATGCAGAGACCAGGTTGGTCAGGACAGGAGGGACAACAATAGCGGGTTTCACGCCTAAATCCGCGCTTGCTACAGACACGACATCTTCTTTGGGGTGTTCTGTGGGTAGGGGTACCAGGGAGGATATACGGAATATGCCTCTAATGCAGCTGACTCACTGCATTTGCAATGGGAAGGTGGGCCATAGCACTGTCTGGAAACAGAAGGGCTGTGACAATCTCTTCCTGGAATTTTAGGAAGGATCCAGTTCCTCTTGAAGCTTTGTATAGCACAAAAACATTCAGCGGAGCCAATTGAAATAAGTATACAGACACATTTTTGTACCAGCGTCTGGCCTTATGGGCAATTAGGTATGGCGCCAACAACTGGTCGTTGAGGTCCACCTCTCCCATGTTAAGGTTGTATTTGTGGACACAGAGGGGTTTCTCCACAACACCAGTCGCAGTAGGAATTTGGACTGTCATATCTGCGTGGAGGGAGGACAGAACGAAAACATTCCGTGAATCCCTCCACTTCATTGCTAACAAATTACTACACTTCAAACAGACTCTTTCCCCCTGTCTAAGTCAGGATTCTACAAGCCGTTGGGGGAAGCCCCGGTGATTAGATTGCTCGGTGCCACATGCGCCAATTCCATAATCAAAAAGGTGACTAAAAAATGGCACGCTTGTGTAATAATTGTCCACGTACAAGTGGTACCTCTTTCCGAATAAGGGTGACACCAAGCCCCACACAATCTTACCAGAGCTCCCTATGTAGTCTGGGCAGTTCTCCGGTTCTATGTGACTATTTCTTCCCTCGTAAACCATAAAACTATATGTATAGCACGTTGCCCTGTCACAGAGCTTATACATCTTGACCCCATATCTGGCACGCTTGCTGGGAAGATACTGTTTGATAGACAGAAAACATAATCAGGGACTCATCAACGCAGACAACTTGATCGGGAGTAAACAAGGCTGCAAATTGTTGGTTGAAGTGGTTTACGAGGGGCCGAATTTTGTAGAGCTGATCAAATCCAGGGTCACCCCGAGAACAACAGAGTTCATTATCATTGAAGTGCATGAACTTCAAGATCTGCTCGTATCATGTCCTGGTCATGGAGGCAGAAAACACGGGCATATGGGGAATTGGGTCAGTGGACCAAAACTCACTCTTTTTAGTTATGTCCATGAGGAGGGATAGGCCCAGCAAGGTCTTAAATTCAGAGACCATAATAGGTCTCCAATCTCTGGCAAGGGTCAACTGGGGATTAGTGGTGATGAATTGACCAGCATACAAATTGCTTTGATCTTAGATCTATAGAGATCTTCCGTGAAAAACAGCGAATAAAAATCAAGTGACATAAAATAAACTATTTCCACCTGAATTCCGGGTTGGCCAGTGAATGGAGGAAGTACGGGTGCTACAGAAGTGGTGGGCTCCCAATTAGGATTGGCAAATGCAGCAGGAAGGGCACTATGGGCTCGACGGGCCTGTGTTTGTCTTCTTCTTGGTGGCTGTAGGACACTACTCGTACTAGCCACCTCACCAGCTTGAACTGCACTTATGAGACTCGCCATGTCATGAACTGTTACTGCAGTGCTGGATGTATAACCTGGATGTACTAGGCTGCTGGTGCTTGCCAATTCACCATAAGGATGAGCGGCACTAGTACTGGCTCTATGCTCCATACGAGAGCCCCGCGGTTCTTGCACCTCAACGGCAGCAGAAGAACGGGGTCAGGTACACGTGACCTTGGCAGGGACCACTACTACATCATCAGAGCGATCTGTTAGGGTGCCGCTGTTGTCTACCAGTTCGTATTCTGAGCCTGAATCTGACAGATGGGTGACTTCCTCTTCACTATCTGTCATGCTCAGAAACGTGTAGGCCTCTTCACTACTGTACCTTCGATTTGACATTTTGGTCTCTAAATTTACTGGTACAGTAGTGAGACTCACAGGAAAAAGAGGTTGTGACTGTCAACGACTGCTTCAAACTCTGAAAAAATAAAAAAACTGTTAGCGTTCTCAGGGATCAGGCCTGAGAATGCTGCAGTTATGTGTTTTTGTAAGTGACAATGATCGATTGATACTGCACTTGGGTGGGCTAGGTGGAGGGCTAAATGCAGGTGCCATCAGGTATCTGGGCTGATCCCGCTAACACTGCATTTTTGGGAACCCTAAACTGCTCTGGACACTTGTATAGATCTGATCAGATTAGATATTGATCCGTTCAGACACTATACTACTAAGGCAGGTGTATGGTGCGTGCCTGTGTGTTAGCACTACTGGCAATTATCTGACGTTGCCTGGGGCTAAAAACCTAACTAAACCACTAAAACTTAACTGATATCACCCGCCGGGTGATCAGGGGGTTAAACCTTTATTTAGGTAATATACGGTGGGTGCCCTGACGCTATAAAAAAAAACCTAGCTAACCAGCATCACCCGTGACACTAATACAATGTTCACTGGTGACAGGGGGTGATCAAGGGGTTGGGGGGGGGGCCTAAACCTATCTGGGCCTACACTAAGTACCCTGACACTATATAAGAGCTGTCAAAGCAGAGAGGAGGCAGATGGTCGAAGGCCTCCCAAGAGGTAACAACATTTTTTTTTAATTTTTCGGGTCCATCTGGCGTCATGATTGATGATGAATACATCTAGGGACACTATTTTTTTTTCTTTTTTAATAAAGGACTTGTCAAAAATAGTTTCCTGTGTTTCTTACTTTTGAACACTTTTTTGGTGAATGGCTAGGGTTACGATGTGCCTGATACCCATTCACATGGGGGGGCGGGATCTGGGGCCCCCTTGTTAAAGAGGGCTTCCAGATTCTGATGAGCCCTCAGCCCGCAGATCCCAACAACTACAGCCTAGGGTTGTCGGGAAGAGGCCCCCGCTCATCCCCCCCCCTTTCCTGGCCTGCCAGGCTGCATGCTTGGATAAGGATCTGGTATGGCTTTTGGGGGGAACCCCACGCCATTTTTAAAATAAATTTTGGCATGAAGTTCCCTTAAAATCCATACCCGAAGGGCCTGGTATGGATTTTGGGGGGGGGAACCCCACAGCATTTGTTTTCTTAATCCTGTCATAGGGTTCCCCTTAACCACTTCAATATAGGGCACTTTCACCCCCTTCCTGCCCAGATAAATTTCCAGCTTTCAGTGCTCATTTTCTGGTAAGCGGCACTTTCCTATTCCTATTCCTATTTATATGTTTTTCTATGCCATATCACATTGAATGGGACAGATCTAAAGATCTTGCATGCCTTTCAGAAAAAATTATATATATATTTTTTTTTTACAAACATAATACTGCCATGGTTACAGTAGGACCATTTTTTAGGAGGGTGGGAAAAGAATGTTATGAAAAATATGACTAGCTACCGATTAAAAATGCAGAGGTAGTTTTACTTGTTTAACATTAAATTATTCTATAGTACTTACTTTTGTATAGATCATTTTATTATATGTATTGTACTGTTTTTATTTAAACAAAAATGGTACCCCCTCCCCAAAGTTCTCTGATTTCCAATGCAGTCTTTCCTGCTTTTGAAATATTTCAAACTCATCTGGATGTCCATTTTCCTATAATTCTGCAAAAAAATAAAAATAAAGATTTGACACTAAATCTTCTTGCCATCTAAAATGAAATGTTGAAATACCATAATTGTTTAGCATGCCTCTTGTTTACACTTGAAGTCGAACTTGACCTAAAAAATAAATCTTTCATAAATCTAATTTTTGGGTTGCTTGCCTTAAGGTGGAATATAATTTGCAACAATTTGCTGTCTCCTTGTTAAAAAGTAATAGCTGCACATGTTCTGTTCTTTATATTGCCAGACATAATAAAATGTTCTTGTCATCTTGGGTGACCTTGGGAAAGGTTTTTCTTTTGTGATATTCAACACACAGAGAATCTTTAGTGTCATTGCATACATTTCTCTAATTATGGACTGGCTTTTGACCTAACCTTTACCATTATCTCTTCTTGTACTGGCTTCAAGCTAGAAAATAACCATTAAGTAAACTTTAACGTTTTTGATTCACAGTAATAATACCTTAAGATTCTGTTTTCTGCAAAAGTGACTTTACAGTTGATACATGTGTTAGTTTATTTGCCTTTTGAGTCCTCAAACATTGCTTATTCCAAATTAGATGTGTTTTCTTCTACATTATGGACATCTTCCATTACAATTCAATCTTGGTTCACCAATGTATTAGCAAGAAATAGCGTTCTATTTCACTCCCACAAAGAAAATTGACATGTCTCACTAAGCACTGTAGTGGAGATTACAATGCGTGAATGATACAAATGGCATGATTTTTAACTGTTCACCTAAAAAAAAAAAAAATACTGATAGGTATTGCTGGCAATGCTGATAGGTATAGATGGTGATTTTTTACATTATAAAGATGAATCTATTACTTTCCAGCTTTGTGTCTTAATATATTTTTCAAAGACCGACTTTAATTGCAGTAATATACTTGGTGTCATCAAGATTAATGAACACAGCACTGGAAATCACTTTGCAAGATGGAAGAATTACTGTCCTTGAAACATATGCAATATATACAAATTTGAAATTTTTTTTTCGATAAGACTGATGACAGTACAGATTGAGCACACAAAAAGGTGTTTTCCTTTTTTGTGTGCATAGTACTTCCATCATTAACCACTTCAGCCCCGGACCATTTGGCTGCCCAAAGACCAGAGCGTTTTTTGCAATTCGGCACTGCGTCGCTTTAACTGAGAATTGCGCGGTCGTGCAAAGCTGTACCCAAACAAAATTGACGTCCTTTTTTTCCCACAAACAGAGCTTTCTTTTGGTGGTATTTGATCGCCTCTGCGGTTTTTATTTTTTGCGCTATAAACAAAAGAAGAGCGTTAATTTTGAAAAAAAAGCAATATTTTTTACTTTTTGCTATAATAAATTTCCCCCAAAAATATATATTAAAAAAAATGTTTTCCTCAGTTTTGGCCGATATGTATTCTTCTACATATTTTTGGTAAAAAAAACTGCAATAAGCGTATATTGATTGGTTTTCACAAAATTTATAGCGTGTACAAAATAGGGGATAGTTTTATAGCATTTTTTTTTTTTATTAGTAATGGCGGCAATCTGCGATTTTTATCGGGGCTGTGACATTATGGCGGACACATCGGACATTTTTGACACATTTTTGGGACCATTGTCATTTATACAGCGATCAGTGCGATTAAAAATGCATTAATTACTGTGTAAATGACACTGGCAGTGAAGGGGTTAACCACTAGGGGGCAGTGAAGAGGTTAAGTGTGTCCTCGGGAGTGATTCTAACTGTGAGGGGGCTGGGCTTGAACACACACGACAGTGATCACTGCTCTCGATCACAGAGAGCAGTAGATCACTGTCCTGTCACTAGGCAGAATGGGGAATGCTTTGTTCAGCACTTTGTTTAATAAGCATTTCCCCATTCTTCCTCTCCGTGACACGATTGCAAACACCTGGCGGACATCGAGTCCGCAACACCGCTTCTTAAAGGGGACGTACCTGTACACCCTTTTGCCTGCCAGTGCCATTCTGCCGACGTACATCTGCGCTGGTCGGCAAGCGGTTAATTAAAACCTGTTGGGTTGATTTACTAAAACTGGACAGTGCAATATCTGGTGCAGCTATGCATGGTAGCCAATCAATTTCTAACTTCAGCTTGTTCAATTCAGCTTTGCCAAAAAACAAACTGAAAGATGATTGGTTTCTATACAGAGCTGCACCAGATTATGCATGCTCCAGTTTTAGTAAATCAAACTCAGTAAGCTGTTTCTTTGTGAAATGTCAACTTGGTTGGTCTTGTGCTGATCTTCCACTGCTATTTCTAGTTTTATTTTGTTTGAATCCAGGGGAAAATATAAGGGTCAGTTTACCAAGGGAATAGAGAATTCCAGCTTGGCTTACTGTATGTGGTTCCTGTTTGCAAATGACTGTATTTAGAACAATGCAGCTTCACCTTGTTTAATCTGTATTCTCTTCACCTTCAGCAAAATTATGTCAAAGGATGATATTCTAAAAAAGTGGACGTTTAAAGAAAAACTCTCCCTTTATTTTTTTTGTCAGTGTTCTGTTCCCTAGGGGATAAGCTAGAACTTTGTCTCACGTTTCTACATGCTTTGTAAGCCTAGCTATGAGATCAGACAGGGTAGCACCCCAAGGCTGAACATAAGACCACAACAATGTGGCTAGCAAGGAGACAGCTGCTTGACAACCAGTGTTTGTCTTGACACCAAGCACTTGCCCAAGATATGCGGTAGCAAAAGGAATGCAGGAAGTTGACATCTTCACTTCCCACTGTATTGCTCTTGGTACGAATTGTCTCGGACAAGTGCTTAGAGCTGGAGATAAATGGTGACTATCATCAATGCAGCCATCTCCTGGCTAGCTATATTGTCAGACAGCCATTAGGGGCTTACAAAGCACATAGGAACATGGAACAAAATACTACGTGAACTTTGCCTCCTGGGGGCAGGACACTGAAAAAAAAAAATTGAAGTGAGAGTTCTTCTGTAAGGGATGAGTACATCAGAAGCCAAGGCCATATTTCTGCATAGTCAATACAGGCCATGGCTTAGGATGGCAATGCTGTCAAGGACAGCACACAGACACCCACTCATCACACAACTGACTGTCAGTAATACATTTCCATGTATAATAAAATGATAAAATTCTATAAAGGTTGCACTTAGCTTCAAATTATAAAAATAGCAGAAACTGCTGCAATCAATTCCTTGACTAGTGAGGAAGTATTAAACTGTTTATATCTGTAAGATGCGCTGTTTCTAACTCAAACGTGACCCAAAATTAATGTGACAGTTGATCAAAAAATGATCTCATAAAATATGCAATAAAAATAAGGATAAAAATGTCACACTATATATAAAGTGCTGTGTACAACCACACAAAGTGTATATGTACTGTGCTATAATCATGCATATATATCGCCAAATACAAATAATTAAAACATTGGTGCGACAATTGCAAGTAACTGAAACAGGTGTTCCAAAAGTTCATATAAAATGACTGGTGCTCCAACGACTCTTGTGTTTGCATATAATAAATATGTGGTTCCCACATGCAAGTTTAGAAAAGAATGTCCTTGTGCAAACAAATTATTTCAAAGTGCATGTGCATCACCACCGAGCTCCAAACAAAAGATTGTAGCCTGGGAATGAAGGCTAGTAGCCTCCATTCCCAGTCAGTGCCTTCTGAGAGAAACATGTCGGGTCTGAGACAGTAGCGTACCGTCAACACATGCGGACCGTTCTGTTTTTAATAAATGAGCTTATATACATTAATGCACTATGAGCCTTCTCCATTGTTTCTATCACTACTTGCTGTGAGATACGTAAGCTTGGATCCACTGAGGCTGGCTGACCACCTACTCTTATGCCGCGTACACACGGTCGGACTTTTCACCTACAAAAGTCCGACAGCCTGTCCGACATACTTCCGGCGTACCTTCGGCGGACTTGCGGCAGACTTTCTTACGAACTGACTTGCCTACACACGACCACACAAAAGTACGACAGCCTAGTACGCGGTGACGTACACCAAGTCCGACGAGACTATAAAACGGAAGTTCAATAGCCCGTACGACACCCTTTGGGCTCCTTCTGCTAATCTCGTGTTTATCTCGTGTTAGTAGAAGTTTGGTGAGAGACGATTCGCGCTTGTGAGACTCGTATTTTTCAGTTCGTTTTAACTGTTGTTCAGTCTGTGCTTGTGAGGTTTGTATCTGCTTTTCAGTGCGTTTGGTCAGTTGGCATTGAGAAATCTTTGTTTTATTGGCCGCTCGTTCCTGATTTTCAGGTCGTTCTTCACAGGCCTTGCTGTTCTTCAGTGCGTTCTGTTAAGTGCGTTCTGACCAGCCGACCGTTTTGAAACCATGTTACCTGTACGTACTCGTCGTCGAGCTCGTGCATTGTATGTGTTTGGTGCTGTAGTTTATTCTTCAGCCCAAGACCAGTCCATGAACAGGGCGAGGAGGAGTTCATGGACCAAGAATTGGTTGCTTCAGCGTGACCAGTTCTGTCACATGCCTTTGCTCCGTGAGATCCGTGAGAATAATCCTGAGGATTTCAGGAACTTTCTCCGGATGACGGACCCCGTTTTTGACCGTTTGTTGGCTTTGCTGACCCCCTATATCAGCAGGCAGGATACCTGCATGAGGCAAGCCATCACTCCGGAGCAGAGGCTGGTCGCTACCTTGCGGTATTTGGCCACAGGGAGAAGCCTGCAGGACCTTAAGTTCTCGACAGGCATCTCCCCCCAGGCTCTGGGTATCATTATCCCAGAGACCTGTTCTGCCATCATCCAGGTCCTGCAGAAGGACTATATTAAGGTAAGATATTTTTCTTTTATTAGCATCACATGTTCTTTTATGTAATCTTTGATAATGTAATGTATTTCTTGCTTCAAACACTACTTACCATCATTGCAATATAGTGTGAATGTCCCCTTTTTATCCTCACACATGCTGGATTTTTTTCCTGTTATTTTTTGTCATGCATGTATATTTTCCTTCAATAACCTCCCCAGCATGCAGTGATGGGAACATATCCACCTAGTCTACTCATTTTGAATGTATTTTGTTTGAGTGTATTTAGTGTGCTTATAATTAGCAATTAGCTAGATTTCACAACCCCCCCCCCCACCTAAACTCACTCCAAATAGTGTGCTGCTAATTAGCAATTAGCTAGATTTCACAACCCCCCCCCCCCACCCTCGTAAAAATTTGCTTGAATGTTCTGTGGTGTTGATTTGTCTAAAGCAAATATATGTTGCACTTTGCTAAATGCATGTGCACTCTACAAGTGCATTTGTTCCAGTGCTTTAGTAAATGAGCAGAAGCTCTGCTGATTTCCATCATCAAATCATATGCAAGCCTCAAAGTGTTTTCATTAATTGCCCTTGCATGTGATTGTGTACTCCTTGCAACATGAATGCCTTTTTACATTACCTCATTTACTGTAAGCTGGTTAGCAACTGCACCTGCAGAGTGCGACAACTGCAGTCTTGTAGCCTTTTTAGTCCCTAAATTCCTGCGTGTCCTAAAAGTAATCTTTTTTAGGGATTTCACAACCCCCTAAAATGTAATCAATGTTCCATCAGAGGGGGTGAGCAATCTGATAAGTGTGCCTTTCCATATTAGTTATTCCAGAAGAATTAAATTATTTAATGTTATACTGATGCTGGGGACTAATGTTTTTAATTGTCTAATTTTCTTGCAATGTTAGCTTACAAATTAATTGATTTTGGTTTTCTTGTTTGATTCCCCAGTTTCCTTCAACGCCACAGGAATGGCAGACTGTGGCATCCCATTTTGCCAGCCGTTGGGACTTTCCCAATTGTGGAGGGGCTATAGATGGGAAACATGTCCACATCGTGCCACCACCCCATTCGGGGTCATACTATTTCAATTATAAAGGGTTCCACAGTATTGTTTTAATGGCGGTGGTGTCGGCACACTAAGAATTTTTATATGTGGACGTGGGGAAGAATGGCCGGATGTCGGATGGAGGAGTATTTGCCCAGACGGAGTTCTGCCAGCGTCTCCAGAGTGGTGGCCTGGGATTGCCACCTGATGCGGATAATGTGGAAGGACTCCCCTTTGTCTTCATTGCCGATGAAGCCTTCGCTCTGAGCAACCACCTCATGAGGCCATTCCCCCAAAGAACCCTCACCCCGGAGAGGAGGGTTTTTAATTTCCGGCTGGCCAGAGCTAGAAGAGTGGTTGAGAATGCGTTTGGAATTCTGGCCAGCCGGTTCCGCCTGTTTCAAACAGCCATTAATTTGGCGGAATACAAACTTAATTTTATAGTTTTATCGTGCTGCATTCTGCACAACTTTTTAAACAAACATTCTCAGAATTATATAGGCACAGTTGGGCCTGAGGCCGGACTTATAGATGCCAACCTTACGGGCCTGGATACTGTCCGTACTGGCTTGGCCCCCCAAAGTGCCCGTCAAGTTAGACAGCAATATGTTAATTATTTTATGGGTAGGGGGGCCATTGCAATGGGCCAGGATATTTAATTTTTTACAATAAAAAAAATATTGATGAAATCTTGAATTATATTTATTGCTTGCCTTTCTTTTGGGCTGTCTCCTAGGTTATGGTCGAGCAGTTGTAGTGCCAACTGTATTTTCATTTTAAATGTCTAAATAAGCTCCATTGCCACTGTAAACAACTTTTTTACAATTATAACCAAACTGATACTGAGCATTGAAATAACAAACCACACATTTATTTAATTCCTATAAGGAGATGTTTTTATTAATGGTTGTTATGCATTCAGTTCTGCATTTAGTATAAAATGTTCATAGACAAAAATATAATGATCTCTTAATAATTTTGCAAAATATAATTATATTTAAATATTTCTACCTAATCCACAAAAAAATATTTTTGGCTTTTTGATTTTCGCAAACAGGCTTTTTTTTTTTTTGTTTTATAAAAATCAAGTTTTTTTTCTTTTTTTGGGTTTTTTAAAATCAAGTTTTTTTCTTTTTTTGGGGTTTTTTTAAATCAAGTTTTATTTTTTTTTTGGGTTTTTGAGAAAATCAAATTTTTTTTTTTTTTTTTTTTTTTTTTTAAATCAAGTTTTTTTTTTTTTTTGGGTTTTTTAAAATCAAGTTTTTTTCTTTTTTTTGGGTTTTTTAAAATCAAGTTTTTTTATTTTTTTGGTTTTTTGAAAATCAAGTTTTTTTTTTTTTTTTTGGTTTTTGAGAAAATCAAGTTTTATTTTTTTGTGGATTTTTTAGGTATTTTCGAGAAACAGCCCTCCTTTTTTAAATTAGGTTAAACAGCCATTTCTGTTCAGCCAAAAAAATAAAGAGAAGGCCCAGAATGGGGTCAGCAAAACAGGAAATGAAGGACATGATTGATGTTTTGGGGTTTCAAAAAGGGCATTTAGATTCGACCCAAAACATCAATCATGTCCTTCATTTCCTGCTGCATACGATACAGCCGATTACGCATTTCATCGATGTCCTTATTCCAGGCCATTATTTGACCAATTAGCCGTTGGGCACTTTCTGAGGTGAAATAGTCACTTCTTGTACCTAAAGTGGAATGAAACCAAAAAATGTCTTTAGAAATATGCACACATACATAGTTTACCTTACCATAATAAAGCTGTTGTCTCAGACACTGACCTGGTGGGGTGCCCATGTAGCATAATTCCTCCACATCCTCGGGGGTGGCACTGTTGCTTGAATCAAGCACAACCAGATCCCCTAAAATAGAGTAGACAAATTACATTAAACAAAAGGCAGCCATGCATAGATTACCGTAAGCTGGTGTGTCAGACACTCACCTGGTGGGGTGCCCATGTCGCCCACCTCTCCTTCCTCCACATCCTCAGTGGGGCTTGGGCTGATTTCCCAATCATGTTTGGCTTGGGGTGGACTGTCTTCTTGTTGGCTGAGTGATTTTTCCCCTATGTGAAACAAAAAATTATTAATCTACTTAGCACACAGATATTTTAGTACATAGTAATTTTCCAACATTTGTAGTGAAGTGGTTTGTGTAGAGTTCCTATTTTACCTCAATATTTAAAATTATAAAGACATATCGTATAGATAGATATCTAGATATCAATATCTCAAAATATAGTTAAGAATCTTTTGATCTCTCTCTCTCTCTCTATATCTGGAACAAAATCTCAAAATATCTAACTAAATGTAAAGAAAAAAAAAAGATAACTTAAAATATTCAAAAAGAATATATAATTATATATATATATCTCTATCTCTCTCTCTCTATATATATATATATATATATATCTCTATCTCTATATATATATATATATATATATATCTCTATATATATATAGAGATATATATATATATATATATATATATATATATATATATATATATATCTCTATATATATACATATATATATATATATATATATATAGATAGATAGATCTATCTATAGATATGTAACGAGGTTTAGTAAAAGATCGTTTAAAACGATGAACAAAAAAATCGTATAGGAAGGAAAAGCACATGGAGCAGTATACAAGGTAATAAACACAAGAGAAAAACACGACAAGTACTTACTTTTTTTCAGAACTTTCCGGATACGTCTATATTGATCCGGCTCCCTGAGTTTCAGGTCAGACCATCTTTTTCGAAGTTGATCTCTGGAGCGCTGTACCCCAAAAGATGCCTGCAAAGTGTCCACGACCTTCGCCATTATTTTGGCCTTGCGCAAATTTGGCCGTGCGTACGGCCCATACTTCCCATCATAGTCGTCTTTGTGAAGAATGGCCACCATCTCCACCATCTCTTTAAAACTCATATTAGAGGCCTTAAATCTAGGCCTCACAGATTTGGTTGACGTTCCAGCCTCCGGGCTGTCTCCACTACCTGAGGTCGTCAACATGTCAGGTGTCTCCGCCATTATTTACCCCACTACGCGCCGTAACAAAAAATGGGCGGAGAACATGAGTTAAAATCGAACGTCAGGGGCGGGCGACGCAGGCGGAGTTTCACACATGCGTAGTGTATAAAGAGGGCCCTTGCGCACGTGTCGTACGTACGTTCTGTGCGTAGGTGATAGTGGACCAGGACGTTACAAAACGAAGGTAATTTTAAATATATTTTTTTTGGGTTTTATGGTCATGACTTTGTAGCAAGCGGCCTATATGGCTTGATAGATTGATGAGGCCTACATAGGGAGAAGATGATGAGGGGTTAGCAGAAACCTATAATAAGTGTTTTTTGTCTTGTGACTTTATCTTTTCCAGATATAATGAATCCCCTATTTAAGGATCCAGAGTTCCTTACAGCTTTTATTTCTAAATATCGAGAGATGAGGAATTTGTGGGAGGTGAAACACCCTCAGTATTATGCAAAGCATGTGAGGAAGTCAACGCTGGAGAGACTTCTGTCCTTTGTCCAGGCGACCATCCCGGAAGCAACAATGGAGACATTGCTCAAGAAAATTGGGGTCTTGAGGAACATGTATAAGAGGGAGCATAAGAAGATCCAGGAATCAAGGAGATTAGGAGCATCAGCAGATGATGTTTATGTACCCAGGCTGTGGTACTACAATCAACTCCGTTTTCTTGATGACCAGAATGAAGCCAGGGCATCACTTTCAACCCTTCCCTCCACCCTTCCCTCCACCCTTCCCTCCACCCCAGCAGAGGCTGATGAGGAGCAAGCTGGGTCTTCCATCCTGGATGAACCGGATATGACCATCTGGAGTCAGGTAAATTATTTTAACAAATATTTACTGTACTAATATTAATGATGTTAACTGGATGTTATAATTGTCTAAAATAATTTTGCACTCAAAATTGTGTATACATATCAATTGACAGTAGTGGCTAAATATGTTTGGCACCTGCTTGAAATAATTAGGGTGTCTGATTAGACTCTTTTATTAAAGAGATGTATTCACATTGAATTTGCTATTCATGAGAAGCAAACTGTGTGTCATTGATGAACCCAAAAAAATATACTCAAACTATTGTCCTTTTTTTATACACAGGATGAGTCCATCCAGGAGGAATGTGGGGAAAGTGGCAGGCAGGAGGAGACCGGGCCCATGGACAGCCTGGAGGAGGCCGGATTCACCATCATCCTGG
Organism: Aquarana catesbeiana; assembly: GCF_042186555.1. Classification (NCBI taxonomy): domain Eukaryota; kingdom Metazoa; phylum Chordata; class Amphibia; order Anura; family Ranidae; genus Aquarana; species Aquarana catesbeiana. The sequence goes on along the minus strand of NC_133326.1, from coordinate 71,616,004 downwards.
AGGAGGCTGGGCCCAGTGTCAGGCAGGAGGTGGCTGCTCCCAGTGAGGTGGCTGCTCCCAGTGAGGTGGCTGGGCCAAGTGAGGTGGCTGGGCCAAGTGAGGTGGCTGGGCCCAGTAGGAGCCTGACCGAATCCCAAGTGCCTCCCCTCCACCTTCCCAAAAAAAGGGCCAGGAAGGGGATGGTCACACAGGACGCATCCCTGCGCCTCATGCAAGAGGCCACCCGTTTTTTAAGGAGCCCCCCCGAAGTGGAAGAATCCTATGGCTGCTACTTAGCCAGCAGGCTTCTTCAGATGGATTGGGAGCAGCGCCTCATTTGTGAGCGCCTATTTGGGGAAACAATCCATAAGGGGCTGCAGGGCACGCTAACACGAAACACCCAACTACATGAGGCAGCCCCCCCTCCTCCTCCTCCTCCTCCTCCTCCTCCTGCCACAACTGAAACACCAGAGCCACAGCCTCAAAAGAAGGCTACAGGGAAGGCTGCAGGGCAGCGTGGGGGAAAGGCTGCAGGGAAGAGAAGAAAGTGATGACCTGGGTTCAGTCTGGTCTGACAGAAGACGCAGGCTGTTGTAGGACCACAGTCTGGGGACATCTAGATCATCTGCTGGTGCTGTTGATCTCTGGGATTCTTGGACCAGATTGTGCTCCCTCTTATATGGACTCCGCAAGATCCCAATTTTCTTGTACACCGACTTTTGCCAGCGTTGACTTCCTCTTTATTTTATTTTGACCATGAATAAATGGATCTTTTTTGAGTTTAGCAAAAGACTTTATGTGTTTTCTTTTAAATCATTGATTTTACACACAATGTTAAATTAACAAGGGACAACAATCTCATTGAGTTTGAAAAAAACACACCAAAAATACATTACTAATGTTAATAATGTTCAAGTGGTAAGTCTTGAAAATAAAAAAATCTACATAACCAAAAACGGTGCTTTGGGTTAACTTTATCTAAAAACTAAAAAATAATCACTAGAAAAAAAAAATTGAATAATGGGTTCTTTGTGGTAACTTTACAAACCTAAAAAAAAAAAAAAAAAAAAAAAAAAGGGAAAAAGTATTATTAGTATGGAAACATTGTTTTTAAAAAGCATACTATATCATTCATGAGATCAAAGAGAAAAAGAATCCAGAAATCAGTTTGGGAGAACTCTGATTATGAACAGCAAAACACCTTCGTTCTTTAGAGCATTCGTAAAGAAGAAATAAAATGCGCTGCATTCAACGATCACAGATTTTGCAGCGTGATGAATGTGCTACCTACAATACGAACACTAGTTTTACTAGACCGAGTGCTTCCGTTTAGTTTTTGCTTATGAGCATGCGTCGTTTTTTTGTCCGTCGGACTAGCATACAGACGAGCGGACTTCGGGGTCCGTCGTAGTTACGACGTAAAGATTTGAAGCATGTTTCAAATCTAAAGTCCGTCGGATTTGAGGCTAAAAAAGTACGTTGAAAGTCCGGAGAAGCCCACACACGATCGGATTACCAGCCAGCTTTAGTCCGTCAGCGTCCGTTGGACTTTTGTAGACGAAAAGTCCGACCGTGTGTACGCGGCATTAGAGATGATCTCTTGGTGGGATCATTCCATCTGGTAAGCGGCTAATCTTTTGTTTGGTGCACGGTGGTGATGCACATGTGCTTTGAAAACATTTGTTTGCGCAAGGACATTCTTTTATGAACTGCATGTGGGAAGTTGGAACCATATATTTATTTTATGCAAACACGAGAGTCGTTGGAGCACCAGTCATTTTCTATGAACTTTTGGAACACCTGTTTTAGTTTGTTTTAGTTATTTGTATTTCGCTATATATGCATGATTATAGCACAGTATATATATATATATTTATATATATATATATATATATATATATATATACATACATACATACATACAATCAATCTGTGCGGTTGCACACAGCACTTTTTATATAGTGTGACATTTTTATTCCTATTTTTATTGCATATTTTGTGAAGTCATTTTTTGATCAATTGTCACATTAATTTTGGGTCACGTTTGAGTTAGAAACAGCACATCTTACGGATATAATAAAAGGATCCAGACTTCTGCATTGCCTACCAGATCAATCCAACTGTATCCTCACTGTTGATGCTCCCACACAACATGTACATTTTCAGGGTCGCACAAGACAGTTGACTTATGGGAGCATGAAGTATAAATCTAATCTTGCATGTGTTGTATTGAGGGTAGTTGCTTTTGCTTTGTACATGTATGTGCTTTAGTGTATCTTTGAAAATGAATGGCAAGTCAACACAGCATGCATAATGTATGCATAGACAATGCCTGTCTTTAAGTTTAAATTCAGCCTTAAGGTGTTGCTAAACCCAGAACCTGCGTTCACTATATCTGGTCTCCCATAGTACACAGAACATGGAAATGCAATTATTTTAGTAAATATAAACTGATAAATACCTTTTCTCATCAGCAGTATATAGCAGTATTGTGACTTGTATCAGTTCCTAGTAAAGCTTGCAGGAGGAGTTTTCATTCTCCCCTGATCCTCTGTCTGGACCTGTCTGGACAGTGCTGATTGGCCCTGTGCTGATCGCATGCACGTTTCTAAAGAAAAAAAAACTCTCTAGAAATACTCACCAAACTGAGCATGTGCAGCCTGTCCCCTGGCTCTGTAAATATCAGATTATTTTTTGGAGACAGTGGAACAAGAGGAGGATCAGAGAGACAGGATCAAACAGCCTTTATAAGGATTAACCCCTTAGGTTCCATAGTGACTAGAACAAGCATGCTTTACTGCATATATAGAGTGATTTTACTGTTGTGGGTTTAGTAACACTTTAATGTTCAGACGTGCACAAAATGTAAAAATGCATGATTTTTTCTGCACTTCACTGAATACTTGAAGACAAACACATCACACTGGACTAAAAGTAAAACACTCTTTCAGTAAATCACCCCCAGGGAGACCTAAATGATGATTACATACTTTATGCATATTTTTATTTACTTATTGTAAAATTAAGTCTTGTTCTTGTGTTGAAACCAACACAGATTTATAGTCTGGCATAAAATGTTCGCACTTTAGTCATCTGGCTAGCTGTAACTAAATGTTAATAGAGTGTGTAACCATCAGTTTTGTATTTAGTGATATTTTTTTTCTAGGACATTTTAAAAGGACTTGTCTCAAGAATAAAACATAAAAAAAAAAATCACACAATACTACATACTGCGAGAGACGCAGCTGTACATTCAAACCTTCTAAATAAGCTCCAATGAACAGCACCATTAGCTTTTTCAAGAACCCCTACCCACATAATCTGCTGACTCCAGCAGGGAGATATAGAGGGCTAAAAGTGTGTGAAAGCGAAATAAATCCTTATTATATTTCATTTAGAACTATAGAGATTTCTGGCAGCTTGATTAAAGTGGCAACTCACCTTTTCTAAAAAGTGATTATTTAAGCTTTTTTTTTTCATTATGTTTGGTAGTGGAGGACTATAGGTCTTTCTGAATTAAAATATCTACAATATTTATACTATATGACCATGTAATGTAAAATAGCACTATTATTACAAAGAAGGCTGCTAATATAATGGTTGAGAAGAGTCAAAGTAGATATGTTATAAGAGTAGGTATCCACCTCATGCTATTAGCTAGGAACCCACTGGTTCCTTATAGTGTGCCTGTACCTATAATATGGGAATTAAATTATTTACATTTTCTAGACAAGCAGTGAAAAAAAAGTTTTAAAACAAGCCACCCCTGACCTCTCTAGCTGCTTGTAATTGGAAGTAATTCATTCACAAAGATCCTGAAAGACTCTAAGGCTTCATGTACACTAGCCTACACTGGCAGCTCCTAAACTTGAGTTTTGGAGCTTTTGGAGTTTTTTTGCCAAAGCTCCTAAACTCAATTCCATAAAAGCCTATGGGGTTGATTTACTAAAGGCAAATAGACTGTGCACTTTGCAAAATGCAGTTGCACTCTACAAGTGCAGTTGCTCCAGAGCTTAGTAAATGAGCAGACGCTCTGCTGACTTCCACCACCCAATCATGTGCAAGCAAAAATGCATTTTTTTTAATTTTTACTTCATGTAATTGGGTACTTTTTACAAAGTGAAGCTTCGCCTCATTTACTAAGCTCTGGAGCAACTGCATTTGCAAAGTGCACAGTCTATTTAGTAAATCAACCCCTCTGTGTCAATGTGCATATAGGCTTTTAGCAGAGTTTAGGAGCTGCTGCATTTAGGTGAGCTTCTACCTCCCTATCCTGAACGTGGAAGAATCGCGTTCCTGATAAGAACGTTTTGACCGTTCACCGCAGGACAAGGCAAAACGTGGCAAAATTGCAGCTTGATTTTGCCACTTTTTGCATTTTTCTGTGCCCGCAGTATATGTAGGCCAGTGTACATGAAGGCTAAAATTAGTTTCAACCATTTCTAACAGCTTAGAAATATCTGTTATGTGAAACATTAGGAGTATGGCAGCTTTCTAAGATTCTGGTGCAGTAGAAAGTAATCAGAAAAGAAACAAAGGTTTCTCTGACTTGTGAAATTTGAAGATACATTTCTTACAATGACAATAGCTACAGAGGTGATCCCCACCCCCACCTGCTGGAGCTGAGAAATAGGCTTTATTCAGTGTGTTTTAGAAGGTAGTAGAGAGGAGAGGGCTGCATATAAACAGGTACAACTTATGTAGGAGTATTTTATCATCTTCAGGTATCACCTTAGAAGTGACTCTGCTGATAACAGAGGAAAGAAGCGCCAGAGACAAACAGCACTCAGAGCTTTGGAGAGAGATAAGTAACCACTATAGATATTTGTGCCTAGGTCAGATTTCTTGAATGGGGTTTACAACAACTTTAAGGAAAGATTAACTGAATTTAATCTATTCTCTTCTGAGAAGAGCCAGTTAAGGGTGATATGATCACCATATATAAGTAAAGTACATAAGTGATTCAGTGTGTGTGAATGCGCTACCCCTATAGTAACCACCACTTGTTCTCTTCCTACTAATCCGAAAGAATCACTTACATAAAATAGAATACAAAATCATATGCATAATCTTATAACAAACAAAAAAATATAACCATATATTGTCCAGTACATAAAAAATCCTTCAAGCGTGCTGCCAAAAAAAGTCCTTTAGTAATTAATTGTGACTGGCGTGCTCCTATGTTCCTTCAGTGATCATATGTGACTGAGTGAAAAACCTCCACCATTCAGATTGGCCACTCACCAGATGTTTAATAAAGATGAGCCTTTGGTTCATTCAAGGGATAACCACTCCACCTATGTAACTCTCCTCACCGGCTAAACTCGGACTCCAATGTTCCTCATTGGAGAGCATAAGGGATAAAAAACGATCATAGCGCAATATGCTTGAACTATTTATTTAAAATTACAGGAAAAGTATCAACTCACATTTAAAAGTGCCCTCGAGCTGGCACAAAGCTTATCCAGCAGTTATGGACGGGTACTGGGCTGTTTGCATGGTCCGCCTGGTGTTGTATTGCAGCCTCCACGCTCGGCTTGCGCTCCAAGCCTCGTTCCCGTTCACGTCCGGTCACCTGATGTGAAAAAACTCCCAGCAGCCTCTACGCGTTTCGCATCATAGAATGCGTCATCAGGAAGCTGCCGTATGATTGGTTCACATTCTATTTATATTGCGTGCGGCCGGAAGTAGATGTTCCGCCATTTTAACTAAGGTAACATTCCCATCTGTGACTTCCTTCCTTATATCGCCATTTTAACTAAGGGTTTAGCCTATTCTATATATCCTAAATATACATAACAATTATCCCTTTACTATCTTTACTTAAATTAAATATTTGGATATCTTTGTGGTCTAAATTATGACCCATCTATACCTGCTGGAGAGGCTTTTTACAAATCCTTAAACACATCACACCTATATAAAACATTTTGTATATTTTACCCATTCCGCTCTAAATATTGATCCATCAGCAATATGGGACAGCAAAAAACTTTTTTTGTTGTTATTTAAAAATTAACTTAAAATATACATACAACCCCTATTTTCCTTTATTTCATCACGTTTATAGTGGTTCTAACCATACAAAAATCAAAAAATCAAAAAATACTATGAAAGTAAAATTAAAAATATATAAATAATAATAAAATAAAATAACAAAATAATACAAATAAAATCATAATGAAATAGAAATAGAAATAAAAAATAAATTATAAAAAATAAAAAATAAAAAATATATAAAAAATAAATAAAATAATAAATAAAAATTAAAAATAAAAATAAATATAAATAAAAATAAAAATAACTATTATAGACAGATTAAGGGAGTGGGAATGGGCAACAAGTATGCACCGAGTGTGGCCAACATCTTCCTAAGTAAATGGGAGGAGGAAGAAATCTTCGGGGGATGCTGGCCACACTTGCTGTTATACAAACGCTTTATTGATGACATCCTGATAGTGTGGAAGGGAAGCCAAGAACAACTGGAAGCATTCATTCAACATATCGGCCACAATAAATATGATATCAAATTTACAGCCACAGTACATCAGCAAAAGATTAATTTTTTGGACCTAGAAATCTAGAAAAATAAGAATAAACTTGGGACTAGGACACATTTCAAAGAAACGGATCGAAATGGATACATACCGATGGGGAGCTGTCACCACCCCCATTGGAAAAAAGCAATCCCAAAAAGCCAGTTTATCAGGATAAGACGAAATTGTGATCAAATAGAGGATTATTTCCAGCAGACCGATATCTTAATAGAGAGATTTATGGACAAGGGGTACAAAAGAGAGACACTGGAGGAAACTCGCCTGAAAATAGCCAATATGGATAGGGAGTCAACATTAATTAACAAAACCAGAAATCAAAACCAGAATGACAAAATACCATTTATAACAGGATTCAGTAAACAATACAGAACATTAGAAAACATCATAAAGAAATATTGGCCCATAATTAGTAATGATCCACAATTAAGTAAGGTCCTACCAAAGAAACCAACATTCGTATATAGGAGAGCAAGGAGTATCCGTGACAAAATAGTCAAAAATGTACCAGACCCCCCTAAAACTATGGCAACTTTTTTCGATCAGGAAGGTTTTTTTAGATGTGGGAAATGCAAGGCGTGCAAATCCACTAACAAAAGAGATAGAAAGATAATGAATTTCAGGTCAAGGAGTAATGGGCTAACCTATAAAATTGATAAACTTATAACATGTTGTAGCACTCATGTAACCTACGTACTGGAGTGCAGTTGTGGACTGCAGTACGTGGGCAGAACGACCAGAGCCCTATCAGTGAGAATAGGAGAACATGTCAGAAACATCAAAAAAGGATTCAAACACCACAGTGTATCCAAACATTTCAGGGATGTGCACGGTAGGAACCCCCAACATTTAAAGTTCTATGGAATAGATAGAATAGAAAAAAACTGGAGAAACAACAACAGGAGAAGGGAGGTGTCTAGAAATGAAACTCATTGGATATACAAAATGGACACAATGAGGCCAAAGGGGTTGAACGTGGAACTTGACATCAACTGCTATTTGGAAAATTATTAGGATATCCATTTTTCATTTTTCATTTTTTATTATTATTTTTTATTTTTTATTTTTAATTTTATTTATTATTTATTTTTTATTTTTCAATTTTATTTTTATTTTTATTTTTATTTTTATTTATTATTTTTCATTTTTTATTTTTAATTTTATTTTTATTTTTATTTTTATTTTTATTTTTATCTTTATTATTTTTATTTTATTTTATTTTATTTATTATTTTTTATTTTTTATTTTTATTTTTATTTTTATTTTTATTTATATTTATTTTTATTTTTAATTTTTATTTATTATTTTATTTATTTTTTATTTTTTATTTTTTATAATTTATTTTTTATTTCTATTTCTATTTCATTATGATTTTATTTGTATTATTTTGTTATTTTATTTTATTATTATTTATATATTTTTAATTTTACTTTCATAGTATTTTTTGATTTTTTGATTTTTGTATGGTTAGAACCACTATAAACGTGATGAAATAAAGGAAAATAGGGGTTGTATGTATATTTTAAGTTAATTTTTAAATAACACCAAAAAAAGTTTTTTGCTGTCCCATATTGCTGATGGATCAATATTTAGAGCGGAATGGGTAAAATATACAAAATGTTTTATATAGGTGTGATGTGTTTAAGGATTTGTAAAAAGCCTCTCCAGCAGGTATAGATGGGTCATAATTTAGACCACAAAGATATCCAAATATTTAATTTAAGTAAAGATAGTAAAGGGATAATTGTTATGTATATTTAGGATATATAGAATAGGCTAAACCCTTAGTTAAAATGGCGATATAAGGAAGGAAGTCACAGATGGGAATGTTACCTTAGTTAAAATGGCGGAACATCTACTTCCGGCCGCACGCAATATAAATAGAACGTGAACCAATCATACGGCAGCTTCCTGATGACGCATTCTATGATGCGAAATGCGTAGAGGCTGCTGGGAGTTTTTTCACATCAGGTGACCGGACGTGAACGGGAACGAGGCTTGGAGCGCAAGCCGAGCGTGGAGGCCGCAATACAACACCAGGCGGACCATGCAAACAGCCCAGTACCCGTCCATAACTGCTGGATAAGCTTTGTGCCAGCTCGAGGGCACTTTTAAATGTGAGTTGATACTTTTCCTGCAATTTTAAATAAATAGTTCAAGCATATTGCGCTATGATCGTTTTTTATCCCTTATGCTCTCCAATGAGGAACATTGGAGTCTGAGTTTAGCCGGTGAGGAGAGTTACATAGGTGGAGTGGTTATCCCTTGAATGAACCAAAGGCTCATCTTTATTAAACATCTGGTGAGTGGCCAATCTGAATGGTGGAGGTTTTTCACTCAGTCACATATGATCACTGAAGGAACATAGGAGCACGCCAGTCACAATTAATTACTAAAGGACTTTTTTTGGCAGCACGCTTGAAGGATTTTTTATGTACTGGACAATATATGGTTATATTTTTTTGTTTGTTATAAGATTATGCATATGATTTTGTATTCTATTTTATGTAAGTGATTCTTTCGGATTAGTAGGAAGAGAACAAGTGGTGGTTACTATAGGGGTAGCGCATTCACACACACTGAATCAGTATTTTTAGCCCATCTTAATGAAAGTTTTTTTTTGAAAGCAGCAACCCTGACACATATGGTTAATATAGAAGTGGTTTTTGCGCCGGTGACACACATACACTAAAGTACATAAGTGGTCCATATAGTGAACTTGGTGTTATTTCGCCTTCAGTTCATTACAGAGTACAAGGGAGCACTCTTTAACCTTCCCACATGGAAAGGTTTCTTCACAGTAAGAGCTGTGAAAATTTGGAATAGACTCCCGCAAGAACTGATTCTGGCCAGCTCAGTAGATAGTTTTAAATAAAGAGCTTGATGCATTCCTAAATGCACAAAATATAACTAGATACTAGCATTTATAGGTAATAACACGAGGGGTAGTTGATCCAGAAATCTGGAAAGAAAGACTTTTTCTCCCACTGGAGCGCAATGGATCATACTTTATTGGAGAGTTTTTTTATCCTTCCTCTGGATCAACTGTAGATATAGGCTTGTATATATGGGGGGGTTCTATTTGTGGTTTTTTTTTTTTTTTAGTTGAACATGTTGGGCTTGTGTGACTAATTATGTAAATATGTAAGAAAACAGCCATGAGTTTATCTGGTTAACTTAAGTATAAAGCAGGCTAGATGAAAGAAAGTACAGTATTCCAACATCCATGCTAAACAGAATGGATGGAGATATCTCCCATACCGGTTATTGTTTTCTGACAGCCAGCACTCTCTGATGTCTGAATACCCAAACATTGACTGCATCTGGTTGTCTGCAGTTACTGCTCAGCTAACAGTTTTTCTGCAAATGTCCCACACTTTAAGGCTCGGTTCACACTGTCACAAGTTAGGATCCGACTTGTGAGACCCCAAGTCTAATGACATGTGAAATTCCATGTTAGTCAATGAGAGTTGTCCTAATTAGCAATACTGAAGTTGCTCTGACTTTAGAAAAGGTTCCTGTACAACTTCAAGGCAACTTTTACCCCTCTTGTGCCAATAGACTTTAATGGAAGTCACCTTCAAGTGGGATCCTCATCTATATTGATGTGATTTGGATCAGACATTACAGGAAAATTACACCGGCATTCCCTGCAGTGTATTACCTCCTTCGCTTCAAAGTCGTAACAAAGTAGTGCTCAAGTCACCAGCAAATCATCAGAAAATCGCCTGACAAAGTCACACCATAAGTTGCATGACTTTCAGGTCGCAGTAGTGTGAACCAAGCCTTGCACTACTGTATCATCTGTGGTTTCTAATTATCTTTGTTTTCTATACACATCGTTTGTTAGATACAACAATTTTATTGGACTGTGATTGGTTTTTAACCTATGTTTTCAAATAAAATATTGGCACTTGCCTTTTAACAACAACAAATCTTTTTTCTTTTTTCTGCCCTTCCAGAGGGGTGTTTTTTTATGTACAGTTGTGCACAAAGTTCTGGTCATATCGTATTGTCCTGTGTTATAATTAAAGAGAACATGTCAGTCCTGTGTCTCCTACAATTTCTTTCATTTTAGCACTTCAGTTTACGTCAAGTCTCTTTAACATCTTACACTTCTAGGAAGGTGTCCTGCACTTCACTCCCCACATGCTTTACCTCCATCTCCAAACCTCACATCATACCAATGCATGCAACAGATAAAACAGGCATCCAAAGCACCCATAATGGTTTAAAGATAGTGATGGTGGCTGCAGCACTGGAATGGTGTGGGGGTGAAGGTAGGAGACACAGCAAGAAGAAAGGTGTGTATAAAAGCCTTCCTACTGCAAAGAACTCCCATTAGGACAGGGTCACTTTAATTTATATGAGCTCCAAAAATATACATTGATGCAGTAAATTTCATCAAATCTATATTTTCTGTTACTAAATACTGCAAAGCACAAACAGGAATAGAATAACCTCCCAACTTTCAGAAATTATATAAGGGACACCTTTTCACACACAGTATGTAGGCAAAGGATATGTCCCTGCCACAGCCCTGGTTACATGGACCACAATGATCTAATATGCAGCAAATGATTGAATAAACCACAAAAGTGCATTTTTGACCTCTATTTTTTTTTTTTTTCATTTATGTTGACTTGTCAAAATAACAAAAGCAGTAATATACTGTAGAGGTTGGGTAAAAAAGTTGGTTTCAGTTGGTAGCTATGGGAGAGGCCTGAACGATTGCTACTTCTATATTTACTGCAGTTTATCTGTAGTTACTGGCTGCATCTTAATGCTGGGAACTGCTTAGAAGTGACAACACAAATGAAGGATTGCTACGGTGTCTTTCATTTTTAAATTGACTAGAGCTTACTTTTAAAATGCCTAGAATTATAGTTCCCAAGTAAAAAGTGGCACATTTTACAGATCCTCACATCTAAAGGGAATTTATCACCAGAGTAGTTTTCAGATAGGGAAGCCCCTAACTACATAAGCCATCTCCATCTCTGACGCCAATCCAGTTCCACAGTAGGCACATCAGTTGCAATGAAGCATTTCTAGTGCTTTACTGCCCATGAACTAGTGTAGGGGTTAGCTAATGGATACCCTCTTTGGAAGCTTTTAGCCAGATTTGTAGCATGGTGACAGATTGCTTATAAAATTTACTGTATATTCTATACACACAGTGATATATTCGCCAATAAAAGTGAAGCAGTTTCCCAGCAAACTAAATAATTACAGACAACCAATCATTCCTTAAGTATATCCTGTGGGAGAATATTATAGTTCAGTTAGATGTACTTCAAGTTAACAAGTATACAAGCAATGTGTCCCCACATCAGTAATAATGAATAACCTACTCAATCTTTACAGAGCCATAAACTACAGTGAATGAATATGTCAATGAATATAATACTGTGCCAGTGTTAAAAGTACATATGGCATTTATAGAAAGTGAAAAATCATTGGTTTTAAATTAGCGGTTTATTTGTTAGACAGCTTATGATGTTCTGTAAAGCAACATTTGTTTAACTACTAACTGTGTCGCACAATGTGGTCCAGAACAATTTTTATGCTGTCTCAGTGGACTGATGCAATGTTCGTTCAGTAATTGTTTCTGTTTGGGAATTTTGTATCACTTAAACTGCTCAATACTCAAATGTTCACATAAAGCTAACAGGCTTATTGGTATAAAGAGTAATAAAAGAGCTGCAATATAATTTTATTGAAGAACGTGCTGGGCTAGGCTTGTCTCAATACTAGCCACTAGGGATAAAATTCTAATTTGGGGCAAAGCGGGTGTAGCCAGGTGTTTGGCTAGAGACATGTGGGCAGGTTAAAATGGGTAGATGGGTGCTGTGTCAGCCGAGATGGTGGGAGGTGGTGCCTTTCCTGGTTCTTTGGTCTTTGGTCTTTTTTTGGCGGGTTCTTCTCCAGCTCGCTTATTCTATGACATATAAATTGGGACAGTGGTCTGTCCCCCATAGAGAAGCCCAGAAGGAGGGGTTTGCCCTAAAGACACCAGCACTGTTTTGTGCCTCAGAAGGACTTGTGTCTGCATGGAGATACCTATAAAACCTTTATCTTTGCTTGTACTATATAGTACCTTTGCAGGTATGCCGGGGTAGCACTCAAGCCTGTAGTTAAAGTTAGGAAATAGGAAAGAATAATACCTTATTCTGCTGGACTGTGAAATGTTAATTTGCACCCTTCTTGAGTAAAGCATTTAAAACTTAGTCCTTACCCAGTCTGTTACTAAAAGGGATGTAGTGTAAGTAACCGGCACGCCAAGTGGGTTTTAAACCTATTGGGGTATGAAGAGTAGTGTGAAGATACAAGTGGTTACCTACAGTAACAGAAGATTAGCAAGCAGCCTGTCGGTAGAATGTACCTGTTATAGGTGGAACGGCCTCTAGCAGTGAGGGAGATGTTGTCGGCACTCCTTCTGCCAGTGGTCTGTCTGCCAGAGCAACAGGAGCAGATTTGTGTTGCAGAGGTTCCCATCATGTACAGAGGTATGGAAGTTCCAGAGTAAAGTGCATGTGTGGAGCCCACGCAGAGTGCACAATGGGGGCCACTCCGCTACTGGGGAGTAGTAGTGGAAAATGCTGGACAGGTGGATGAGGACATTGGCTCAGTCTGTCCCTCCTAAATGCACATTACAGAGAGGTGTACATTGGCACGGGAAACTGTGGGTTAACTGGAGAACAGTTGCAGTGAGCGCGTACATGGTGTACGTTCATCTCTAACAGTAGAGATCTGCCTTAAGATTGAGTATTCCCCCACGGCAGCCTCAGTCTTGTACCAGAGTATTGATGATGTAGATAGACAAAAAGTATCCCTGGTACTGTGGGACTTTAAGGGCAGACTCAAAATGAACAGTGTTTTAACTAAAAAAGTACAAAGTTTATTTAAATATTAAAAAATATTGGTGCAAACATCACCATGGTTATACAAAAAAAAATACAATATACCAAGCTCATGTAGAGCTAATGAATAGCATGGTAGTTTCTTCTCATTGAGCCAACGCGTTTCAGGAATACAGAGTGTGTCCCTTCTTCAGGGTAATAGAGAAGATCATGAGTTGAAGACATTCTATAATAGAGCATAGCACAAATTAATGACAGATGGTTAAGCAGAGAGTGCACACATCATACATTGTAATGGCAGTGAGTTATACATACCAATATTGGTATGTATGACTCACTGCCGTTACAATGTATGATGTGTGCACTCTCTGCCTAACCATATGTCTTTAATTTGTGCTAATACAAGATGTACTCTAATTTAGCTGTAAAGAACTCCATTCTGTGCTGCTTTAGCCTAGTGAACATATTGTCTAGTGAACATGAACTGTGATTGACCTAATCCTTTACTTATTCATTTATGTGTATACTGCTATTTACTGCAACCCTTGACAATATATTGGCTTACATATAGTTACATAGTTGAATAAAGACACTGGACCATCCAGTTCAACCTGTGTGGATGTGTGTGTGTTGTCAAAAATAATTCATCATATTCCTATATGAATATACTTTCTGTTGACACCATCAATTGTGGAAGTGAGTTTCACATCCTTACCGCCCTGATAGTGAACTCCCCCCTACACAGCTTAACCACTTAAGGACTAGCCTCGTTTTGGATTTTAGGTGTTTACATGTTTAAAACAGGTTTTTTTGCTAGAAAATTACCTAGAACCCCCAAACATTATATATTGTTTTTTTTCTAACACCCTAGAGAATAAAATAGCGGTCAATGCAATACTTTTTTTCGCACTGTATTTGCGCAGCGGTCTTATAAGCGCACTTTTTTTGGAAAAAAAAAATCACTTTTTTGAATAAAAAAATAAGACAACAGTAAAGTTAGCCCATTTTTTTTATATTGTGAAATATAATGTTAAAGTAAATAAACTGATACTCAACATGTCACGCTTCAAAATTGCGCCCGCTCGTGGAATGGCGTCAAACTTTTACCCTTAAAAATCTCCATAGGCGATGTTTAAAAAATTCCACAGGTTGCATGTTTTGCGTCAAAGAGGAGGACTAGGGCTAGAATTATTGCTCTTGCTCTACCGGTCATGGTAATACCTCACATGTGTGGTTTGACCACCGTTTTCAAATGTGGGCGCTACTCACGTATGCGTTCGCTTCTGTGCGCGAGCTCCTCGGGACAGGGCGCTTTTAAAAAAAAAATTTTTTCTTATTTATTTTACTTTATTTAATTTATTTTTTCACTGTTTTTTTTTTTTTTTTTTAAATTGGATCACTTTTATTCCTATTACAAGGAATGTAAACATCCCTTGTAATAAAAAAAAGCATGACAGGTCCTCTTAAATATAAGATCTGGGGTCAAAAAGTCCTCAGATCTCATATTTGGACTTAAATGCAAATAAAAAAAGCGGTTATGACGTCGCTTCCACCCTCCTATGGTATGAAGATGGGTGGGGGCCATCTTAGCCTCACTTGTCTCCATACCGAGGAAGTGACAGGTCCCGATCACCTCTGCCGCTACCGACGGCTCTGGTAAATGGCAGAGGGCGCGGGAGAGCGGCGGGAGGGGGGTGGCACCTCTCCTGTTGCCGATAAGGATGATCTTGCGGCGAACCCGCCGCAGAGACCACCATTATTGGAAATACGACCGGCTCATTTAAAGGTGGATACCTCGGTTGTGGCAGCAGCTGCTGCCGTTACCGAGATATCCACCTTCAAAGTGCCGACGTATATGTACAGGAGCCGGTCGGTAAGTGGTTAAGGTTAAACCGCTTCTCCTCCAATTTCATTGAGTAGTCCCGTGTCTTCTTAGACTTCCTGTGACTGAATAGTTTTTTTCCTACCCTATGCTAAAATCACCGTTAAGGCATTTGTATATCGCTATCATATCTCCTCTCAAGCGTCCCTTCTCTGGGGGTAAAACGTCCTCCATTCCCCTTATTCATTTTTCTGTCCTTCTATGGAGTCTCTCCAGTTCCAGCACATCCTTCCTGAGGACTGGTGACCAGAACTGAACGGAATACTCCAGAGTACTCAAGTGGCAGAATAATCACCTTATCTCTTGAGTAATCTCCCTTTTTAATGCATGCTAATAGTCTGCTGGCTTTGCTTGATACAGGTTGGCATTGCATGCCATTGCTAAGTCTGTCATCTACTAAGACCTCCACATCTTTTTCCATTCCAATTTCCTCTAGAGGGTCTCCCCTTAGCAAGTAACTTCATTATCTTATCCCCCAAGTGCATTACATTACATTTTTCAACGTTAAACCTCATTTGCCGTGTAGCTGCTCACCCCTTTATTTTATTGAGGTCTTCCTATAAAGTTTTGCTATATCATTAATGAATGCATTAAACAGAATTGGTCCCAGGACAGAGCCGTGGGATACCCCACTTACCACTCCAAATTAGTCCACCCTTTGGACGTGCCCCTGTAACCATTTTTTTTCCATGAACAAACCCTACGGTCCATGCCTACAGACTTCAGTTTGTAAATTAAGTGTTTATGGGAGACTGTATGGAATGCTTTTGCAAAATCCAGATATACCACATCCGCAGACCTTCTTTTATCTAGATGGCAGCTCGTAGAATGTTAACAGATTGGTTTGGCAAGATTGACCTATACTACTCATGATACTGTTTTCACCAGCATAGTCCCTTATCATCCCCTCCAAAAGTTTACCTACTATCAATGTTAGACTGACTGGCCTGTAATTTCCAGAAATATATATCTCTGCCCTTTTTTTGAATATAGGTACCACATTGGGTGTTTTCGCCAATTAGTTGGTACCATTCCAGTCAGTATGCTCTCCATAAAAATTTGGAATATTGGTCTGGCTATAACCTGACTGAGTTTGTTGAGGACTCTCAGGTGTAAGCCATCTGGTCCTGGTGATTTATTTGTGTTAAGCTTTTCTAGTCTTTTTTAGACTCCGGCTTCTGCTATCCACAGGGGCACTTTCTGTGGTCTTTTAAGCCTTTCTTGGATAGGCTGCAATTTCTGAAGGAAAGATTATGGGAAAAAAATATTTTTTAGTAGACTAAAGATGAAAAAAGCTCCAGATTTGTATCACAGATATTAAACCTGTATAGACAAGCTTCAACTTCAAAGTGAATAGGAGAACATATTGCATCTGGGAATAAAACATTAGTATCTTGATTCAGAGATCGACAGGGCCAAAATGTTAAAGTTCAGCACCACAGATATTAATTCTCTATGGACAGTCTGCAATTTCTGAGTGACTAAATAATTTTTTTTTGCCTCTGGAAATAAAAAATTGTGTCTTGATTCAGAGATTAAAGAAGGAAAAATTTACAGTTTTGCACCACAGCTATTTAGCCTTTTTGGATAGGCTACCATTTCTTTGGGAATGAGCAAGTATATTGCATCTGGAAAAAACAGTGCCTATTTGTTTTAAATTTACAAGAAAAAAAATACACAGCCATCTGTAAAGCTTTTATTGGATATGCCACGATTTCTAAGGGAGAGGGCAAGCACATTGCATCTGGAAAGAGAACAGAAAAAGTGTTTGTATCATCCTCTCAACCCCCTGAACACACACCTGAGCCTGATCTTGATCCTATTTCAAATTTAAAAGTAAAAATTGTTAGACTTGCAGCACACCTATAAAGCCTTTATTATCTAGGCCAGTAAAAAGAGCAAGCACAATGTATCTGGGAAAAAAAACCCCACATATTTGCCAAATTTGGGATTTTGTATGTGTCAATGCGTTATATTTATTCCAATCACATTAATTAAATAAAATCACATCTTTTCTTTTATTTATCATATAAAATGTTAACTACTTGAAAAGGCTTTCAAAGAACTAAAAT
This sequence comes from Aquarana catesbeiana, assembly GCF_042186555.1. Classification (NCBI taxonomy): domain Eukaryota; kingdom Metazoa; phylum Chordata; class Amphibia; order Anura; family Ranidae; genus Aquarana; species Aquarana catesbeiana. The sequence continues at coordinate 71,598,657 of NC_133326.1, read as the reverse complement.
ATAAAAAGAAAGAAAAAAATAACAATTGTTATATTAACAGAGAGAAAATTCCCATATACATATCATCTACTATCTAGCTATTGGTATCTAATATTCTAGAATATACATAAAATGGCTATCTCTTACAGAAGTTACCTCTGGTTTTTCAGATAGTGGTTATAGAAAACTGTAATGTGTTTTACAGGTGACCTCTGCTTCTTCAGACTGAAATAATCATAATCATGAACAATTATACAAACTTATGTTAAAACCATTACACTACAAGCCAAAGAGTGATTGGAGATTCTATGGGGTGCAGAACCTGCCTGCCCAGGGACCAGATCATTTACATCAACATAAATACTTTAAGATAGCAATACCAGTGAGAACCCTATGGGTAAAGCACTATTTCCCACGTTCCTCTTTGGAGTGAAGGCACTTCAGTATCTCAAGCATCTTTGTTTCTTTTGCTGAGCCATTCTAACTTTCCTAATTCTGCACATTGTCATGAATGACCTGTCTTTTTGCACACAAAACATTCATCTTGCTGTATATTACTGTTACATACCTTGTGGCAGATCCTAACTTGTAGAGGGAGGCCTCTTGTACAGCCCCGGCTCTGGGATCACTGATGTTGCGAGAGTGCGGCGAAGAATGAGTGCCTGTAAGACGTTCTGTCAGCTACAGCAGTGGGTAGCAGATGTGTCACCAGAGGCAGGTCAGATCACTGGAATAGCAGATGGCAGCAGAGACAGCAGACCCAGGACTGGACAGACAGCAGGCAGCAGGTGGTTGACAGACAGCTGGAAGATAGCAGGTGAGAAGGACTGGCATCACTCACCAGGTAAAGAACCAGCAGGGACCATGTAGCATGCAGAGCAGGACAGATGAATAACTGGATACAATGTCAGACAAGCCAGGTCAGTAACAGACAGTTAAATACAGGCATGAATGGCAGGCAGAAAATGGTCAGGATACAAGCAGAGGTTAACAACATAGAATCAGGCAGATGAGCAGGAGGCATAGCAAAATCCAGAGACAGGCCAAGGTCAGGACCGATAGTGTTCAAGCAAGATCAAGGCAAGCCACATCAATAACAGAAGTCAAACACAGGAACAGATGCAGGGACAGGTAATAGATGTAGATCAGACAGCAGCCAATTAGCACATCTGCTAAACTTATATAGGTCCCTTGGCACCAGTATCAGTGGTGAATGCGCACACCTGTGCACTGCAAGACGGGCAACTGCAGGACCACACCTGTGCATTTCTGTGCACCTCGGAGCATCACTTGCACTATAGCTGGTACTTCCCTGACAATTACTATTATTGTAGATTCTACCATAGGAACCTTTTGCTGTTTGTACTTCTCGTTTTTCAGTTATATTCATTCACAAGCTTGCCTACAACATATTCCAGGGCATGCTCATCATCTGGATGAATATAAAGTGCTGTAACAAGTATCTCATAGGTGTCTGAGAGACCACTGAGTAGCAGTGCTGCTATGTGAAAGTCTTTTATATCTCCCCCTATAGCTTGCAGGCATTCCACCATTTCTAAATGACATCTTATATAGTCCTACGTGTGCTGACCTTTCATTAGATCAGTCTGGTATAGTTTTTTAATTAGGTACAGTTTATTGCTAAGTACTCTCCTGTATTTCCAGTAGCTCGTCCCACATTTTGTTTAACCACTTACTGACCAGCCGCTTTCATTATACTGTGGCAGGCTGGCTCGTTCCTTCAAATCGCTGTAGCTGTACGTCGGCCCTTTAAACAGCTATATTCTGACAGGGGAGGAGAGAGAGACCTGCCGTTCCTAGTGATTAGGAACAGCGATCTCTCTCCTCCTCCAGTCAGTACACTGCCCCCACAGTTAGAAACACCTCCCAGGGAACACATTTAGCTCTTTATCGCCCCTAGTGTTAACCCCTTCCCTGCCAGTGACATTTATACAGTAATCAGTGCATTTCTATAGCACTGATCGCTGTATAAATGTCAATGATCCCAAAAAAGTGTCAAAAGTGTCCAATCTGTCCACCGCAATGTTGCAGTCCCACTAAAAATCCCTGATCACAGCCATTACTAGTAAAAAAATAAATAAATGAAAAAATATAATGCCATAAATCTATTTCCTATTTTTAGAAGCTATACCTTTTGTGTAAACCAATCAATATATGTTTATTGTGATTTTTTACCACAAATATGTACAAAAATACATATTGGCCTAAACTGATGAAGCATTTTTTTTTGTATATTTATTATAGCAAAAAGTAAAAAATATAATAATTTTATTTCAAAATTGTCTCACTTTTCTGTTTATAGCGCGAAAAAAACCAAAAAACAAAAACGCAGAGGTGATCAAATGCCACCAAAAGAAAGCTCTATTTGTGGGAAAAAAAGTACATCAATTTTGTTTGGGTATAGCATTGCACGACCATGCAATTGTCAGTTAAAATGACTCAGTGACGTATCGCAAAAAATGGCCTGGTCATTAAGGAGGAAAATCTTCCTGTCCTTTAAGTGGCTAAACTTCATGCTTGCATATGTGCACAGTTTAATCATGATCTATCTTCAGGAATAATGTACTTTTAACTTTTTAATCTTTCTCTGCCCACTCATCTGTAGTACATCATGCCGGAGTCCATACTAAGATACCTGAAGGCATCCCATATCTTGGTATTGACAAGTTCACCCCACACTGGAAGGGTAGTTTTCTGAAACAAAGTGAAATTTCCAAATTGGAAAAGAGGTTGATATATCTCAACTTTTTCTCCCTTTGGTTTGCATATTGAATAGGACATTAACTGCTTCAGTAATAACAGGTCATTTTGGAGGATATCTTTAGTCAGTGATCACTAGATTTTACCTCATATTTCATTTATTTTCATACATGTAGTCTATTTTTATATGTAATTTATTATTAAGGTTTTTCTCATCCCATTCATTTCTGTATATTAAATTGTTTTTTAACCACTTGCTTACTGGGCACTTTCACCCCCTTCCTGCCCAGGCCATGCTCTCAGAGTTTGAATGACAATTAGTCATGCAACACTGTACCCATATGACATTTGTGTCTTTTTTTCACACAAATAGAGCTTTCTTTTGGTGGTATTTAATCACCACTATTTTTATTTTTTGTGCTATAAATAAAAAAAGACAGAAATTTTTGTGAACATAAAGCATGTTTCTGTTATAAAATGTTTTAAATTAGTAATTTTTCTTCAATTTTGGCCAAAATGTATACTGCTACGTATCTTTGGTAAAAATAGGGATGGGCAAATGGTTCGGGCCAAGCATAAGTTTGGGCCGAACTTTGGTTGTTCGGATGTTCTGCGAACACCGAACAATATGCGGTGTTCGGGGCAAATTCGAAAGCCGACGAAACACCGTTAAAGTCTATGGGACATTAACATGAAAAATCAAAAGTGTTCATTTTAAAGGCTAAACATTTTAACAAGGGGACCCCCAGATCCCGGCCCCCCCTGTTTGAAATGGTAACGGGTACATCGTACCCGTACCATTTCACAAAAAAGTGTCAAAATGTAAAAAAAACCACAAGACACACTTTGGGACAAGTACTTTATTAAAAAAAAAAAAATGTCCCACAAAGTCCATTCATCTTCTTCTCTCGCTCCCCCGACGGACCGAAAAATTAAAAAAAAAAAACCCGCAGCCACCAACGATCCACCTCCATGGGAGGCTCCCACCGTCTGATGCGTTCTCACAGATAACAGTTCTTATATAAATGAGGGTGACATACCCGCGTGACCCCACCCCCCTCTGACGCACGGGGACTTCCCCATGGCTTCCCCGTGGCATCAGAGGGGGCGGGGCCACTTGCTTACGTAACCGGGTGTCCCCGCCCCCCGACGCCCTGGGAAAGCCATGGGGAAGTCCCCGTGCATCGGGAGCGGGGTCATCCAGGTACGTCACCATGTGGCCCCGCCCTCAGTTATATAAGAACTGTCACCTGCGAGGACGGGTCAGACGGTGGGAGTATTGATAACAATACTGAGTCTGTATTCACAGATCCTTCTGATGCCCTTTTGCCTTGAGATAGCAACACCACTGGCACAATTAGCTCGTGTTGTTTGTCTACACTTTTTAATGCTATATAATGAAATATTGAAAATTATCTCGCCATTCAACATTATATAAGTGGATTACTGTAATAGTCTAATATCTAATTCTGTATTTTCATGTTGGTGATTAGGGATGAGCTTCAAGTTCGAGTCGAACTTATGTTCGACTCGAACATTGGCTGTTCGCAAGTTCGCCGAACAGCGAACAATTTGGGGTGTTCGCGGCAAATTCGAATGCCGCAGAACACCCTTTAAAAGTCTATGGGAGAAATCAAAAGTGCTCATTTTAAAGGCTTATTTGCAAGTTATTGTCATAAAAAGTGTTTGGGGACCCGGGTCCTGCCCCAGGGGACATGGATCAATGCAAAAAAAAGTTTTAAAAACGGCCGTTTTTTCAGTGATTTTAATGATTTTAGTCAAAAGTCAAATTTAAAGTCAAACAATAAAAGTGTAATATCCCTTTAAATTTCGTACCTGGGGGGTGTCTATAGTATGCCTGTAAAGGGGCGCATGTTTCCCGTGTTTAGAACAGTCTGACAGCAAAATGACATTTGGAAGGAAAAAACCCATTTAAAACTACCCACGGCTATTGCATTGCCGACAATACACATAGAAGTTCATTGATAAAAAAGGCATGGGAATTCCCCACAGGGAAACCCCGAACCAAAATTAAAAAAAAAAAAATGACGTGGGAGTTCCCCTAAATTCCATACCAGGCCCTTCAGGTCTGGTATGGATATTAAGGGAAACCCCGGCCAAAATTGAAAAAAAAAATGACGTGGAGTTCCTCCTAAATTCCATACCAGACCCTTCAGGTCTGGTATGGATTTTAAGGGGAACCCCGCGCCAAAAAAAAAAAAAAAACGGCGTTGGGTCCCCCAAAAATCCATACCAGACCCTTATCCGAGCACGCAACCTGGCAGGCCGCAGGAAAAGAGGGGGGGACAAGAGTGCGGCCCCCCTCCTGGACCGTACCAGGCCACATGCCCTCAACATTGGGAGGGTGCTTTGGGGTAGCCCCCCAAAACACCTTGTCCCCATGTTGATGAGGACAAGGGCCTCATCCCCGCAACCCTGGCCGGTGGTTGTGGGGGTCTGCGGGCGGGGGGCTTATCGGAATCTGGAAGCCCCCTTTAACAAGGGGACCCCCAGATCCCGGCCCCCCCCCTGTGTGAAATGGTAAGGGGGTACTTACCACTTACCACTTATCACTAAAAAACTGTCAAAAATGTTAAAAATGACAAGAGACAGTTTTTGACAATTCCTTTATTTAAATGCTTCTTCTTTCTTCTATCTTCCTTCATCTTCTTCTGGTTCTTCTGGCTCTTCTGGTTCTTCCTCCAGCGTTCTCGTCCAGCATCTCCTCCGCAGCGTCTTCTATCTTCTTCTCCTCGGGCCGCTCCACACCCATGGCATGGGGGGAGGCTCCCACTCTTCTCTTCATCTTCTTCTTCATCCTCTTCTCTTCTTCCTTCTTCTCTTCTTCATTTTCTTCTCCGGCCTGCTCCGCATCCATGCTGGCATGGAGGGAGGCTCCCACTGTGTGACAGCGTCTCCTCATCTGACGGTTCTTAAATAATGGGGGGCGGGGCCACCCAGTGACCCCGCCCCCCTCTGACGCACGGGACATGACGGGACTTCCCTGTGGCATTGATTTTTTTTGCATTGATCCATGTCCCCTGGGGCAGGACCTGGGTCCCCAAACACTTTTTATGACAATAACTTGCATATAAGCCTTTAAAATTAGCACTTTTGATTATTCATGTTCCTGTCCCATAGACTTTAACGGTGTTCGCGTGTTCGAGCGAACTTTTTCCCTGTTCGCATGTTCTGGTGCGAACCGAACAGGGGGTGTTCGGCTCATCCCTATTGGTGATGCTCCACTGAAAGTTACTGATTATATATTTTAATTATGCTTTAGATAAATTCCTCCTTTCTTTGCAGCCCTGAAGAAGGACTAAACTGTGTCCCGAAACGCATTGGGAGTAAGGAGGTCTCTTTATATAATATGGTGATATTAACTGACTGTGTTCAGATAAATCAATATTTCATTCTAATTTTTAATCATGTTTAACTACTAATAAAATTTAATAAAATTTAATTAAATACTGTTATTATATTGTTTTTGTATATCTTTATATATGATACGTGCTTGGATAAAGGTCTGGTATGGATTTTTGGGGGGACCTCCACCCCATTTTTTTTATTTTGGCGCAATTTTTTTTTTCAATTTTGGTTCGGGGTTCCCCTTAATATTCATACCAGACCCAAAGGGTCTGGTAATGTACTGGGGGGATCCCATGCCGTTTTTTTCAATGACTTTTATCTGTATTGCTGGGACCTGACAATTAATTATAGCCGCTAGTATTTTTAAATTACGTTTTTCCTTTAGAAATGTCATTTTGTGCAGGGACTGTTTTAAACACGGGAAAAATGCGCCACTTTACAGGCATACTATAGACACCCCCAGGTCCAAAATTTAAAGGAATATTTCACTTTAACCACTTCAGCCCCGGAAGGATTTACCCCCTTCCTGACCAGAGCGTTTTTTGCGATTCGGCACTGCGTCGCTTTAACTGACAATTGCGCAGTCGTGCGACGTGGCTCCCAAACAAAATTGACGTCCTTTTTTTCCCACAAATAGAGCTTTCTTTTGGTGGTATTTGATCGCCTCTGCGATTTTTATTTTTTGCGCTATAAACAAAATAAGAGCGACAATTTTGAAAAAAACGCATTATTTTTTACATTTTGCTATTATAAATATCCCCCAAAAATATATAAAAAAAACATTTTTTTTCTTCAGTTTAGGCCGATCGTATTCTTCTACATATTTTTGGTAAAAAAAATCGCAATAAGCGTTTATTAATTGGTTTGCGCAAACGTTATAGTGTTTACTAAATAGGGGATAGTTTTATGGCATTTTTATTAATAATTTTTTTTTTACTAGTAATGGCGGCGATCAGCGATTTTTATTGTGACTGCGACGTTATGGCGGACATGTCGGACATTTTTTACACATTTTTGGGACCATTGTCATTTATACAGCGATCAGTGTGATTAAAAATGCACTGATTACTGTGTAAATGACACTGGCAGTGAAGGGGTTAACCACTAGGGGGCGGGGAGGGGTTAAGTGTGTCCAAGGAGTGATTACTAACTGTAGGGGGATGGGCTGTGTGGGTGACGTCACTGATCTCTGCTCCGATGACAGGGAGCAGAGATCGAGTGACACTTGTCACTAGGCAGAACGGGGAGATGCTGTTTACAATGGCATCTCCCCGTTCATCCGCTCCGTGAGGCGATCGCGGGTATCCCCGCGGCGATCGAGTCCGCGGGACCCGCGACCCGACTCACGGAGCTCCCGGCCGGCGCGCACGCACGGGCACGGCGGGAAATTCAAATGGACGTACAGGTACGCCCATTTGCCCAGCCGTGCCGCTCTGCCGACGTACATCAGCGTGCGCCGGTTGGCAAGCGGTTAATTGTTTCACTTTAAGCATTATCTACTGCTCTCAAAAAAATGGCCATTTTTAAAACTTTTTTTTGCATTGATACATGTCCCCTGGGGCAGGACCCAGGTCCCTAAACACTTTTTTGACAATAACTTGCATATTAGCCTTTAAAATGAGCACTTTTGATTATTCATGTTCGTGTCCCATAGACTTTAATGGTGTTCGTGTGTTCTACCAAATTTTTTGCCTGTTCGGTATGTTCTGGTGTAAACCGAACCGGGGGGGTGTTCGCCCCATCCCTAGCAGCTACACCCCAAAACACATTCTGCTACTCCTCCTAAGTATGATGATACCACATATGTGAGACTTTTTCACAGCCTAGCCACATACAGAGGCCCAACATGCAGGGAGCACCTCCAGGTGTTCTAGGGACATAGGCACATCTAATGTCATGACGACCTATCACAATTTTGAAGGACCTGGTGCACCAGGACAATAGAAACTCCCCAAAAATTACCCCATTGGGAAAAGTTTTCACCCCAACGTGTATAATCTAAGAGGCATAATGACTTTTGAACATTCTTTTTTTTCCACAAGTTTTTGGAAAATGTGGAACGAAAATTAAATCGCTTTTTTTTACACAAAGTTGTCAATTTATACAATATTTCTAACACATAGCATGTGCATAGCAAGAATTTTACCCAAAAATGCATTCTGTTACCCATCGTGAGTATGGCCATGCCACATGTGTGCAGAGGCCCAACATTCAAGTAACACCTTCAGGCATTCTAGGAGCATAAATTACACATCTAATTAGCTGTGAACCTATCATTTTTGGAGGTCCTTCATATTTTTAACACATAGCATGCACATACCAATAATAACACTTAAAAATAAATTCTATTGAGGAAAGGGTAAAAAAAAATCACCTGTGGTTTTAGTAGTGCAATTGTCCACAGGCAGCAGGCAGGGACATGCTTAGCAACAACAAAAGTAATTATCCAGGCAGCGGGCAGGAATATTGTCTATAGTCAGTACAGGGATATTGTCAGCACAGTCAAAGCATTTGTCCAAAGGAATTGTCCAGACAGAGACAAGGTCAGCACAGCCATAATATTGGTCCTGGTACACTGTTACCTGCAGACATTTGTTATTTTACCACTCTCCAGCCCTTCATAAACATACTGCCTCTTTCTACAGCTAAATATTTCCATAGTACAGGTAGCAGGCAGAGGTGTGGTCAGTTCATGCGACAGGCAGAGGCATGATGGCAATAAGTCAGTAGCAGGCTGAGGCCCTTGGTCTGGACCTGGGCACAGGGGTAGAGGCTTCTCCCACCCAAATCTCTTTGCAGCCTTCCGGACTCCAGTCCCTAATCCAGAAATTACGAAACCCAGAGAAAACCAAAATATTTGTTTTCTCCATCCGGAAAAAACAACTCTGGAGCCCCTCACATATGTGAGACCCCTGTATACTACAGTAGCAGGACAACAGATCAGTCCAAGCAGTAGGCAGAAGCATAGGTCGATAAAACAGGCCAGGTTCAGTTCACGTGGAAGCAGTCCAAGTGGTTAGCAGAAGCATAGTCGATAAAACAGGTCAGGGTCAGTTCATGTGGAAGCAGTCCAAGCAGTAGGCAGAGGCATAGTCGGAAAACAGACAAGGGTCAGTTCACATGGAAGGCAGTGGCATGGTTATTTGAGCAAGTATGGAAAATGGTCTGCACAGATGATGAAAACGGGGAAATGGCAAAAAATATGGGCTAATATTTTAGGGATGTGTGATAAAGTTCAATGCATAGGCCAAGTTGGAAGGGACACTGGGGACAATGGTAGCTGGTATCTCTTCAAAATCTTCTTTTGCTGCATAAGTGACATATTTTTTGGTGTCTTTGGCCTGCTTCAGATGGTGGAATGCTGTCCAGGAAGTGGTGCTTAAGAAGTTGGCTAACAGCATCAGAGCGAAGGTTTTCTGGGGTGGTCTTTGCTGAGAGATGAGGGACTTGAAAATTTCTTTGATAAGTTTTAGGAAGGGGGTGGGGCTTTCCATAGATTTGATGTAGATGATATATGCATTGTAAATGGCGAAATGAATAAGATAAATCGCAACTTTCTTATACTAGAAAAGGGACCTTCTTGTTGCCAAATCAGGCTGAAGCATTTGGTCATTGAAATCAACCCCACCATGTAAAGATTATATTCTTGGACGCATGATAGTTTTTGAATGGGACCTCTTCTTCTGTGGAGTCATTATGGATGGTGGACAGCATGTATACATCCCTGCTATCCTTTCACCTCAAGGCCAGCACTTCGTTGCTTCTCAGAGTTACTTTTTCCCCTCTTCATTTTTTTGTTCACTAAAGATTTTGGGAATCCCTTCCCGTTCTTTCTTGAGGTTCTGCAGGCCAGGGTTTTTGCATGGTGTAGGTGTTTGAAAAGGGACAGGCTAGTATAATAGTTATCCAGGTATATGTGATAACCTTTTTGCAGCAGTGGGTATGCCAGGTCCCATACAATTGATTCGGTTGTGCTCATGTGAATGGATCACAGCCGATCGCGTGGTAAACAGCCGCGGTCATTTGCTGTTTACCACTGTTGGTGACGTGCTGTGTCCTGGAGATACAATGCCACCGTCATCAGCACGCTGTGGCGGGAAGTGGTTAAATGATAAGAAATGCTATGATTTTTTTTTTGTTAAGTCTCCACTAGATGGTACTGGTCAGTCGTGGTCAAAACTGGTCAAAACTGGTCAAACTGAAAAATACTGAACCCCCCATCAATTGCAACCTCACTGTGCCCATCAAACGCAGCCACTTGTGCCCTTCAAACGCAGCCACTTGTGCCCATCAAACACAGCCACTTGTGCCCATCATATGCATCCACTTGTGCCCATCAAATGCAGCCACTTGTGCCCATCAAATGCAGCCGCTTTCCCATCAAATGCAGCCACTTGTGCCAATCATATGCAGCCACTTGTGCCCATCATATGCAGCCACCTGTGCCCATCATATGCAGCCACTTGTGCCCATCAAATACAGCCACCTGTGCCAATCATATGCAGCCACTTGTGCCCATCATATGCAGCCACCTGTGCCCATCATATGCAGCCACTTGTGCCCATCAAATACAGCCACCTGTGCCCATCAAATGCAGCCACTTGTGCCCATCAAATGCAGCCACTTGCGCCCATCAAATGCAGCCACCTGTGCCCATAATATGCAGCCACTTGCCCATCAAATGCAGCCACTTGTGCCCATCAAACGCAGCCCTTGTGCCCATCAAACGCAGCCACCTGTGCCCATCAAATGTAGCCACTTGTGCCCATCATATGCAGCCATGGGCCCATCAAATGCAGCCACCTGTGTCCATCAAACACAGCCACTTGTGCCCATCAAACACAGCCATTGTGCCCATCATATGCGAATTTGAATGAATGTGAATTCCTAGTGAGTGATTTTATTACACCATGTCGGTAATGCAACTTCTTTTATGTGAGTGCAGTACTGTATTTTTATGCACTATCTGACTACTATTGACTACTGCACTATGGAGCCTGCTCTTTTATGCTTATGATTTTATTATTTTGTGATCTATTGCTAAGTGGAGAGCATCTACTCGCACCTTAATTTGCTGGTTGCATGTGTCCATTATTTCAAGCTTGCTCTGATCATTCACATGAAGATGGTCACTTTAGCTCTAGTAAGTGGTTTGGCTGTCTCAGCTGAGCAACACTCCTTTGGGCATAGATTGTTCACTTTAAATGTGTTGGTTTGGTATATACTTTGTTGCTGTGCCTCCTTGCAGTGTGTGCATGTTTTGCTCACGATCATTTGGCACATGTGGTGGTCACTGATTTCTTCTGGTAAGCGGTATGGTTTGCTATCTTGAATGATATATAGATGGTCTTCAGCATATAGGATTACTCACAGTGTGAGAGTGTACTTTATTTATTTATTTATTTATTGTCACAATAATATTATTTTTTTATTTTATTGAGCTTTATATTTACATTTGTATTTAGCACTCCATGGTTTTCCTTTTATGGTGCTGTGTCTCAAACCAAGCAACACTGAGGAAACAGCCTCATTGAAATCCATTAGAAGCTACTCTGCTGGTACAGTCAATACACAGCAGCTTTGTATGAAGGATGTAAATAAGCATTGGAGGCCTGGGGGCCAATGCATGGTAAGTATGCATCTTGAGAGGAGAGGGCAGAAAATATGTGTGCTTTGTTTGAAAGTACAGTTATCTTTAAAGATAACTGAATATTTTTTTATTAAATGGCTTACAATTCCTCACTAATTACTTGTTTAATTATTTTTAACTAGGGGAGACTATCAGTCCTGTTCATAATTTGAAAAATAAGCCAAATTGCTGTATTATTTTGAATTTGGATCTAATCTATGCCAAGTGACTGGCATATAACTAAGAAAGAAAATGAGCACAGTTTGGGGAGCTTTTGGCTGCTTTTAATCCAGGCATTTGCTTTTCGGTGTGCTAAATAAATAAATGCATTTATATTGTTATTAATCACAACAGCGTACATTGTGAAGTAAGTAATGTCTTCACTGGCAGATTGACTAATGCTTTAATTATGTATGAATGAAATGGACATTGAACCAAGTAGCTGTGGCTGCAAATCTTATTTGAGGAATGAAATGCTATTTATGAATAAATTAAAGATTTCTAAATAGTGGGCAGAAAGTATATAATAAAAGCAGAACTGACAAAATATGGAATTATTGCATCTAAAAGAACACAGTCAAAGTGCTGATATGAAATAACACAATGCAGTCAAGAAAGTTTAAGTCTTTGAATCTTTCTCAATTTGTGCGTTAAAGAAATTTTATTTGCTGAAGCCAGTAGTATATTTGTATAGCTGTGGCCCCCAAGCCTATACCCACTGATAAAGATAGCTTCAAATTGTTTGTTAGGTTTCCACATTCTATTGCCTTAGTGAATACCTTCCAAGCAAAACATTTGTATTAACTGCCCTTTAACCCTTCAAGAAGAGTGCCCCTAGTTCACGCATCTACGTTTGTGTCCACCTAACTCTTGCACTCCTGTAAAAGTCTTGGCAGACCTGCCAGACTTCCCATTTTTAATTTGGCTCTATAATAAATTGGTATTTAGTCAGAACAGTATTGCTGATTTTATCTTTTATTTTACATGTCATGCTGTCTCTGGGGATAACTGTAAGTTGGTTATGATGTTTTTGTGAAAAACTGTCAACAGGTCTTTCATCCAGGAAGATCTTACAGTTCTGCTCTGTTTGCTGCATAATTATGCAGATTGAAATCTGTGACTAATAGATAGGATCCATTCTCTAAAAAATGGCCCACATTTTTTAATATTATTATTATTATACAGGATTTATATATATAGCGCCAACAGTTTACGCAGGGCTTTACAACATGAGGGCAGACAGTACACTTACAATACAAATCAATACAGGAGGGATCAGAGGGCCCTGCTCGTTAAAGCTTACAATCTAGAAATTCTTGGTTGTCGCTTTATGAATCTTCTGGATCAGGAGCTGTTTCCCTACTCTCTCTCTCTCAGTTTACAATGGAGCAACTACTTTGAAAACATTGTCAGGTGGTCGCAAGCTCCAGATGGTGTTGCATGACTTCAAAGCTATCTGGCTTCTTCTCCATTTGCTGAGCCTGTGACCCTGGAATCATCAGCTGTGGTTCCCTCTCTATCTGTCCTGCCTGGACTTTATTTATTTATTTATTGTCACAATATTATTATTTTTTAATTTTATTGAGTGTTATATTTATATTTGTATTCAGCACTGCATGGTTTTCCTTTTATAGTGCTGTATCTCAAACCGAGCAACACTGCTTCAAAGTTATCTGGCTTCTTCTCCATTTGCTGAGCCTGTGACCCTGGAATCATCAGCTGTGGTTCCCTCTCTATCTGTCCTGCCTAGAGCCGTGCCCACTTTGTTACAGCAAAAGGACTCATTCTTTTTGTTACATTTATCTGTGCCCTTTCAGCTGCCATCCTGAAACAGGATCCAGAGGTGTGTGGATCCCCAGAGTGAAGGCTGCATTCCAACAAGAGGAGGGGAAGAATGTGATCTTTCTTCAGTAGCTCTAAAGAGGACCCAGAGGCAAAGCAGCCCTACAGCCCATTGGCAGAAAAAAGGGGGCAGAGACAGGTATAGGTGACATCAGAGGTATGACCAAATGGAGACTTGATTTTGAACATTAATACCTTCTTCAGCAGAAAATACATGTTGCTGAAAGATCGCACCAGCCGGGGTGGGTGGACAAGATGTCAGCAACGCAACCTTCTAAAAATTATGCGGCAGATGGGTGTTTGGAGCTGTTGTTGCTGACTGTTTTGTCTGACAACACTTTACCTCAGGACCTGCTGAAATAAAGAGTGCTCTGGGTCAGTGACTTCACCATAGTGCTGGCTTTCACTGATTCTGTATTCTTTGACTCAAGTACTCTCTAAAATTCTTTCCGCTTTACAGTCTACCTCTTCAGCTACTGTTTGGCCTTCTCCTGTAACTTTTATTACCTTGTGATCTCTTTGACTATCCCTGTATCTGCTCTATTTTCTGTTTCAGATTTAGCCTATGACTTCTTCAGGGCCTTGTATAACTGTGGCCTCTACTTTACAGTGTTGTGTGGTCACAAAAACAAGTTTTACAGAGCATTCGTTAATTGTATTCTAATCCAGGCAGGTTGAGGGACACCATAGTGTTAATCTCACCCAGAGGAAACCAGCGCTCTGGGAAGGTGTATGTAGTACTTTTATTAAAGACCTGACTATGGTGCAGGGTTCCACCCGGTGGACAGGAACGGTCTCTGCCCTGGAGTCAGGAGAGCTTCACCTAGGAGACAGGTGAAAGCCAGTACAGCAGTGAGTTGTTAAGTACATGCACAAAGTTTGGGAGAGAAGAAGACAGAAGGGGCTAAAGTGTGGGGCCAGATAAGCAGCACTTCAGGTGTATACCAGGAGGCTAATGTACAGTATATTTGTTTTGTGGCTGAGAAATTCTAAAAAAAAAAACAATGTGAGGGAAAGTAATGTGATTTATTGAACTGAACTTTCTTTTAATAAAGGCGGAGAAGAAAAGCCATAAAAAGAGATATAAGCTAAGTGGCTGTGACCTTAATGCAATATCATTTGAAGCTGATTCTCACATAGCTAACATAAAAATTCTGTCTAAAAATAAAAAGGATTCCAAGGAGGATAGATAGAGGCCTGTGGCTAAGACATTTCACAATTAGCTTCAGGAATTCTGTGTGGCCTCATTGTATGGCCTCTAGATTGATCAGGATGTGGCACATTGACAACTAGTCTATACATCCAAAGTACCACCTTGTGATGTAATCTGCTTAGAATATCAAATTATTTTCAGACGCTTGTATGCTTTACTTTATGGTATGAAATCTCCTTTTGTGCATGATGCTTTGCGAAGGTTTGCTGGTATGGTACAAATTTTCAATTTCTTTAAATTATCACTCTGCAGAATGAATTTGTCTTTGCTGACAACCTACAACTGTTTACTGATGCTGTAATTTCTCTGAGCTTCGGCACTTTCTGGCAGAAAAAGTGGTTTGCAGAAGTTTGGACTGATTTTTGGATTTCCTGTGGAGCTACTAGAAATGTTCTTTTACTGGTACTTTTCCCAGCGGTTTTATTGTTCTTTGGAGACAGTTTATCAGTAATAAGCTATTTTTTTCTGCATACTAATAATATAGATGTGCTGAGTGCAATATATTCTTTTTCCAAATTCCATGTAGTTGCTAGTCTGTTAAGACACCTGGTGTTGTGATTCTTAAAGTCTAATACTTGGTTGAAAACTGAGTGGTAGATTTAGTGACAGATGCTTTATGAAGGTAGTTCTCTCTTTAAGCAAATATTGTTGGCCAAGAATGCTGTAGGAATGAAGTGCTCAGAGCAACTCTGGCGACTGATTGGAAACTGATTTCTTCTTCTATGGTCGAACAGTGTGCTCCAGCGTAACCTGGAAGCAATACACGTCTGCATGGCTGAAATGGTGCAGCTAGACTAGTACTCATAACTTATTACCTTTCTCTAATTCCGCATGTATTCATTTTTGTTTTGTATTTCCTTTTTCATTATATGCATTCTTCTCCCTCTTTATTCAGTTTCTGATTAGTAAGTAATTATTTTAATCTGTTGGAAGATTCAATTGGCCACTGAGGCAGCAAGATTGGGTATATACAGTCTACTTTTAGGATCGGAAAATTTTCATTCCACTAATTCTATGTTACGTCTCACAGGTGTTAAGAAAAATGTTTGTATTGTGGGCAACTACAACTTACAGCGGGAGAGGGCGTTGTGTCAACATCGGAAGAAGAGAAGAGGGAAGAAGATGACAAAGAAGACCAGGCCACCGCTAGCAAGAGAGCAGCAAAAGAGCAGAAGATAGTGGAGGAGGCCGGCAGATGAACTGGACATCGGGAGAAGAACTGGACACCGGGAGAAGAGGCCGGAGAGAGCGGAGAAGAACTGGACATTGGGAGAAGAGGCCAGAGAGACCCCCAAAGTTGGAAGAAGACCCCCAAAGTCGGTAGAAGACCCCCGGAGCTGCCTAATAAATTACTCTTAAAACCTGTGTAGTGTGTTTTTTTTATTGACACTTTTTTCCCTAGGTGAATGGGTAGGGGTACGATGCACCCCATACTCATTCACATAGGGTGGGGGGCTCCCGGATTCCGATAAGCCCCTCGCCCGCAGACCCCGACAACCAACGGCCAGGGTTGTTGGGAAGAGGCCCTTGTCCTCTTCAACATGGGGACCCTTGGATAAGGGTCTGGTATGGATTTTGGGGGTACCCCCACGCCGTTTTTTTGGCGTAGGGGGTTCCCCTTAAAATCCATACCAGACCTAAGGGCCTGGTATGCTCCCAGAGGGGAATTCCCTCTCGCGCTCGCTGCAATAGGAAAATGTGTTTATCCTATTGCAGCTAGAGCAAGATGTACAGTACCCTGTCGCCGAGAACCAGCGCGATGGGATCGCACTGGAAACATTCTTGCGGTGCGTACTGTAGCTTGTACAAAAGTCAGATGGTTTTGTGTACACACGATCGGACTTTGCTCCATCGGACTTTTGTTGATGGAAAATTTGTGCGTTTGCACAGCTAACAAAAGTCCAATGAAAACAGAAAGAGTTTGTCCGATGGAGCGTACACATGGTCCGATGTAGCTCCAAAACAGCTAATTTGCATGTTTGTTGTCAAAAAGTCTGATCGTGTGTATGGGCCTTAAGTGATTTGCCTGTTTATGTGTTTTATTCCGGTATTAGTCATGGTTAGGACATGAGCCTTATTGTCTGTGTCTGTTTTTATGATATAATAGCATTTGGTATATTATTTAAACCCAATAAAGCTATTGTAGTCAAAAATAAAATAATTTCAAAGCCAAAATAAAGCATGATTAAACCCTACATCCCTGCATCCTAAATGGGAGGAGAGCCAGCTGAAGCCAGCTTGTGAAATTTTGTTTGTGGTTTACATCGATAGTGTACAGTTCTGCAAGTGTTTGTGAATGTAATGTAATATATTAACTCTATAAAACACAGGAAATAGGGTAAAATACATTTCCTGAGTTCACCCTTCAACAAATGGCCTGTTTATTTATAATTGGTATGCTTTTTATGCATTCTGGTGGCTTTCTTCTAGATGCTCCAACTCCTATCTATTTGAACTGACTTTGGCATGTTAATCTCTTTTATCCAATTGACTGAAAGTCCATTTGGGCATGAACTAATGCAGATAGTCTAAGCATTCTGTAAATTGTTTTGGAATGTTTTGCTGTTATATAAAGTGGGCGAATTAATTTAATAAACATTACCAGATTTCACCAAAAGATGGCACACGTGAAAGGCATAGACACAATCTAGAACTGATGCTCAGTTTCACAGTATCATTCTTATTATAATACAAGATTTATACAGAGCCAACAGTTTTATGCAGCACTTTACAACATAAAAGGAGGCAGTACAGTTAAAACATGATTCAAGATGTACAGTCATGCTCAAAAGTTTGCATACCCTGGCAGAAATTGTGAAATTTTGGCATTAATATTGAAAATATGACTGATCATGCCAAAAAAACTGTCTTTTATTTAAGGATAGCAATAACATGAAGCCATTTATTATTACATAGTTTTTTGGATCCTTTTTAAATCATAATGATAACAGAAATCACCCAAATAGCCCTGATAAAAAGTTTACATACCCTCAAATGTTTGGCCTTGGTACAGACACAGAAGGTGGCGCACAAAGGTTAAAATGGCAACTAAAGGTTAATTTCCCATATTTGTGGCTTTTTAAATCACAATTAGTGTCTGTGTATAAATAGTCAATCAGTTTGTTAGCTCTCAAAGCAGGCTAGACACTGAGCTATGAGGACTCGAAGATAGAAAGGAACAGTCAAAAGACCTGCATAACAATGTAATGGAACTTTATAAAGATGGAAAAGGATATAAAAAGATACCCAAAGCCTTGAATATGGCAGTCAGTACTGTTTAATCACTTATTAAGAATTGGAAAATTAGGGGCTCTTTTGATACCAAGCCATGGTCAGGTAGATCAAGAAAGTTTGCAGCCACAACTGACGGAAGAATTGCTCAGGATACAAAGAAAAACCCACAGGTAACTGCAGGAAAAATACAGGCTGCTCTCCAAAAAGATGGTGTGGTTGTTTTTAAGGAGCACAATCCAATGACACTTGAACAAAAAAGAGCTGCATGGTTGAGCTGCCAGAAGGAAGCCTTTACTGTGCCAATGAGGTATGTCAAGGTGTTGTTGGGCATATTGTAACCAGGCTTTTTTGTGGAACTTGTACAGTAAAGGCTTTTTTCTGGCAACTTGACCATGCAGCTCTTTTTTGTTCAAGTATCATCATATTGTGGTCCTTAAAAACAACTACACCATCTTTTTCCAGAGCAGCCTGTATTTCTCCTGAGGTTACCTGTGGGTTTTTCTTTGTATCTCGAACAGTTCCTTTGGCAGTTGTGGCTGAAATCTTTCTGGATCTACCTGACCTTGGCTTGGTTTCAAGAGATCCCCACATTTTTCACTTCTTATTAGGTGATTGAACAGTACTGACTGGCATATTCAAGGCTTTGGCTATCTTTTTATATCCTTTTCTATCTTTGTAAAGTTTCATTACTTTGTTAAGCAGGTCTTTTGACTGTTCATTTCTACCTCCTCATGGCTCAGTGTCTAGCCTGCTTAGTGCATCCATGTGAGAGTTAACAAACTGATTGACTATTTATACACAGACACTAATTCTGAGTTAAAAAGCCACAAATGTGGGAAATTAATATTTAATTGCCATGTTAACCTGTGTGTGCCACGTTCTGTGTCCGTACCAAGGCCAAACATTACAGGATATGTAAACTTTTTATCAGGGCCATTTGGGTGATTTCTGTTATCATTATGATTTAAAAAGGATCCAAAAAACTATGTGATAATAAATGGCTTCATGTGATCACTATCCTTAAATAAAAGACAGTTTTTAGCATGATCAGTCATATTTTCAATATTAATGCCACAATTTCACAATTTCTGCCAAGGTATGCAAACTTTTGAGCACAACTGTAGCCTGGTCCACAATGCTACCCTGCTGCAGCCACACTGCCCTGAGCTACTGACAGAAACCACCACAGTAGCAGCTTTCATCTCTCTCAAGTGTACAGAGTGACTGGGAAAGTAGAGAGAGACTTTGACTGTGGTCACAGCCATGGGAGAGCCTGCCCGCCACCCAGTAGTAGTAAGGATGATTTGCTGTGGCCCAAGATAGAAAACACCTGTCTACAAAATACAGGAGCTGCAGGTACTCATGGTAGATGGAGTCCCTATATAATGGAGTGCCATGAAGAGAGAGACTATATGGGGCTACAACTATAGGAGTAAAGAAAAGACAGGAACCCCAAATTCTAGGACAGACTCACCTGGAGGGTCAGGGGAAGGGTGTGCTGCAGGGGGTTACTAATGACACTGTAGAGTTCTGGTATGACCCAATATTACTAGACCAGGACTTCACCATTGCACTTATACAATAGACTGCTGTTGCCAAAGGGACCAGCAAGTGTGTGCAGAGTTAAGTGGAGTGGAGGGAACCAGCAAGCTACAGGAATGGACATTTGCACCCAGAAAATCTGTTGCTTTGCCAAGGATCACTGCTAGTGATCACAGATGCTGCCATCACTCTCAGGGACTGCAGCAAACAGCCTTATTGGGTGTCCAGTGTGTGCTGGATACCCACAAGAGGGTGGAGACTCCACAATAAATTTCAGAGTAGTGAGAGACCATTAGTCGCCATCCTTGCTACTCTCCTGTTTAAAGAGGCAGCACCACCCTTTTTGGGACTCCCTGGGATTTGGTTTGAGGATTACTTTCCACTGGAAATTCAAAACCAATGATTAAGAGTGCTCCAACATAATCTTAGGCCACTGACCCTGTGAGACTGTCCCTAAGTGTATATTGTATGTATCCTTTGTCCTATCCTATATTTGGTGCGCCCTCATAAGTCAGGGACTATGATATGTGCACGTTGCCCCTTGAGCCATGCTTTGGGTACCTTGTGAAATCGGGTTTAATATCTCATTTGTAATTTTTTTTAGTAAACTGTTATTTGCCTTTGTTTGCCATTGTTTTTGGTTATTGTTGCTTTCATTTGTTTTACTGTGCCTATCATCCGAATAAACATCTTTTCCCCCAGTCTTGGCATGTCAGAGAATGTGGTATTGTCTGAAGTAACTTTATTTTACAACTGGAAACCATTAGGGGTATAAACAAACATTCAAATCTAGGCACATGCTTTTGCACATGTATCAGATATTGTGACATGCATACAAAATGTAAAATCAGAAAATAATCAGTAATTCAATTATTTGCCATTTTATGAATTTGTAGCATTGTGTTTCTAAACAAGATGAAATCAGATTTCTGACAGCCTATCAACCTTCACAATGTGAACTGTAGGATGGAGGACCTCCCCCTTTATAGATGACATGCAAGGCAGATTCGCATCTTTTCACACATTTTAACTTTAAAGTCTTTCAGTCTGTATATTAATATAACCATATTCCATGCATTAAGATAGAAAACCTTCTGTGTGCAGCAGCCCCCCTCAGCTATCCTAACACTTACCTGAGCTCCCTCTGAATCCAGTGATATTGCACGAGAGCTGCAAAGTCCGGAGACTCTTCCTCCTGATTGGCAGAGACACAGCATCGGGCGCCATTGTCTCCTGCTGCTGTCAATCAAAGTCAGTTAGCCAATGAGGAGAGAGAGGATGCAAGTCTGAGCCACGCTCAATGCGTGAATGGACGCACAGAGCAGTGGCTTGGCTTGGGTACTGTGGCAGCACTCAGCAGGAGAGAGGGGCCAGGAGCACTGGCGAGGGACCTGAGAAAAGGAGGATCTGGGCTGCTTTGTGCAAAACATGATGTGTTTGTTATTTTTTTTTTATGCAGAAGCAAATGCATATGTAAGTCACGCCCGTATATGAAAATGGTGTTCAAACCACACATGTAAGGTATTGCCATGATTGTTAGAGCGAAAGCAATAATTCTAGAACTAAACCTCCTCTTTAACTCAAAACAGGTAACCTGTAGAAATTTTTAAATGTCGCCAATGGAGATTTTTAAGTGCCAAAGTTTGTTGCCATTCCACGAGCGGGCACAATTTTGAAGCGTGACATGTTGGGTATCAATTTACCCGGCGTAACATTATCTTTCACAATATAGAAAAAAATTGGGCTAACTTAATTGGTGTCTTATTTTTTAACTCAAAAAATATATTTTTTCCAAAAAAAATTTCGCTTGTAAGACCGTTGTGCAAATACAGTGTGACATAAAGTATTGCAATGACCACCATTTTATTCTCTAGGATGTCTGAAAAAAAAACAAAAAACATATATAATGCTTGGGGGTTCTAAGTAATTTTCTAGCAAAAAAAACAGATTTTAACTTGTAAACAACAAATCTCAAAACAAGGCCTAGGGCTGAACTGGGGCGGTGAGAACATTAGCGCCGCTAAAACTTTACAGTGAACTTTACCATTGTTTAGCTGCTCTTTTTGGCCACTAGCAGGGCACTTTTAACCCCCGCTAGTGGCCGAAAAGGGGTTAATACTGCCAGTGTAGTGCTGCTGCCGAAGAGCTTCGGTCACACTGCCTATTTATTTCAATGGGCAGGGGTGGTTGGAGGAGTGGTGTATACACTGCTCCTCCGCCGCCCCAAAGATGCTGCTTGCAGGACTTTTTCTAGCTTCCTGCAAGCGCTCCAGTGTGAAAGCACTCAGGCTTTCACACTGGAGTGACAGGAGAGGCGCTTTAAAGGCACTTTACAGGCGCTTTGCAGGCACTATTTTTAGCGCCAAAATGCACTGTAAAGCGCCTCAACGTGAAAGTGGCCTTAACAAAAAAAAATAAGACTTTAATACCACTTTGACTCCCCTTCATTTAACAAAACAGTGATATGTTTTCAGTGATCAGTCCTGTCCAGCTTCTTGCAGTTTCAGTAAGCACCAGTGCAAGAGACTGCAAGAAGTTGCTGTCCCTGAGTTGGCAATTTGTGGTAATAAGCTACTGCATAGCCTTCCAGGAGCATTTCAGAGTACAAGAAACACTTTTCAAAATGACAGTGACAACATAATCCACCCTGTATAGAACATGGAAACTGCATGTGGAATCCTGCCTTGGAAATGGTAAGCCACATATAACTCTGCTAAATGACACAGCAGTTACTTTGGGCACTCCACAAAGAACATGGTAATTACATAGAGTACCATGCCAGGGAAATTATATGATAACCATATGGTGCACCCCACCAAGAATAAGGCAACTTTGTGGAGTACTTGATCGAAACATGATAACCATGTGAGGCACCCCACCAGTGACATGAAAGGACCACCAGCCAATGCTGCCATGAAATGGCAAGGACTTAGAGTGCCCATCAGGGACATATTGATTGCATGGTGTGCTCTGCTAGGAACAAAAACTAGTATGGGATGTCCTTCTAGGAACATGGTGACAGCATGCAAGTAGTGGAGCATTATGAAGTGACACATTGATGTGCGTTGACAGGGCCTTCTTCTGATATAATGATGCACTGTAAAACTGTCATGTTTTAAAGGCTTAGATGTGCCTTTCTTTTTTATTTGTGCATTTCTACAAACATAGAACATTTTACCTTTATGGAATACCTGGTGACTAATTGATCAAAAGGTCCCATTCCTAATAGCTCAGTAATCTGGTTTCAAAGAACTCTAGTCTAAAGTACTAACGTAAATATCATATTGGCTCAAAATAATTTTCTGTAAATTAGGCCACTTTCACACTGAGGCGCTTTACAGGTGTTTTAGCGCTAAAAATAGCGCCTGCAAAGTGCCTTACTATTACGCATAGTATAACATCAGTGGTAGGTGGCCTTTGTTTTATTAGTAAAGTATTAAAATAATCATTTTCATAGGAAAAATAATTCAAAAGAGTCTAATCTGTTTACCTTAACACAGACAACCCCTATAAATTATGGAAATGAATAATACCTTAAAGTGTTTGCAAAGGCAATTAAAAAAAAAAATAACAAACATGTCTTACTTACCTGCTCTGTGCAATAGTTTTGCACAGATCAGTCCAGATCCTCCTCTTCTCAGGTCCCCTGCCGGTGCTCTGTCCCCCCCAGCCTAGTGCCCCCACAGCAAGCTGCCTGATATGGGGACACTTGTGCATGCTCACTCCTGAGCCCCACTCGCTGTGTTCATACATGCGTCTCAGCCCAGCTCCCTCATCATTGTTTGTGATTGACAGCAGCAGGAGCCAATAGAGCATACATACCTTACAAATATGTACTCAAATACAAATAATTGGTTACCATGATTTTTATTCTGTTAACAAAACTTTTTTTTTTCAAAAGCAAAAAAATTTTAAAAATAGCTTTAGCCAAATGATTTCTGATTTGAAAACATAGATACCCCAAGGAAGAAATTTTCAAAAATCCTAGGCATGGCGGGTCAATACCCTCTATATGTATATGTATATATAAAGGGGTTGGGTCACCATCAGCATTGCAAAACTACAAGGAATGCAATAAGAAGTGTAAAATCAGGGTGGCTAAAAATAAATATGAGAGACACATAGCAGAAGAAAGTAAAAAGAACCCAAAGAAATTTTTTTGATATATTAACAGTAAAAAGGCAAAATCAGAACACATTGCACACATAATAGATGAGATGGGAGGATGGTTACACGTGACACAAAGAAGGCAACTGTACTAAGTACCTTCTTTTTCTCGCTTTTTACATGACTATACTATTAATGGCACAACACAGTACATTCCCTCGTGGCTAACTGAGGCCAGAGTCAGGGAAAGACTTAAACTTAACACAAATAAATCACCTGGACCAGAAGGCTTACACCCGCGAGTCCTTAAAGAACTCAGTCAAGTTATAGCCAGGCCACTGTTCCTAATTTTTGTGGACAGCATAATGACAGGATTGGTACAAGCTGATTGGAGAAAAGTCAATGTGGTACCAATATTCAAAAAAGGGCAGAGACATATTCCTGGGAATTACAGGCCAGTCAGCATAACATCAATAGTGGGTAAATTAGGTCGCTCCTGCCAGAGCAATCTGCTAACATTCTATGAGGAAGTGAGCAGCCATCTAAATAGGGGGAGGCCTGTGGCTGTGGTGTACCTGGATTTTGCAAAACCATTTGATACAGTCCCCATAAACGCCTAATATACAAGCTGAAATCTGCAGGCATAGACCCTAAGGTTTGTGCTTGGGTAAAAAACTGGTTACAGGGACAGGTCCAAAGGGTGGTGATAAATAACGTACTCAGACTGGTCTGGAGTGGTGAGTGGAGTACCCCAAGGTACTGTGTTGGGATCAAGTCTACTCAATTTATTTATAAATTATATAGAAAATGGGATAAATAGCTCAGTCTCAGTTTTTGCGGATGACACAAAAATAGGTAGAGCAATAAATTCACATCAGGACACAGACATTTTGCAGAATGAGCTGAATAAAATAATGGAGTGGGCAGACAAATGGCAAATGAGGTTTAATGTGGAGAAATGTAAAGTAATGCACTTGAGGGCTAGAAACAAAAATGCTAATTATTCACTATGTGGAAACCCTCTGGGAGAATCGTGGTGAGGAAAGGCAGAATGGGGAACTGCCCATGTATGTAAACAAGGCGATTCCCGTTCTGCCTAGTGACATGACAGGGATCTACTGTTCCCAGTGATCGGAACAGTGGTCTCTGTCATGTCCCAGTAAGCCCATCCCCTCTACAGTAAGAACACACCCAGGGAACACACTTAACCCCTTGATCGCCCCCTAGTGTTAACCACTTCCCTGCCAGTGTCATTTTTACAATGATAAGTGTATTTTTATAGCACTGATCAATGTAATAATGTCATTGATCCCCAAAAAGTGTAATTTGGGGTCAGATTTGTCCGCCGCAATGTCGCAGTCCTACTAAAAATCGCAGCTCGCTGCCATTACCAGTAAAAAACAATACAAACATATAAAAGTCCCTGAATCTATCACTTAGTTTGTAGACTCGATAACTTTTGCGCAAACCAATCAATATACGCCTATTGCGATTTTTTTTACAAAAAGTATGTAGAAGAATATATATCTGCATAAAATGATGAATAACTTTGTTTTTTTATATATTTTTTGAGGATATGTATTATAGCAGAAAGTAAAAAAAAAATTTTTTTAATTGTTGGTCTTTTTTTTTTGTTTATAGTGCAAAAAATAAAAACCGCAGAGATGATCAAATACCACCAAAAGAAAGCTCTATTTGTGGGTAAAAAAAGGACGTCAGTTTTGTTTGGGTACAACGTTGCACGGCTACACAATTGTCAGTTAATTGATGAAGTGCCGTATCACAAAAAATGGCCCGGTCATTAAGGGGGCAAATCCTTCTGGGGCTAAAGTGGTTAAACTGTGCAGGGGGTTCTTCATTGTCAGGGCAATAAGGATGTGGAACTCTCTCCCACAATTGGTGGTGGATGCAGGGAATATGAATATTTTTAAAAGACTCTTAGATATACAGCTTAAAAAACACAGCATACAGGGATATGGGAAATTATTATAGACACTGACACACGTACACCTACACAGGTTGAACTGGACAGACTTGTCTTTTTTCGGCCCTACCTACTGTAACCATATATAAATAAGTATCACTATAAACTTACTCTTATTTGCCTTAATGTGATGCAAAGAATGCTACAAACTTGGTAGTGACTAGGAGTTGTGAGATATTTCCAGGCACAGTCTTCCAAGCAATGGGTTTGCCATTATGTGTACAGTAATTTACTGAGTTTGGCAGCATGTGCAGCAGGGTATCATACCCTGCTGCACATGCTGCCAAACTCAGTAAATCACTGTACACATAATTGCTGGCATATAGACATCATTATCAATTATTGGCATATGATAAAATCACAGTGACTTTGACATATGTGCATATTGAATTTATGTTTTTAGTACTGTTAGAATTATTTAACCATAGCTTTTTAAACCACACCTACACATTCTACCACGTGTCTTTAAACATATTTGCCCATTTGCTTCACTCTATGCTTTACTTTGAGGGTAGAAATCTTGGCAACCTGGTATTTAAAGCGGAGTTCCACTCAAAAGTGGAACTTCTGCATATCCGTCTCCTCTCCCCCTCCAGTGCCACATTTTGCTCCTTTCAGGGGGGAGGGGGGAATGGGTACCTGTTTTTGACAGGTAACGTTCCCAACTTCCGGGAAACTGGGCTGCGGCCTGGTCTTTCGGAAGTTTGACCCCCTCCTCCTTCCTCTGCTGCTGGACCAATTAGAAAGTGTGCTTTGCACATGCACAGTAGGGAACTGGCTATGAAGTTGAAAGGCTTCACTAGGAGGGTCCCTTACCAGGAATGGTGGCTGCACCCGACAGCCCATCCAGACATCACGGGCCCCCTGGACAGGTAGGTGTCCATATATTATAAGTCAGCAGCTGCAGTATTTGTAGCTGCTGACTTTTATTTTTTTTATTTTTTTGGGGGGGGGCTGGACCTTCTCTATAATCTCCTACAACTTATTTAAAGGAAATATTACAGTGTTTCAAGTGGCTAGAAAAAAAAAATCTTCATTTTATCCAAAGACATTATCCAAAGACAGGGTTCCCAAATTTGTTCAAATTTGGCCGAGCGATCCAGGATTACACTTGCCATCTTCTCTTGGTTCATAATCCATGAGGTCTTTCTTTTGGCTAGAAGTATTGAAACTGATGTTTTTTTCCAAGCCTTAGCCAGGGTAAGCTTGGCTCCTAAGATGATAAAGAATATGAGGCGTTGTGTAATCCTGGAGACCTCTTTCACTGGGAAGTTAAGGAGCGCTACGAGGGGGGACATTTGCACAGGTATTGTGGCAATTTTGCTGATCCAAGAGAAGATCTTGTGCCAGAATTGTCGAATTCTGGGGCAGGTCCACCATGTATGGAACATATCGCCCTTAAGACCACATCCCCGAAAACAGAGGGGAGACGCCGATGGGTATAAGCGTGCTAGCTTCAAAGGGACTAGGTACCATCTAGTCAGCACTTTTAAACTAGCTTACATGAGGCTGAAGTTGAGAATGCCTTTGTAAGATTGGGAAAAGTTCCTGTGCCATGTTTCCAGTTTCCAGTGTTGGAACAAATCATCTTCCCAAGCTTGCATGTAAGGTGTTCTGGATTGCGTGGAAGATAATGCTTTATAAATCACCATGATGCCCCCCCTCTGCTCGCTGGCCTGACCACACCTTATTTCATAAGGAGTTGTTTGGGGCCCGTTCGGGAGTGTTTTACACCTTTTGCGTAAGAAGTTTGAGATTTGAGAAAATCTGAAGAATTCAGAAACAGGCATATACAGGTTACTAACACAGAATGCTTTAGAGAGTGGGCCGAGAGGTCTAAGGAAGTGTCCTATTCTGTAAAGCCCATTGTCGAGCCACCATTTAAATGCTGATATGTTAAGCAGGATTGTGGAATAAGTGTTGCAGCGGTTCCGTAGGGGAGGTCAGTTGGTTGTTGCATCTCAGACTATCCCAAAGTGCGAAGGAGAGTGAAAGTGTTGGGGAAAGTATGGGGGGTCTGAGTTTCCTAGGGCTCCAGAGGAGGTAGTCTAGAGTGTGGAGGGGGACCGCCTGCCTCTCTATGTGAATCCAGTCAGGTTGTTCCCAGCGTGAGTAAACCGCCGATATCTGAGCTAGTTGGGCAGCTTGTAAGTACCAAAGCAGATTGGGAAGTCCCATGCTTGGAAACGTTTTAGGCGAATTTTGTCAACAGGTATCGGGAGTGCTCTAAAATAGTAGAGGATGCAGGGGAGTAGGGTCATCTTAATTGTGTAGATTCTGCCCAGCCAGGACAGGGATAGCTGGGACCACCGGGAGAGGTCTTCCTCCAGTTTTTTGTAAAGAGGTGGGTAATTGGCTTGATGTAGGAGTTCAATCCTGGGAGTCAGCCTGATATTATTTTAAGGGGTGTATTTACTGGTGGGTCATTTGCCATCGAACACAGGAGGGGGCAAAGCTAGGTAATCTACAGCACCTACCATCTGGTGTCCATGGGTCCCAAGACATCCCACAGAACAAGCGAAGACCAGTGAGGTTGCCTGTTGGTATCTGGGGTCGTAACCCAAGTTGACTCCTATGATGAGATTTAAATTAAAACATTGTTGGAGAGGGAAAGAATAGAGGCGTAAAAGAAAGACGGAGGACAAGAGAGTCTCCCGTAGAGTGGAGGGGACAGAATCCTCCATCAGAAAGTGTGAGTCACATTGAGATCCCTCCAGGAGGCAGGGATTGGTCCTGTCCAGGGGAGGGTGAATTACCTGGTCCACTAGACAGGAAGGGGCACATGAACACCACCCCAGCAGAGTGGCTGCTTGATATGGTTTGTAAATGGCAGAATAAAGGCACTGGGCCCGGCAATTACAATGTACCCTCCTACATAACATGCTCTTAGGCTAAGTAAAACTTGGAGGTGAAAGTGCAACAGTCAACAGAATATGATTACAGTAGATAAACAGTTATCAGAAAGATAAGTATGAACCTAGATCCATAAAGATGAACGGGGACTAAGGGCAAAGGGTAATTGGCTTGATGTAGGAGTTCAATCCTGGGAGTCAGTTTGATCCCCAAGTATGAAATGGTGGAGTCGCTCCAGGAGAACCGGAAGCTCTCCCTGAGCCTGGCTAGGAGAGAGTCTGGGATGTTGATATTAAGTGCCTGGGATTTATCGTAATTAACCCTAAGGCCCGAGGCCGCCACAAATTCATCCAGGAGATGACATATGTTGGGGAGCGATGTCAGTGGGGAGGAAACAAATAGTAAGATGTCGTCCGCAAATAATGCGCATTTATGACACCTGGGGCCACTTTGAATGTCTTGGATATTCAGATTGTTTCTAATTGCTATTGCCAAGGATTCGATTGCTATGGCAAAGATCAATGGGGAGAGTGGGCAACCTTGTCTTGTGCCTCTAGATATGGGGAAAGATTCCGAGTAAAATCCCTGCAGACGCACTTGAGCCGAGGGGGATGAATAAAGGGCATGCATAACATTAAGAAATGAATTCCCAAATCCCCATCTTTGAAGAGTGTTAAAGATGTATGGCCATTGGACAGCATCAAAAGCTTTTTGGAGGTCCAGAGAGCGTAAACATCCCTGTCTGGAAGAGCCCCCATCCCAGTTGGAATTGAGGAGGGATATTATATCAATCGCTCATCGAGTTTGGTCAGGGCCCTGTCTCCCCGGGATGCATCACACTTGGTCTTTGTTAATGTATATGCTAATGAAGGAGGCTAGGCGTTCTGCAAGGATTTTAGTCAGGATCTTTAGGTCATTGTTAATGAGAGATATTGGTCTATAGTTGCTGACCGAGCTAGCATCTTTATCTGGTTTAGGGAGGACTGTAATGTAGGCCATGTTAAGTGAGGTGTCTAGTGGATCCCCCTGTCTGAGTGCGTTGAAAAATCGAGCCATATATGGGGCGAGAGTAGAAGAGAACGATTTATAGTATGGTATGGAGAAACCATCCGGACCAGGCGCTGAATGTGATTTCAAGTTTTTAATGACTGCACATACTTCCTCAGCTGAGATAGGGGTATCTAGTTTCTGACGGTGTCTGTCTTCTAATTTGGGAATCTGAATGCTGTCCAGGAAGTTATCTATTGCCTCTGGAGAAGGGCTGTTCTCACCACTGTATAGAGATTTATAAAAGGTCAGGAATTCCCCCATAATACGTTGGGGGTTCTGGGACAGAGTGCCGCCTTGGATTTTGATTTTGGGAAGGGTCGGGAATCTGAATTTCGGGGACAACCTCGCTGCAAGTATAGAGCCGATTCTATCGCCATGGCAACAGAATCTGGATCTATTCCACTGCAGCCATTTTTCAGCCTTTGTAGTCAGGGCAAGGTTTAATGCCGTGCGAGTTGCATCCAGTTTAGTGGTGGGAACAGCTCTTGGGTCAGCCTTGTGTTTTTTTTATTAAGGCTGTATAGTCCTTATCTAACTTCTCTATGTCAGCTTTGTTGGCCTTATTGATCTGAGAGGCTATTTGAATCAGATGACCTCTAATTACAGCCTTATGTGCCGCCCAGAGGCATGAGGGGCTAGTGTCTGGAATATCGTTAGTGAGGAAATAGTTGCAGATATTAGTTTCAATTTCTTTTGTTCTGATCAGATCACTCAGGATGGACTCCTTAAGCCTCCAACGCTGGCAGGGTTTATGGCCCATTGGGCGCTGAATTGAAAGGACCACCATTGAGTGGTCCGACCAGACTACGTCTTTGATATATGCTCTGTTCGTTAGTGGAATGGAAGCTGAAGCGATGAGGATGTGGTCTATTCTCACGAAGGACCTATGGGGATTAGAAAAATGTGTGAAGTCTCGCAGTTTGGGATTTACTTCCCTCCATATATCAACAAGTCCCTGCTGGAAGATTAGCTTGGCTATGCGTAGGCTCTGTTTGGTGGGCCTAGTGAGGCATTTGCCAGGGGGACGTGACTTGTCCAGTCCCTGGTCAAAAGCTGAATTAGAATCGCCCCCAAAGATCACTGTGCCCTCTAGCAGTGGCGTTAGTGTTTGGAACAGGCATTGAAAGAAGGCTAGTTGGCCTCTGTTAGGAGCATAATACGAAATTAGAGAATATATTTGGTTGTCTAATTCTCCTACAATGAGGATGTAGCGCCCGTCAGGGTCCCTAAGTTCAGATTTGAGGGTAAATTTGCATCTTTTAGATATGAAAATACCCACCCCCTTCGTTTTATCCTCAGCATTGGCCAGTGTGAAGAAGGGGAATTTGGAGTGAATAAAGGAGGGACAGAAGCATTTGGGGAAGTGTGTTTCCTATAGGAGGACCACGTCCACCTTTTGTGAATGTAGGTATTGGAAGACTTTGCGTCTTTTAGCCGGGGAGTTCAATCCTTGAGCATTATGTGATATTATTTTAAGGGGTGTATTTACTGGTGGGTCATTTGCCATCGAACACAGGAGGGGGCAAAGCTAGGTAATCTACAGCACCTACCATCTGGTGTCCACGGGTCCCAAGACATCCCACAGAACAAGCGAAGACCAGTGAGGTTGCCTGTTGGTATCTGGGGTCATCCCCCCAGTTGACTGCTATGATGAGATTTAAATTAAAACATTGTTGGAGAGGGAAAGAAGAGAGGCATAAAAGAAAGACGGAGGACAAGAGAGTCTCCCGTAGAGTGGAGGGGACAGAATCCTCCATCAGAAAGTGTGAGTCACATTGAGATCCCTCCAGGAGGCAGGGATTGGTCCTGTCCAGGGGAGGGTGAAATAACTGGTCCACTAGACAGGAAGGGGCACATGAACACCACCCCAGCAGAGTGGCTGCTTGATATGGTTTGTAAATGGCAGAATAAAGGCACTGGGCCCGGCAATTACAATGTACCCTCCTACATAACATGCTCTTAGGCTAAGTAAAACTTGGAGGTGAAAGTGCAACAGTCAACAGAATATGATTACAGTAGATAAACAGTTATCAGAAAGATAAGTATGAACCTAGATCCATAAAGATGAACGGGGACTAAGGGCAAAGGGTGGAGTGGCAGGAGAGTCGGACAAGACTAGCGGGGAAGGTTTACAACGGAGGCGACTCCCTAAAGCAGTGTGGTGGGTATGAAAAGTTCCCCAGGGCAAGTTAAGTGCTATGGGTTACTCCACCCATCTCTCCACCAACCCCGCCCAGAAGTTACAATAGAGCAACCCAAAGCAACCGGGCAGAGAGAGACCTGGGTCAGTGTCCTTCCCGGGTTTTGTGTTTCCCTAGACCATCTCGGCAGAGGCGTGAGGGTATCCAAACAGGATACTCGTCTCGTGGATCACAAGTGGGGAGTCTTAGTCTTCTCAGCTGGCAGCTGGGAGGAAAAAAGGGCAAAAGAATTGAGTTCCGAGGAAGAATGTGGTATGAGAATCAGGGAGGAATGGTTTCCTTGGACTTCTTGGATCTGGCCTTTTCCCAAACTGGATTCAGGGGACTGGTAGGCAGATGTCTCTTTGCTGAGTTAGGCTTAAATCCCAGTTGACGGGCATTCGGGTCTTGGCTGATGAGGCCCAATTGCAGAAAAAGCTTTTCTCCTTCCAGCAGGGATCCAAAGTCGTATGCCTTGCCTTTGAAGGGTAGTTTAAGTTGGAATGGAAAGAGCCACCAGTACTTGATTTCTTTGTCCATCAGGATTTGAAATAATGGCTTTAGGGCCCTCCTTTTCTGGATAGTGGAAGGGGATAAATCAGCAAATATTTGCAGATTATGACCCTGGAACACTATTTTAGACATGGATCTTGATTTCCTTATCACCTCCTCCTTGACAGAGAAGAAGTGTGGTTTCACCACAACATCATGGGGGAGTCCGTCCGCCCTAGGAGGTCTGAGAGCTTTGTGAGCCTGATCCAGCTCTAGTCTGTGCTGTGGTGTGTCAGGGAGTAAGTCCTTAATAAAGGATTTTATGGTTTCAGGGATGTCCTTGTATGATTCAGGGAGCCCCCTGACTCTAAAGTTGTACCTCCAATTTCTGTTGTCGAGGTTCTTAATTTTGGCAGTCTCTAGTTGCTCCTGCAGGGTCTGTATACATGCGGTGTTTTGGTTTGTTCTTAAAATGGTGGTCTCAGTTGGTCTCAATGATTTCCATGCGGGTACCTATGTTCTGAAGGTCAGCTTTAATATCACTCGTTATTTTGTGGACTGTATTAAGCAGGCCTCTATCAGGCAAGTCCGCAAACTTGGCGAACAGTTCTGCCACAGAGACCGGCTGGAGTAAGCCTGAATCCCCGGGCTGTATTAGCTGGTGATTCTGGGGGGGGGGGCGGCATCCATTGGGGAAAACTCCAGGCCTGCCAGGGAGTGTTCTATGAGGGACTTAGTGGATGCTGGAGAGGATGGGTCCAGGGGAATGTTGCCTGCTGAGAATTCTTGCTCTAGCAAGGAGGGAGAAGCTGCGTGCTGTGCACTGGGATGGCAGGTAGGTGTAGAGCGTTGAGGAGCGACAGCCATCTTGGCTGTTTCAGCATGAGACAGGGCGGCTTCAAATGCAGGCTTCAGGTTCCTCCTTACCGCTCCCGAGTACAATGGGGTTGTCCCCGGGGCTTCCTGTGACTGTGGGGGATTGATCCAAGCTTCGATCACCGGTCCAAGTGCCGCTGTGGAGGCCCAGTCTGCTGAGGCGGGACGGAGCTCCCGGACTAAGCGTCCATTTTAGGTGCCGCTGCGCATGCGCCTAGTGCTAGGTCTCTAACATCCATCAGCTCCGTGATGTCATCATGGAGGAGTGGAAGAGCACTCCAGTGGCAACCTGTGAAGCTCTGGTGAACTCCATGCCTAAGAGGATTAAGGCAGTACTGGAAAATAATGGTGGCCACAAAAAATATTGACACTTTGGGCCCAATTTGGACATTTTCACTTAGGGGTGTACTCACGTTTGTGGCCAGCGATTTAGACATCAATGGCTGTGTGTTGAGTTATTTTGAGGGGACATCAAATTTACACTGTTATACAAGCTGTACACTCACTACTTTACATTGTAGCAAAGTGTAATTTCTTCAGTGTTGTCACATGAAGACATCATAAAATATTTACAAAAATGTGAGGGGTGTACTCACTTTTGTGAGATACTGTATATATATATATATATATATATATATATATATATACACAAGTTTGGTAAAAGGACCCCCTAATATTCCTGAGGCAAATTATTACAGAATTCTCAGATGTAAATTACATAACCCTAAATGTAATAATACATGGGAAATGTAGTTATTTTTATAAAGTTAATATATTTAAACTAATCTTTATTTGTGTGAAAGGACATCAGTTCCTACATTTTATCCTTTTTTGATAAAGAGTATATGCTGTATGTTAATCACGAGGTAAGATGTGCCATAAGGTGACATTACAAGAAGTGAGTTAATTTCTCACAGCAAGTAGAATAACCTTATAAATGAGAACTTGCTGCATGCCTGTTGTGATTTCTATAGAAGATAAAAATCTCTTTCTCTTTTTCCTATTATTTCTTTCATATGTCAACCGGCAAACTACAGAAATTATGTTCAAAGTTATCACGAACAATCTTGCTCAAACTAACTCTCCCCCTTCCAATGAATGGCCTCTACTGTGATCTATCAGACGTCCCCAGGGAGCCCATTGCTGTTCTGCACCTATCCCACCAACAGAGAATGAAGAAGAATGGGAAACTGAACACTAACAGCTTGTTCCAAAATTGGTCAATTCAGTGGAGACCGCAGTTCAATATTTCTAAATGTAAACTAATGCACCTAGGGAAAAAGAATCCCCTGAGAGAGTATAACATTGGGGATAAAGTGTTAGCCAGCACTACAGAAGAAAAATATTTGGGAGGGCTTATTTCAAAAGATTGCAAAATGAGCAAACGGTGTGACCAGGCAGTGGGGCAATCAAATAGAATTCTAGGATGCATCACTAGAGGGATCACCAGCAGGAAGAAGGAGGTCCTGATTCCCCATGTTTCTGTGGTTAGCAGCACTTATATCAGACAATCAAAACTATTTTTGGAAAGGGATTGTCAAAATGGGTAGAGAGCAACATGCAGGAAAACAGGTAATGCAACTGCCCACAATACACCACTGAAGGGGCATTAGATACTCTAGATTTATAAGTGATGGGCAATATAAATTCCATTGAATTTTGTGAATTGGCACTATATTTATCACTGACCATCAGGGAATGACCAACCTTAAATTGGTTATGAATCCCCGGGCTGTATTAGCTGGTGATTCTGGGGGGCCGGCATCCATTGGGGAAAACTCCAGGCCTGCCAGGGAGTGTTCTATGAGGGACTTAGTGGATGCTGGAGAGGCTGGGTCCAGGGGAAAGTTGCCTTCTGAGAATTCTTGCTCTAGCAAGGAGGGAGAAGCTGTGTGCTGTGCACTGGGATGGCAGGTAGGTGTAGAGCGTTGAGGAGCGACAGCCATCTTGGCTGTCTCAGCATGAGACAGGGCGGCTTCAAATGCGGGCTTCAGGTTCCTCCTTACCGCTCCCGAGTTCCCCATGTTTCTGTGGTTAGCAGCACTTATATCAGACAATCAAAACTATTTTTGAAAAGGGATTGTCAAAATGGGTAGAGAGCAACATACAGGAAAACAGGTAATGCAACTGCCCACAATACACCACTGAAGGGGCATTAGATACTCTAGATTTATAAGTGATGGGCAATATAAATTACATTGAATTTTGTGAATTGGCACTATATTTATCACTGACCATCAGGGAATGACCAACCTTAAATTGGTTATACAGGGGGTCCCCTAGTTACAAACATCCGACTTACAAATGACTCCTACTTACAAACGGAGGGAGACAACAGGAAGTGAGAGGAAATCTACCCCTAAGAAGGGAAATTCACTCCTGTAAGAGCTATTATGGGGAAAGGGTACCTCCACTGATGCTTTATCACCAAGGCTTGTTTCCACAACAACCCAAAATTTTCAAAATCCATTTGTCATTGGGACAGAAAGTGAGGTGAAATCTTCTGAACAGGGGCACAGACAGCAAAACAAATGTTACAGGGGTGTTAACCCTTCCCTATGCTATCCAAAAAGCTTAAAAATAGTTTTTTTGGCTGGAGCTACACTTAAAAAATGTACCTGTTCCGACTTACAAACAGATTCAACTTAAGAACAAACCTATAGTCCCTAACTTGTTTGTAACCCGGGGACCCCCTGTATAGCCTAAACATTTTTAACCTTAATACATTCCTTGTTTAGGCATCAGTATTGCCTTCTCACCCCCTTACCTTTTACCTACCTGAGACCTCATTCCATCCAGCACTGCGCCCGTCTGCAACTCTTCTCTTCCTATACTTCCTGGTCTGACAGGCTTTGTTGAGGCAGTTGGCGCCATTGGCTCTTGCTACTGTCAATCAAAGCCAGTGACAAGGGAGCAGGGGGCAGGGC
This sequence comes from Aquarana catesbeiana, assembly GCF_042186555.1. Taxonomy (NCBI): domain Eukaryota; kingdom Metazoa; phylum Chordata; class Amphibia; order Anura; family Ranidae; genus Aquarana; species Aquarana catesbeiana. The sequence goes on along the minus strand of NC_133326.1, from coordinate 71,562,659 downwards.
TAAATCCTGTTGTTTGTGTCCATAGCTGCAGACAGTGAGGCTTGGGGCTGCTTTCTATGAGGGCACTCACAGGACAGGAGCAGCCAGGAACTCCAGTGGGGGACCCAAGAAGAGGAAATTAGGGATCACTCTGTGCAATTCCAGGTATGCAGGTATAAACCTGTTTGTTATTTACAAATAGAAAAAAAAAACATTTAAAATTACTTTAACACTTTATTTTGCTTACCAATAAAAAATGGCCATTCGTATTACCACTGGACTCCAGGAAATTTCACTTTACACATTATAGACCGCAAGTTATAGGCACAATATAATTTTGAGATGTGCTCTGCAAAACAATGACCTATTGTCCACTAAGGAATTGGGACCTACTGATTACAATGACCCTTCCTATCTTTCTATGATCTAGCCGAGCCTTTCTCAACCAGGGTCCCATGGAGCCCTATACATTCCTTTAGAGGTTGCTAGGGGTTCCTCAAGCAATGAGCAATTTCTGCCTCTTAGATAAGTAACCACTGAAACATTAATCTTTTTATCTATCTGTAAGAGAGGATTCTTCACAATGATAACAAATGCCGAAGAGGCATCCTACTCAGTGACCATTGCACTAATGTACAGTAAGCTGTAGATTAAGTAATCATTAGCAGGGGTTCTGTGAGACCCGACAGTTATTTCAGATGTTCCTCCATTAAAAAAGGCTGATCAAGTAAGTTCATTGAAGAAAGAGGTTTGTATGAAGCATACAATTGGGGGGGGGGGGTGCAAATTTGGTCTGCCCAGTTCATTATATAACTGTAATTACTAAATTGTGATACAATGCACATAAAGAGTATAATAGAATAAAAATTCATTCCATATATGATGTGTTCAACCAAAACATCATAATAAGATAGCATAATAATCCATAATAATAACGTCAGACACATAACCCATGAATCACACAATACATATATAAAAGTGCATGATTGTTACAACATATTGCAATAAAACAGAATAAAATTGATGGAATAATCCTGACTGTAAACATGATAGTGGCATCAAAATAGCTCGACAGGTTTCGTGGACAACCGCCACTCATCAGGAGCTTGCTATACAGTATCTCACAAAAGTGAGTACACCCCTCCACATTTTTGTAAATATTTTATTATATCTCTCATTTGATAACACTGAAAAAACAACACTTTTCTACAATGTAAAGTAGTGAGTGCACAGCTTGTATAAAAGTATAAATTTTCTGTCCCCTCAAAATAACTCAACACACAACCATTAATGTCTAAACCGATGGCAACAAAAGTGAGTACACCCCTAAGTGAAAATGTCCAAATTGGGCCCAAAGTGTCAATATTTTGTGTGGCTACCATTATTTTCCAGCACTGCCTTAACCCTCTTGGGCATGGAGTTTACCAGAGCTTCACAGCTTGCCACTGGAGTCCTCTTCCACTCCTCCAGGATGACATTACGGAGCTGGTGGATGTTAGAGACCTTGCGCTCCTCCACCTTCCGTTTGAGGATGCCCCACAGATGCTCAATAGGGTTTAGGTCTGGAGACATGCTTGGCCAGTCCATCTCCTTTACCCTCAACTTCTTTAGCAAGGCAGTGGTCGTCCTGGAGGTGCGTTCAGGGTCATTATCATGTTGGACTATTGCCCTGTGGCTTAGTCTTCAAAGGGAGGAGATCATGGTTCCCTCAATGAACTGTAGCTCCCCAGTGCCAGCAGCACTCATGCAGCCCCAAGCCATAGCACTCCCACCGCCATGCTTGACTGTAGGCAAGACACACTTGTCTTTGTACTCCTCACCTGGTTGCCACGACACACGCTTGACACTATCTGAACCAAATAAGTTTATCTTGGTCTCATCAGACCACAAGACATGGTTCCAGTAATCCATGTCCTTAGTCTGCTTGTCTTGGCTTCCTTGTGCATCATCTTTAGAAGAGGCTTCCTTCTGGGGCGACAGCCATGCAGACCAATTTGATGCAGTTGCGGCGTATGGTCTGAGCACTGACAGGCTGACCCCCCACCCCTTAAACCTCTGCAGCAATGCTGGCAGCACTCATACGTCTATTTCCCAAAGACAACATCTGGATATGACACTGAGCATGTGCACTCAACTTCTTTGGTCGACCATGGCGGGGCCTTTTCTGAGTGGAACCTGTCCTGCTAAACCGCTGTATGGTCTTGACCACTGTGCTGCAGCTCAGTTTAAGGGTCTTGGCAATCTTCTTATAGCCTAGGCCATTTTAATGTAGAGCAATATATCTTTTTTTCAGATCCTCAGAGAGTCTTTGCCGTGAGGTGCCATGTTGAACTTCCAGTGACCAGTATGAGACAGTGAGAGCAATAACATGAAATTTAACACACCTGCCCCCAATTCACACCTGAGACCTTGTAACACTAATGAGTCACATGACACCAGGGAGGAAAAATTGCTAATTGGGCCCAATTTGGACATTTTTCACTTAGGGGTGTACTCGCTTTTGTTGCCAGCAGTTTTGACATTAATGGCTGTGTGTTGAGTTATTTTGAGGGGAGAGCAAATTTACACTGTTATACAAGCTGTACACTCACTACTTTACATTGTAGCAAAGTGTCATTTCTTCAGTGTTGTCACATGAAAAAATATAATAAAATATTTTTAAAAAATGTGAGGGGTGTACTCACTTTTGTGAGATACTGTATATCTATAAGTAATAAGTTGTACACAGTAATAATTGGTCTCAATGTAAGAGGGCAGGGGAGGGGAGGAAAAACAAAAGTATGGAAAATATCCACCCATACTTACAATACAAAAAAAATATATATAAAGGGCGCAAAGGAAACAATACAACAATCAAATATCAAAGTAATAATATACACTGTGTATCTGATTAATTAAGCGCACAATAAAATAAACCATCAGAAATGTCCATAATAATCATATGTGAACAAATGTTCTTGTGTATGCTCTAACACCGTGAAAAATAAAATGCACACGTGCTTCAGTAAACTTGCTTAAAGTGCTTCATCCGAAGTGATAACAAAATGCGCTCACCAGGTCGCCTCGGCCACACAGTGACCTTAAAGCATGACTAATGGGAAGGACTCCTTAGTTCAATGCTGTAGCTCCTTTATGCATCCCATTCCAGTCAAGCAATCATATATGGAGGAAGCTGGATCCAGAACCACTTTGCAGGTATACAAAGGATGTTGGGGAGCTATTTCACAGACCTACTTGATGCAAGTTGATATATGCAGTGGATGCAAGTTGATATATGCAGTGGAGAGATGTTATAAGGTGAAGACATGTACATTTGTATACCTGCAAAGTGGATTGGCATCCAGCTTCCTCCATATATGATTACTATAGAAATCCAATAAAATCGAATTTTGTCATAAATTTAAGCCAAAATGTATTCTGCTACATGTTTCTGGTAAAAAAAATCCCATTAAGTGTATAATAATTGGTTTGTGTGATCACGGACAGATGTACGCAAATGATCATGTACAGATGTGCGCAGGGGATCACGGACATATGTGTGCAGATAATCATTGGGACATGTGATTTTACTGTTACATTTGTGGGGGACAGGTGTTTTTACTATGTGGGGACATGTGTTTTGGGGACATGTGTTTTGGGAACATGTGCTTTGGGAAAATGTTTTTGGGGACATGTGTGTTAACTTTGTGTGTTTACACTGTGGGGACACTACACTGGTGATCAGTGAGTAAAAAGCTGTAAAAACAGCTCATACTTACTGATCACCAGCCGGCTGCAGCGATCCGCTCTCCTCTCCTCACTGACCACTTCTGTGTGAGGAGAGGAGAGCCGATTCCCTAGCAACCGCCTCTGTATTTATATCACATGATGGCTGTGATTGGACATGGCCATCATGTGATCAGGAGGGCCAATCACAGAGCCCGATCGGAGATGCGCCGCGTCTGGGTGACATGAGCGAATCGGGATTGTGCCGCTGCGTGGGCACGTGCACGCACAATCCCCCTCCTTCTGAGGGACGTTCCTGAGCATCCACTCAGAAGTGAGAGAGCGCCCACCCGGCCGTTTATGTACAGTGGCCGGATGGGAAGTAGTTAACAGGAACACAGGAGAGCATGTCTAGAGATGTGACCAAGGTGAAGGCAGAGATCATCTGGGCTGGACGGATTAAGTAGGCAGGACTGATGAGCAGGATATCGTCAACAGGTGAGTCAGTGTGGAGAGAAAGGAGCTGGCAATTAGCTGATGGCTGAGCAGCCAGCTTTGAGAAGGAAGGGCTGAGCCCAGTCCTGACACTCAGCTCCCAGGGCTAGTGAATTGTTCGGCCAGCCTGAAGCTCTCATTGCTCTATTTCAGACTCATAGCTATATTGTAAGTATGGGTGGATATTTTCCATACTTTTGTTTTTCCTCCCCCTCCCCTGCCCTCTTACATTGAGACTTATTATTCAGGTGTACAACTTATTAATTATAGATATATATCAAGCATCTGCTCCTGATGAGTGGAGGTCATCCATAAAACCCGTTGAGCTATGTTGATGCCACTATTTATATATGTATTGTGTGATACATGGGTTATGTGTCTGACGTTATTATTATTATTATGGATTACTATGCTATCTTATTATGATGTTTTCATTGTACACATCATATATGGAATACATTTTTATTCTATTATACTCTTTATGTGCATTGTATTGAATTTCAGTAATTACAGTTATATAACGAACTGGTCAGATACAATTTGCATCATGGTCACACCCCCCCCCCCCCCCAGCCCAGCTCTCCCCTTTCCCCCAAAGGCTGATCTAATCATACATTTGGGTTTGTAAACAATGACCAGCATATACAAAGAAGGTAAAACATATGCATAAAGATGCATGACTGAAATACAAAAAATAAAATAAAATTGGTTTTATGCTGAAAAATCCTATTTACCATAATTGAAAACTTTAGCTAAAGTATGGTATTCCAGTGTACGCAATCGCGGTTGAAATGCAGCAGCTGATCATGCTGTTAAAAATCAATAATGGATGAAGAGATTTGTTTTCCTATCCCAATAGGGGACATAAAGAATTTGATGGTTTAATTAAAAGCAGTCTTAATAAGAAATGGCAGGAATAGTGGGACAAATAAACCATGAGCAGACTCATATAAAATCAATGAAATAGAGAACAAAGAGATAATCACACGAAAGAGCTCAGGCATTTGTTTCAAACGAGGACTAAAAAATAAACCTTAATGATTATGGCTTGTAGATTTAAAATATAACTTTGAAAACAAATGCCATCCTACATGAAACACCCACATATTTCTCCTGGAACATTTCATGTCCTTAAAATGTTATTGTGCATATGTTCAGGGATATTTTTTCTGTAAAGAAATGACTGAAGTTTTCAGCTAAGTTACCTCATTTTGCTTTCAGAGCAATGACGAAAACAATAGTTGATGCCTAAGCTAAAGTTATATGGATCAGTAAGCTATTCCCATAATTGCACCAATCCGTTACAGTCTAACTTCATACCTCCTAAGCATACAATGATGGCAAGACATACGCATCTTGGCAAAGTAATATTTATGCCTGAGACCAAAACTTTTTTATCCCTCACCTACACCAGAACACTGGTAATTGTGTTTTCTTACTTCCTAACATTTACTACTTTCATACAAATTATCTAATTTGTGCAAACTTCCCGTCTCGCCCGCCCCGCCGGGGAGGGACGCCCTGCCCTTCACAAAGAAAAGAGAACTCTCCCCTAATAATATGAACAGCCCTGGGTGTTGCCATGTATTAACCCTTTCATGACTAAGCCTATTTTTTGACATTTGGTGTTTACAAGTTAAAATCCGTATTTTTTGCTAGAAAATTACTTAGAGCCCCCAAACATTATATATATATATATATATATATATATATATATATATATATATTTTTAGCAGAGAATCTAAAGAATAAATGGCGATTGTTGCAATATTTTATGTCACATGGTATTTGTGCAGCGGTGTTTTAAACGCAACTTTTTGGGAAAAGGGACACTTTCATGAATTTTAAAAAACAAAACAGTAAAGTTAGCCCAATTTTTTGTATTATGTGAAAGATGATGTTACGCCGAGTAAATAGATACCAAACATGTAATGCTTTATAATTGCGCACACTCGTAGAATTGGGGACAAACTGCGGTGCCTAAAAATTTCCATAGGCGACGCTTTAAATTTTTTTTACGCTTACCAGGCTAAAGTTACAGAGGAGGTCTAGTGCTAGAATTATTGCTGCACGATCTCGCGGCGATGGGGGCGCTTTAAACATTTTTTTTTTCTTATTTATTGTATTTATTTTAATATTAATACATTGTTTTTTTTTTTTTAAACTGTTTTGATCACTTTTCTTGCTCTCACAAGGAATGTAAACATCCCTTGTGACAGTAATATGTGGTGACAGGTACTCTTTATGGAGGGATTGGGGGTCTAAAATACCCCCGATCCCTCCTTTGCACTTCAAAGTATTCAGATCGCCGTTTTCGGCAATTCTGAATACTGTATATTTAAACCAGCGCCATTGGCAGCCGAGTAAACGGGATGTGATGTCATGACATTGCTTCCGTGTTTACAATTAGGAGGCTGGAACAAAGCCACTTATGGCTTCTTTCCAGACTGTCACTAGCCACCAGAGGCAGCGGATTGTTGATCGGGCCTCCCGGTGGAACGGGAGACCCGGTAAGAGTGGCGGGAGGCAGCGGGGGGGTCCCCTCTTGCTCCTCCGGTATAACAGCCGAGCGGCTTTTAGCCACATCAGTTGTTATCGCTGGAAAGCCGATCGCCGGCTCTAAAAAACAGTACTGGGATGATGCCTGCAGCTGCGGGAATGATCCCGGTATAACCCCCGAAAGCCGAGTATGCACATCTGTGTATGCTCAGCGGGAAGGGGTCAATCTCACATTTGAACCCTGTAAATTTAAAAACATATAAACTGTTCACTTTCCCTTAGCTTAAAGCGATTGTAAAGGATCGCTTTCTTTTTTTTTGTTTTTTTAAATAACAAACATGTCACACTTACCTCCACTGTGCAGATTGTTATGCAAAGAGTGGCCCCGAACCTGCTCTTCTGGGGTCCCCTGCCGGCTCTTGCGGCTCCTCCCCGCATCAGATAACCCCCTAGGAGAAGCGATCTCCCGAGGGAGTTACCTCCGCCATCTCGGCGCCCGGGTCATCGAATTTGATCGGCAGCAGCGGGAACCAATGGCTGCGCTGCCATCAGAGAGAAGGTTTTTCACCTTAAAGCATAGAATGCATTAAGGTGAAAAACCATGAGGGTTTACAACCCCTTTAATGAATGTGTGCAAAATTTGCTAAGAATACCCAATTGTGTGCAAATAATAATTAAAAAAAAAAAAACTATTTTACTTGCACATGATTGGATAATGGAAGTTAGTAGAGCTTCACCTCATTTGCTAAGTTAAGGGGACATTCCCTTGCAAAGTGAGCAGCCTATTTACCTTTACTAAATCAATCCCGTTGTGTTTAGGTTTGGAGAATACATCACTAAATGAACCTCTTTAAGAAGATAGGGCCACTGCATCATAACATACTGCTGGTTGCAGCCAGACTTGTATCTCCAGCTCCAAAGTGTGTTATGCCTTACAGAGGAAATTCACTCTGTTTTAAAAAAAATAAACATCAGGAGCTACAAAAACTGTAGCCCCTGACTTTAAATAAATCGACACTTACCAGCCTGTGGAGTCCAGCTCTGTCTTTCTCTGAGTCAGCTTGGCTCTCTGAATCCTATCTTGGATATCAGAGCTGGGTTTGACTTTCTGAAGTCAAACTGCTGGCTCAGTACTGTGCATGTGCTAAGCATGGCAGCACTGTGCATGTACAAAGCATCGCAGCACCGTGCATGTACAAAGCATGGCAGTACTGTGCATGTGCAAAGCATGGCAGCACCGTGCATGTGCAAAGAATGGCAGTACTGTGCATATGCAAAGCATGGCAGTACTGTGCATGTGCAAGGCATGGCAGCACTGTGCATGTGCAAAGCATGGAAGTACTGTGCATGTGCAAAGCATGGCAGCACTGTGCATATGCAAAGCATGGCAGCACCGTACATGTACAAAGCATGGCAGTACTGTGCAAGGCATGGTAGTACTGTGCATGTGCAAAGCATGGCAGCACTGTGCATGTGCAAAGCATGGCAGTACTATTCATGTGCAAGGCGTGGCAGTACTGTGCATGTGCAAAGCATGGCAGTACTGTGCAAGTGCAAGGCATGGCAGCACTGTGTAACTGGATGTATGATGTATCCCAGAAGGTTGCATGTGGGGGAAAGGGGTGGAATAATTTGCGCCTAGGTGAGTATTGTGGGTATCTGCCCTAAAAAGGTACCTGCACCCCCTCCCAAAAAAACCAAAACAAGCGTGTTAGAAGAAAGGGGAGTAAGGGAATGACTGGCATTTTCATTTTTAAGCGAAGGTCTGCATTAAATACAGCGCAGGATATTAAAAAGCAGGGTGCATCTAGGACACATGGGAAAGGGGTATATACTATTACATCAGTGAATATTCAGTCTGTTGCTGGAGTTAAAAATTCTCTTGGGTCGTGCCAATGATTAAGGCAAATCTCCAGCCAAAATAACAAGAATAAAATGAATAGCCCATGAAAGTTAAAATGTAATTAAAGGAAAATCATAAATATAATAACTTTAATACATCAATGTTTTAATTGTTCCTTATTTTCTTTTCACTTCATGTATACCTTTAGAACTATGAGCAGACATTCTTCAAAAAGTTTATCTTTTAAAACCTCTAGAGGAAAATAACACTACTACTATGGACTTTAAAACAAAATATGTATACTTTTATTTTATTATTTTTATTATTCCTCCACCATCATCTGTGCTGGGTATTGGGCTTTCTTACAGGCTTCAATGATACTGCATGTACAGGTGCAAGAGCTGATCGGGAGGCAAAATGTTTGATGATGGGCCTTCAGAACTATAGATTACAGAATAGAGATAAACATGTAACCCACACTAACACACTAGGCTGACCTTGTTCACCTCGTCATCCATAGCTAACTGTGTGTCTCATTATTATCTGGATTTCTCCTCTTCAAAATTAGAGCATAGTGGGTGAGTGTACATGCACAGTAAATAGGGCTTCTATATATAGTTCTTTAATGAGGAGCAATGCTACCTTATGGGCCAAGCCTATAAACTAGAAGCATTCTGTGTATAAAAATTAAAATGTAAATGTGCATTAAAACAGGCAATGTAGAGGGGTGGTTTTAGGATTGGTAAAAAAAATGGGCTTTGGTGCCTATATCTGCACCTTACTCAGTGACCATATATTTCTCAATGATGAACATGCTGATCTGGAATTTTAGATTGGGTGTTGGACAGCCCCCTTTCATCAACAATAAAGACATGGATGAGCGAGTTTGGGGTGGAGGAACTTGACTGGCCTATACAGAGTCCTGACCTCACCCCAACAGAACACCTTTGGGATGAATTAGAGTGGAGACTGCAAGCCAGGGCTCCTAAACCTTGTGGGCAGCCTTCCCAGAAGAGTTGAAGCTGTTATAGCTGCAAAGGGTGGGCCAACTCAATATTGAACCCTACGGACTAAGACTGGGATGCCATTAAAATTCATGTGTGTATAAAGGCAGGCGTCACAATACTTTTGACAATATAGTGTATATATCTTCTTACGCACAATACCTCTAAATGGTATTAGAAAGTATCCACAAGACCAAACAATTTATTTGTGAATATGTAAACCGATATAATGTATCCAGTTCACCATTTACTTCAATATATGTGTATGTTGTGCATCCATAACACTGCACTTGCAATCCATGTAATTGTGCACCATGCATTTTTTTCTGTTGTACTGTGCCTTTAAATCATCATATACTGCGTGATCCCAACACCACCACTTTGATGCTTTCACCTTCTCAAATGGACCTTAACAATTAGGTCTACAGATCCTTCCCCTTTAAAAGGGTCTTATTAACCGCATCTAGTTTCCTCCCTGTTGGAACTCAATCCATCTCCATCCTCAGTCATCCTCAGTCATCCATGGGAAGAATGCCTTCCTTTACTCAAACAGAAACAATAATCATAGTGCTTTCTGCTAATCCACCACCATTTCTATTAAAAAATGCGATAAAATACCACTCATTAATTTTCTATGTATGACTTTGCACATGGAATATTAATAACTGTAATTGTGAGCATATTACTTTGAATATTGAAGGATGTGGAACTCCCTTCCACAGTTGGTGGTGTCAGGGTGTGTCAAACACACACACGTTGAATTAGATGGAACAGTGTCTTTATTCAACTTTACCAACTATGTTACTGAATATCAAATGGGTAAACTAGAAAATAATTAAGGCTTAACCCTTCCCCCCCCCAGTCCACTCTCTGCCCCCATAAACTTTTCCAAACGAACCAGCCTCCAGGTACTTACTTACCTCCTCTTTTAGTGGTAAATGCCCTCAATGCTTACATCTTGCCTGGCAAAATCCATTGTATCATTGCCCTCCCATGTGCAGGAACGTCTCACAGAATTAAATGAGATGTTGCTCTAATAGTATGGATACATTATATTTGAGACATTGAGGGAGGTAAATAAGTGCCTGGGTAGAGAGGTTTAGGATTCTGATATTTTTGGAGGTTGGGAGTTTTAGGTTGATATTGAGTTTGTTGGTACAAGGTTACACCTAAACCTTTTAATAAAAATAAAAAATAGATGAGTTTTTTTAGCAATAAGCAACAAAGTCCAAGAAAGTAACTGTCCAACAGGACAATATCTCTAGCTCATTCTGTTTTGAAAAGAATGGGAAGGGTTAGAACCTTTCTCAAGGTGAAAGGAAATATCCTCAACAGAGGTTTAGACAGAAACAAAAGCCTGACAGAGGTTCTGACCCTTGCTCATCCTAATAGTAAAAAGTGTTATGATTGTTGGCAGATTTGTCACTTTGGTGAACATCTTCTCTACAGTACTAATGATGCAAAAGGAGGAGGAAATTTTCTCAAGGTAAAAAATATTAACAATTTGGAGTCAGCTCTATGCAAATAAAAAGAGCCTAAAAGTATTGTTACTAGCAAATACACAGTAACCTGGTCTAATATACAGGGTGTGACTTCTATGAAAATGTAGCATCATTGAGGGGCCAAATTTGGTATTTTCTACTTTAAATTAATAAGAAGCATTCAGCCAGCACAGGACAAATGCACATTTATAGGGTGAATAAATACACTCCTTATCCCGCGTACACACGACCGTTTTTTCTGTCGGAATGAACTCTGGCGGTATTTTCTACGGAGTTCTGCTGAAACGGACTTGCCTACACACGAGCACACCAAAGTCTGATAGTTTAGAGCGCGATGACGTACGATGGGACTAGAATAAGGAAGTTCAATAGCCAATAGCTGCTAAAACATGCTCTATTTCTAGGTCCGTCAGAATTTTCGAAAGAGAAAATCCGATGAAGCCCACACACGATCGGAATGTTCGATGGAATGATTCCGTCTGACCTTTTCTGCCAGAAAGTCTGGTCGTGTGTATGCGGCATAACAGTTTACTTTTTTTCTAGAATTTAGCAGTTTTTAGGACTTTTCGATGAACTAGGTCCGGTGGACTTTTCAACGGACTTTACCACGGACTTTACCACGGACTTTCGAATGAACAGACTTGCCTACACACGATCAACCAAAGTCCAACGGATTCGTACGTATTGATGTACGTCCGGACTAAAATAAGGAAGTTCACAGCCAGTAGCCAATAGCTGCCCTAGCGTCGGTTTTTGTCCATCGGACTAGCATACAGACGAGACCGGACTCGAGTCCGTCGGAAAGATTTGAAACATGTTTCATTTCCAGGTCCATCAAACTTTTGGGGAAAAAAAGTCCGCTGGAGCCACACATGATCGAATTATCTGACGGAGTCCGGTCCGCCGGACCAAGTCCGCTCGTGTGTACGTGGCATTAGAGTTGATTTGGATTACAAAAAATGCCACTGCATTTCCTTCTTTTAGTGAAAAATATCAACAATTTCAAGTAACAAAATGCTGCCTCTCTTGACCAAAAAAAAAAAACAATCTCATTGTATTTATTAGTGTGTGTCTCAGAGGAAAAATATTACTGTTGTTTTGCCATTATCATAAAACACTTCATTCTAAACAGTTAACCACTTTTATCCCAGAGCCCCTTTCCCCTTAAAAACCTTATATTTATTTTTTTCAGAGTGCTTTTGGTTCTGCACCTTTTTAGCTTTACATACCGGTATTATATGTAGCAAGATCTTTAACCTCTTCCAGCCTAATGAGGACCTTCAAGGCCAAAGACAGCTGACATTCATATATATATAGTGGCTTGTGAGTCATAGTGGGTGCAAAGATGGTGAAAGTCATTGGGCGCCAGACACTTCTTGGATGCAAAAGAGGTTTTATTTTTTACCTCTGCTGGTTGGGTCCCTGACTTGATCACCGCCTGAAGTTTCCCGATTCTCCACCGTGCCCGTTCGGTGAAAACACTGCTCCGGTACTTGCTTCAGTTACTCACTGAGGCCCCTGGTAAAGGTGGTTGGTCCCTTAGTGGTGACAGCTTTCCTTCTACCTCTGATCACGACAGGTTCTCTGGCTGGCAGAACCGTTACTTTCGGTCGGACTGCAAGCCACAATCCCAACCTTGCACTGCCCTGATACTTCTGGTTAGGCCCGCACACAGCCTGGCAGCCAAATGTCCGTGTCTAGGCCCAGTCTCTGGCCTAGCAGCCCAGGACGTAAGACACACATCCACCCAGACAGTGATCCTGGTGGCACAGAACAATGAACCCCATGACCTCACCCGAATATATAGGTTTTCACAGCAGGCCAAGGGATTCAATAAAACCCCTGCCCATTGGCTGAGATACCCCATATACACATAACTTGACCTTGGGTTGCCCTTCTCATATCTAGTACCACCAAGTTCCCGGCCACCTAGTGGTAGAAGAGAAAAGCGCAACAAGGCTAAACTTAGGGAGAAATCAATAGATCTCTATCAATTAACTGCAGTAGCTACTCCTAAAAGGAATTAGGTGAGGAGCTCCCTGACTAAACCCCAGGGCGCTACATCCTCCCCCTGCCCAAGAAACTACGTCTCGAAGCTTGCAAAAAAACTATTTGAGCTCCCAAGCCTGAGAGTGGATGTCCTGCCAAAAACTGGGATGGGTGGGGAAACAGGAAAAGGTTAGCAATATAAGACAGAATAACAAATGTGTGGCGTACCACATGAATAAACATTGGTATCACATAAAAATAGTTAGTCACACATGACATTTAAGTATCAAAAATAGTTATGCACATTTTTTAAAGCAAGAAATCAAGAATGTTAGCACCTAACTATCTATCTAATATATACAGTTGTAACAATATATAGAGGGTTATGCCGCGTACATACGATCAGACTTTACGGCATACTTGGTCCGGCGTACCGGATTTGATCATGTGTGGGCTCCAGCAGATTTTGTTTTCTCAAAAGTTTGACGGACTTGGATTTGAAACATGTTTCAAATCTGTCCGACTGACTCTGCTTTCTAGTGTACAAACCGGTCATCTGTGTGCTAGTCCGAAGGACCCAAACTGATGCATGCTCTGAAGCAAGTACAAGACAGAAGCGCTCGGTCTGGTAAAACTAGCCTTCATATTGAAGCTAGCACATTCCTCTTCTGTGATATTTTAATACAGCGCATTTTTTTTTCTTTATAATGCGAGAGGAATGAAGTTGTTTTGCTGCTTATATTCACACAGAGTTCTCACAAACAACTTTCTTCATGATTTATCCTCATGCCATGACTAATATGATATTTTTTAAAAGCCAGATCTCCAGAACTAAAGTTTTTTTTTTTGAGATTTAAACAATATCTATTTTACAATGTGTGCTAAATGATCCAAAATATTATTTTATTAATTTTTTTTTTTTGGTTTCTAGTTACCACAATAACCTTAATAATTTTTATTGTTTTAATGAACCTTAATGAGGTTGGTGTCCCTTGTTAATTAGACATAGGGGGGTTATTTTCAAAAGGCAAATTCATTTTTCACTACAAGTGAAAATTGTACTTGGAATTGCACTGAAAGAGCATTTGGAAGTGCATTTGCTGTGGATCCGAGGGGCACATGCAAGGAAACCCAAAAAAACAACATTTCTCTTGCACATGATTGTATGATAAAATCAGCAGAGCTTCCCCTTATTTCAGATCTTCCCCTCAGATTTACAGCGACTGCACTTCCAACAAGTGCACTCGCAGTGCAATTTATAAAGTGCACTTTGCACTAGTACTTTGTACTTGAATAGCCAAATGATTTAGCCTTTTGTAAATAACCCACACAGTCTTTTTGACCTGTACCCGCCTACTCACAAACCAAATGTCCTTTTTGAATCAAAACACATAGTCAATAATGTAAGGTAATGAAAAGATACATTTATCTTCTTCAAAACAGAAATGAGGAAGGCAACACCGGAGACACTTTTGGAATGTGTGAAGCCTTTTGTCCCCCAGGACACACATCAAGTTTTAGGACAATAAAATTGGTATCTTGCGACTAGGGAGCACAGTCCGAAGTCAGACCAGACAGAAGCCAGGCAATCACCTTCAACTCTTCCGTGGAGTCTCCCCTGCACGCTGCCCTGCAGCCTTCCCTGCACGCTTCTCTGTAGCCTTCCTTGGAGGCTGTGCCTCTGGTGGTATATTTGGGGCAGGAGGAGGAGGAGTAGCAGGAGGAGTGGCTTCATCTGCTATATATGTTTTTTCAGTAAGCTCCCCTTTCAAGCCCTTCTGATACGCTTGAAAAATAAGACCCTCACAGAGGAGGCGTTGCCCCTTTTCGAGTTCCAGCAATTTGGTGGCCATATATGTTCCATATGCCTCTTCTGCATTGGGTGGTGTGCTGAGGATTTGGCTGGCTTCCCGAATGAGGGCTAGTGATTCCTCCTCAGTTTGGGTCATCTTCCTGGGGCTTTTTGTGCGGAGGGGAGGCACCTGACATTCCGTGAGGCTTCTACTGGGCCCAGCCACGGCCTCCTCCTCTCTCCCACTGGGCAAGGCCTCCTCCTGTATACCTCTGGGCACGGCCTCCTCCTGGCTGAGCTCATCCTGGGTAAAAAAAAGGGACATACTGGTAGTTTTAATTTAGGGTTACGCAATCACACACAATTTTCAGCTCATGACTTGCAAATATAATTCTAAACAAATAGTAAAGGCTATCTTTTTGACCCCACCATTATTCTAGCTGCTCACCAATATTTGAAGTATATTTTTGGCCACTACTGTCTAGTGATATGTCTACATATTAATAATTGTGATGAAGTAATTTTTGGTGAAGTAGTTCAAAATTTTTTAGGTTTACATCATTAATATTTACACAATCCCAAATTCACCAAAAAAGTATATCTGGCTAAAGCTGGGCTCATCCACTTCATCAAGGATGAGAGGGCCCAGTTCTTCATGGGACGCCTCAGCTGGGGTCGAGGGCAGGGAGGAGGTGGAGGGAAGGCTGGAGGGAAGGGTGGAGGTGGAGGGAAGGCTGGAGGGAAGGCTGGAGGGAAGGGTCGAAAGTGATTGCCTTGCTTCTGTCTGGTCATCCAGAAATCGCAGTTTTTGGTAGTACCACAGCTTGGGGACATAAACCTGGTCTGCTGCTGCTCCGGATCTGCGCAACTCCTGGATCTTATTGTGTTCCCGTCTGTACATATTGTGCAAGATACCAATTTTACTGTCCAGAAACGTAAGGTCTGCCTGAGGGACTCGAGTCTTCACAAATTCCAAAAGTGTGCCCAGTGTTGCCTTCGTTGCATCTCTATTCGAATATAATGGGTGCTTGACCTCCCACAGGTTTCTTTTTTCTTGATACAAATTAATGAAACTGGTCATAAATTCTTCATCCTTAAAAGGATTCATTTTTGCTGAAAGACAAGACACAAGATAAAAAATGTAATGTCAGTCCAAACTCCCAGTATTATTTTTGGCTGAATCTAGGGTACACATATACACACCAAACACATTCACCAAACACACACCTACATTTAATCTTACCTTCATTTCTGACGCTCGCTACTTCTGTTCGGACATACGTAGGCCAGCGTAATAGCTTAATATACACTGCGCATGTGTCATGCTACGCCTGGGTCGCCTACCCCTGACGTTCTTTATTACGATTTTCCCCGCCCCTTCACTCTTCGTTGCGCAGTGGCATTATATATAGAAAGATGGCGGAGAGATTATATGCAATTAGCACGGAGGAAAGCCCGGAGCCACAATCATCCAGTTCCAGGAGGAGATATAAGGCCACCAACATGGCCTTTGAAGAGATGGTGGAGATGGTGCTCATATTGAGAAGGGAGGACTATGATGGCAAAAAAGGACCACACACCCGACCCAATATGCGGAAGGACAAAATAATGTCCTCAGTTGTCACCGCTCTTGAACAAAAATTTGGCACTAAACGGGCTAAAGAACAATTGAGGAAGCGGTGGTCTGACCTCAAAAGTAGGGAGCCTGAACAATATTGGCGAATAAAGAAGCTGCTTCAAAAAAGTAAGTACTTGTTGTGTGTTCCTAATGAGATACTTAACTTGCATGCTGATCCATATGCTTTTCGTTTATACAGCATCATTCGTAAAGACCGTTCTATTGAAAATACATATGATACGAAGAAAATGACATTTTTTTTTTCGCCAAATACGATTGTACAGGGTTGGACATACATTTAGGTCTTGATAATTTGTCGTATTCCAAAAATGTGGTGATGTTGTGTAGATGTGTTTGAAACTATAATGCTTCTTCAAAAATGATTCAGTGTAATGTAAAGACAGGACACAGCAGCTGTTTCCACATCTGGACTCATGAGCACTAGTGTACTATGTGACACCAGAGACAATTTTTGGGGGTAATACACATAGGGGCTCCAGGGGATACTTGAGGTGTCTGCATCTGTGAAACTTGCATGAAAATGTGTATTTTTTGGCATTTTTGGGAAGAGTGAATTTTAATCATGTCTTCCAAATTTTTTGGACAACAAAATGACAATTGTCCACAACTTCTAACCAACGTTTCTTATTCGTTTTTCAAGACTGAAATATCACTGTGTTTTAACTATACCTTTTGTTTAATTCTCATAGGGGAGAAAAGAGTCAGACAGTCCAAGGATCCCAGGACTCCCCCAAGTCACCAGCCTGAAGCTGAAATTACCCCAAGCCCCAGCCCAAGACCACGCCCACCCGACGAGCTGGAGGAAGGAGAGGTGGAGGAAGTGTGCGATATTTCCAGCAGATGCACACGGTGTGTCATGTGCTATCTTCCATCAGGGGATATCAATGTACTTGTTTTGTGTTTGCAACCCCTTCATCGGAATAATGTTATTTTGTGAGAGGAACAAAGGGTTTGCACACACAAAACACGTCCATTGCTCCCCCATGATGGGAGATAGCACATGTTGACTTGAACCTTTTTTAATCCCAAATTGTGAGCATCTGCCAAATTTTTTTTTTACATGGGTGACATCACCAGCACCATTATTAGCATGTTGAACTTTGTAAGTTCCTGTTATTTTTGGTTCTTATGTTTTTAAAAACCCTGTTGTCAAGCCAAATTTTGTAAACAATGTATATTTTTTACAAATATGCCTAAACTAAAAATAAAAAAAAATATATTGTTACCAAATAAAAAACAAAACAAAAACATAAACACGTTGAAACAAAATGCACCTTTCAATGTGCACACAGTAAAATGTTTTTACTACTACAATGTGTGTGGCTTATTATTTATCAATAACAGTTTGTTATTTTTTTGTGTGGTTACAGTGACAAAGGGTCTTATTAACTAATGGGAAATGCACTTGCCACTACAAGTGCACTAGGAGACAGACAAAACTAAATGCAAACAAGAATCAAAACAAGAGATTGTTGCCAAAATTTTTTTAATTTTTTTAAATAAAAGATTAAAGCTCTTGTTGCATTGCAATGGCCCCCCGACCATTAAAATAATTGACATATCTGTCACGCACTTGATTGGCAGTTTGGGGGGCCAAGACAATACGGCCACTTTCCAGGCATGTGAGTGGTTCTTCAACACCAAATCCGGCCTCTGGCCCAACAGAACTTATATATGTCAAAGAATGACATCTCAAGAAATTATGCAGAATGCAGCAAGCCATGATCACATAATTAATCTTGTATTCTGCCAGATTGATTGCGGAGAGGAACAAACAGAACCGGCTGACCAGAATCCCAAAGGCATTCTTCATAACTGTTCTTGCTCTGGCCAGCCAGTAATTAAATACCCTCCTCTCAGGGGTGAGTGTCCTTTGGGGGAACGGCCTCATCAAGTTCTCGCTGAGAGCAAACTCTTCATCAACGATGAAAACTGAGGGGAGTCCATCCATGTTGTGGTCATCAGGTGGCAATCCCAGGCCACCAGTCTGGAGACGCTGGCACAGCTCGGTCTGTGCAAAGAATCCTCCGTCAGACATCCGGCCATTCTTCACCACGTCCACGAACAGAAATTCCAATTATGCCGAGACCACCGCCATCAAAACTACACTATGGAACCCCTTATAGTTGTAGAAATAAGACCCCGAATGGGGTGGTGGCACAATGCAGACATGCTTCCCATCGATCGCCCCAACACAGTTGGGAAAGTCCCAACGGTCAGCGAACTGGGAGGCCACAGTCTGCCATTCCTGTGTGTTCGAAGGAAACTGTGGAGTCAAACAAGAAAAAAAAAAAAAGTACTTTTAAACATAACTTGGATATCAGATTACACAAAAACATTCTTGAACAACAGCAGTCGAACATTCTTAATATGTGTTATTTTTAGAAAAAAAAATATAAACATAAGGCCCACTTATAAGATTACTCACCCCCTCCGATGGACCATTGATCAATTTGTATGTGGGGGTAGGGGTTCTAATTGGGGCCAAGAACACACCTGACAGTTGCTAACATTTGAGGGTGTGGGGGAGGGTAAAACAGTACAATGGAGCTGACAATATACATTGTTCAAGGGACTATAGGCTAGAGGTATAAATGGACCCAGGATTGCATGGTGTTGAGGTTATTGAAGGTAAATATGCATGTAAGGCAAAAAATTATTAATGTAAAAAAACAGGCATGCATGAAGATAAAGGGGACATTCACAGCATATTCCAAACATGGTAATTAGGTAATGAGGACATTTAGACAATACATTAGCAAACATTAAATACATATCATGTATTGTTAAAGGAAAAAAACTTACCTTCATATAGTCCTTCTGCAGGACCTGAATAATAGCAGAACAGGTCTCTGGGATTATTATTCCCAGAGCCTGGGGGGAGATGCCTGTCGAGAACTTCAAGTCCTGAAGACTTCTCCCAGTCGCCAAGTAATGTAAAGTGGCAACTAGCCTCTGCTCCGCAGTGATGGCTTGCCTCATGCACGTATCCTACCTGCTGATATAGGGGGTCAGCATAGCCAGCAGAAGTTCAAAAACAGGGTCCGTCTTCCTGAGATAATTCCTGAAATCCTCAGGATTATTCTCAAGGAGCAAAGGCCTGTGACAGAACTCCTCCTCGCCCTGTTCATGGACTAGAGTCAGGTCAAAGTATTAACCCCAAAACCAAGTCCCCATGCAGCACAAACTTGAGAACGAGTACGTCCACGCAACATGGCTTCAAAACGGTCGGCTGGTCAAACAAACAAACTTAGAACAAACGCACTGAAGAACAGCAAGGCCTATGAAGAGGGACCTGAAAATCAGGAACGAGCAGACCAGAACGGCCTGCTAGGCAGGTTACGAACTGACAAACACGCACTGAAAAGCAGATACAAACCTCACAAGCACAAACTGAACCACAGAAAACGATCGAAATAAGCTGAAGTGTAAAAAGCATGAATCGTCTCTAACCAAACTTCTACTAACACGAGGTAAACACGAGATTAGCAGAAGGAGCCCAAAGGGTGGCATAGTGGGGCTTGAACTTCCTTTTTCTAGTCCCGTCGTACGTGCTGTATGTCACCGCATTCAAAACCATCGGACTTTTGGAGTTATCGTGTGTGTCCAAGTCCGTCCATTTTTAAGTCCGGCGCACCTACGCTACAAATTCCGTCGAAAAGATCGCCGGACCAAGTATGCCGTAAAGTCCGATCGTGTGTACGTGGCATTAGCGTTGTCATCCGTTGTAGATCCCTGTCTACCCTTAGGCAAGAAAGATGCACCGACAAAGTAACACCTGAAAGAGAGAAATAAAAAAAAATGCAAAAGCATCCTATCCTATAAGAACATGTTGCACTATGTACACAGTGATTTGAACTGGTCCTCAGCCGAGGGCAGCATGAAAATGTTAAAACATCCTATACATGTCTACATTATTTAGATTTCTGAAAGCAGGTCCCATTCTCTTTAAGAATGCCACCCCTTTCATAATCAGTATAGAACTATAGAACTTCAGCGATACTTTGATCCAAAACAGTCTGAATGTGTATGATTTCATTATTCGAAGAAATAGGCAATCATTTTCTTATCACAGCCTATTCTAACTAACTTTATGTTTAATGTCTATGACCGGTTATGGTCCATTTGACTTTACTTCAGATGGACTACATTTCCCAGCAATTCCCTTTTCTTCTTTAAAAAGGGGCTCCGGGCTCAGGGCATGACTGCATTTCAAGCAACAAGCAGCCAGGTCAAATTGCAAGAGACCACACTTCGGGACACAAGTCCCCTTGCAAGAATATCTTCAGTCTGCCCACATGGCAGCCAAAGACAGAAACTTTCTTCCTTCTTTTGCTATCAACAACCTGTTGAAGTTCACAGATCGCTCTTCAGGGTGAAACACCCCAACAACTTTAATCCTTAGCCAACGTGGCTAAAAATAAAGGTTGCTCCCTGTAACTGCTGGCAGCATTCAGTCCAGCACAGTCCTGGCGTTACAGCTTTCTGGGATATTCCCATCAATAACATTTTGAATGGGTGTGCAATGTAACTGTCAGCAGAGTGTCCTTGACACCACACAACCCATATTTGTAATCCACAAGATATCACTTTGACAAGACTTCACCAATAATACCTGGGATCTGGCAGTATTACATCTTCCCCTTTGACATCTCGCTTGTCTGGCCTACAGAGGATCACACTGTCCAGGTTAATTTTGCTGCTGTAGCCCCAGGTATTCAGCACTGAAATGTATTTCCCAGACATTTTGGGTGATAACTTTAGAAAGTCTATCTTGAAAGGTATTTGAAGAAACTCACAGATGGCCTTATCCACCCATTGCATTTCCTTCTCCAGAATCACCTCTTCCAGATGGGGAGGAAAGTAGGGGTATAAATACCCGTAATCTCCTGCTACTTTCTTAATGATTATGCGCTGAATCTTGGACAGCTGAGGCAGGGTTTCAGGGTTTTAGAGATATTTAATAAATATGTCTCTTTTGCTGACACTTTCACTTTCATGAATGAACATAGGCGTGATCAGTACTGACCGCTGCAACCAGTGGTGTAGCTAGCACATCTGGCACCCGAGGATCGTCATTTTTTTGCACCCCTGTGTGGCAATATAGTGGTACCACGCCAAAACCATGGGTGTGGTCAGAGTGCATCAACAGTGGTAGGGGCTTCAAGGGCCATATGCTTTAATGAATGTGCCACAAGCGAGTATGTAACAGACAGTACAATCCTCAGTACACTCATTTTAATAAAATTTATCAAAACTGGTGCAGTTAGAATCGGGAACAGCTGCGCCTGGCAACCAATCAGCTTCTATCTTCAGCTTGCTCAGCTTTGAAAGTGAAAGCTATGAGCTGATTGGTTGCCATGCACAGCTGCTCCAGGTTCTGTCTGCTCTAGTTTTGATAAACTCCCCTAAGGGCTCACTCAGACAGGCACTGAGACAGGTCCTGTATGCTGAGCCACTTTTTGCTGCATCTGCATCCTCTAAGGCTGAGAAACGAGTAATCAAACACCGCCGATCACTCAGATGTGACACTCAGGGCATGTGTCCCCCCTGCCCCCCCTAGTTTGGCCCTGAATGCAACTATGTCTATGTAGTCTGTCTTCTTTTATTCTGTGACAAATACATGTAGCGCACCCCATGTTAGAGCCGCAGGTGAAGAGGGATGCCCCACCCTGCACAGCCAGGCACACCAAATTTCCACAGGCATACTTGAGTCAGGAAACAATCCAGCACTTTGCTTTTGTGTTTTATTGAAGGGAGAAAACTTAGATAGGGAGTAGGGTTATTATGGGATGATAACTTGCCTTCAGAAAACTCTTTAGATACAACTCCTAGTATATACATTCCTATATACGGCTCCTTTCCTTCCTCCAGCACCTCACTTGCTTGCAGAATCACCAGTAGTGTCACGCTGTAAAAATCTGTAGAACTGGTCTTTTACAGGCAGGGACTCGCAGCCCCTATACTTAATGTAGAGTGACACCACTAACACATTTACTGAACTTCCTCCTGTGGTCACTGGTCCCAGCACCACCTCTTCAGGCCCTGCCATCCCTTCTAGCTGCAGCAGCACCTTTCTCCAGCCCTCCTGGCTACTTCTCCACAGTCCTCTGACTGACAGTCACCAGCCCTCCAGACTGACATTTAAGAGATCTCCTGGATGTGCTGACTCGTTCTCTTGCTGTTCTAACACCTGCTTGGAGCATCCAGCTAAGGATCATGCATCCAGCTAAGGATTCCTCTGTGTGTTGTAGAGTGTCTCTCCAGCACCCGAGCCCAGGCCCAAGGTCAACTCCCCCAGACTAGGGGGCACACTCAAGGGCCCAGACAGCCTCCTCAGCACTCTATCTCCATCTTTCACCTGACTGTCCCTGCTGGCATGACCCAAAAGTATTTAAGAGGTGCCCAACCCCTGCCAGCCCACTTTGCTGGGGATTGGCTGGGCCCTCCTCAATACTCCAAGTAGTTCCTCCTAGACTCCACCCTCTACTTCTGGAAGCTTCTCCAAATCTCCAGAGAGCAGGGGGAGTTACGAGAGGTGCTGCTTGATGAGTCATCCAGCCTCCCTGAGTCACTCATCCCTGTCCCAGATTCAGCCCAGGCCTGGCTCTCAGACAAGCCAAATTACCTACTCTAACAACTATATATACCTAGCACACTAGAGGGTGCTACCCACACTAGACACTTAGATTGTGCATTTGTGAGATGAAAAGCTGCATGTCATGTGTCCTGTTCAAAAGACAGCCTACTTTGAATACTATGGCATTTGTACAATATTTCCAGCTGCCATCTCTAAAATAACACACTCTAGTGTTTATTTCATGATAAAACCTGCCCTTACCCTGCCTCTGAAATTTCAGCTTAGTAAAAAGGCTGACATAGTATTCATGGATACCGTACCGTATTTCATGATACAACCTGCGTCATCTTACCCTCTTTAGTTGTGGTCTAGTAAAATTGCTAACACAATGTGCAGCATCTGCTCAATATTTATGGCTGCTCAGTGACTCCTAGGAAATTATGATAGACATCCTCCAGGAGCACTAGCGAGCAGGGGCGCCGAGGGAAATGGTGTCAGGCGACTTGGAGAGGAAGAGGCAGATTACGAGGGACCCCCTAGCAACAGACCTGAAAAGGTGAGTAAAAAAAAAAATTTTTTCCAAAGGTTGTTCTTTATATTTAATGCAGCTGAATACTGTAAAATAAGAATTATGACTGGAACTCCGCTGTAAACAGTAAATGAAAAATAATAGTGTAAAACCAATATACAGAATATATAAACTTAATGTGCAATAATAAACATTAAAACTGGTGGAAAGGATTGAAGGCAGTTGAAGTACTTCAGCAGGTGCCATTTGAAGTGAGTCGTCGTAATGACTTAAAGCGGAGGTTCTGCCAAATTTTTTTTTTTTTAGTCAGCAGCTACAAATACTGCAGCTGCTGACTTTTAAAATATGAACACATACCTGTCCAGGGCGCCCGCGATGTTGGCACCCGAAGCCGTTCTGTCCCTCGGCTCTCGAGTGGAGGCACCGCCATCTTCAGTAAGGGAATCAGGAAGTGAAGCCCTATGGCTTCACAGCCCGGTTCCCTACTGCGCATGCGGGAGTCAAGCTGCGCGATCCCACAGGTCCCTGCTGTCTTCTGGTACCTGTGTGTCTCCTAGAAGATAGCAGGGATACGGAGGAGGAGCCGGATATGGCATAGATATCTGCGGGGACCCAAGGATATCTATGCCTGGCCAGAAGCGGGAGCAAAGACCTGGATTATACAGGTATCTGCTCTCACCTCCCCCCTATAAGGTGTCAAACGTGACACCGGAGGGGGGGGGTTCCCGAAAAGCAGAAGTTCCATTTTTGGGTGGAACTCTGCTTTAAGAGGGATTTCTATTCATACATAGGCGCATATGCTGCTGTAATGGTAGCCATTTGCTCTTGTGAGTTTTGAATTTACTTGATCTTCATGGCTGGACATCTGAGCACCTTGAGAAGTATCTTCACATATTGGCATTGCTGTGTCAACTGTATGTTTCACCAACACCATGGGACTCATTCTCTGTCTGCTTTGGACTTTTGTGCTTTTTATTTTTTGCGTCAGTTTTTTATGATTTTTATTGCACATCAAGTTTATATATTCTGTATATTGGCGCTACACTATTGTTTTTCATGATGTGTAAGTGATTGCTATGGCAGCAAATGATCACATGAATTCCCTGTTTCCCCAACTGCACATTACTTGAGTTAGGGTTGAATTTATGGTTGAGCCGAGCTCAAAGCTCATCCCTATTTAACACTATCATCTACTAGAAAGAAATAGCTAAGGAAAAATAGAAGTGTCATGGGTATTCATTTAGATCCCTGTTTTTCCTGGATCAGTATAACCTCAAAAATTGTATATTTGAGATATGAATGGTTATTTAAAGTAATACACCATCCTCTTGCATTAATAGATTCACTTCAGACCACACAGATGTGTAGTTATTTTGTTGGTAGGTGTAGTTCCTACTCTATCCAGCAGGTGGTGTCTTGTCTCTATGTTGATGGAGTGGAGATTAAGAGATGGCATCATGGGGAGAGCAGCTGTCTGATTGGACACTGCAATCCCTGGGGATCCTGATGGGTTTGGAGCACATTTTGCAAGTGTTTAGTGTAGGGACAGAACACGCTCTGTCAGGGAGAGAGATTGAGTGTTAGGAAAAGATTTCAGTATGAGGAGGGCAAGCGTAGGAATACTAATTTCCCTCTAAGACATCAGTCTCTGGAGATGCCACTGCAGACCTCACTTTCGTTCTTTCTTTTCTGTGTTCCACCATTGCCTTTTGCCCTGGCTATCAGCCATCCTTCCAGGAGATTACATCCCAGTAAAGTAAGCCTTACCTGTGCTGTGACTTATTGTGCCTGAAGACCACTGCCTAGCCATGCTCTGGTGCTGTGACATTCCAGTTCAAGCCAGCTTATCTGCACCTCTTATCTTCACCTTCACAATTAACCACTTGCCTAACAGTTCGCGCCTATATACATCGGCAGAATGGCACGGCTGTGCAAAACAACGTATGGGTACGTTGTTCCCTTTAAGAGCAACCGGAGGCGTGCATGCCCACGGCGCGGCGGGGGACCAGGTGCGCGTGGCCGGCGGATGCGATCGCGTGCATGAGAGCCAGCACGGGGATTTGTGTGTGTAAACACACAAATCCCTGGTCTGTCAGGCTAGAGGAGACATATTGCGTGTTCCTACTAAGTAGGAACAACGATATGTCTCCTCCCCCAGTGGGTCTTATCCCCATACAATTAGAAAGACTAACTAGGGAACACATTTAACCCCTTGATCGCCCCCTAGTGTTAACAACTTCCCTTCCAGTGACATTTACACAGTATTCAGTGCATTTTTTTAGCACTAATCGCTGTATAAAAGTCAATGGTCCCAAAAATGTGTCAAAAGTGTCCAATCTGTCTGCCGCAATGTCCCAGTACCGCTAAAAGTCACAGATCTACGCCATGTCCTGCCCCTCCTCTGCCCCCCCGCTGTTTTCTGGGAGATACACAGGTCCCAGAAGACAGCAGGCACCACTCAGAACACGCAGCGTGACTCACGCATGCGCAGTAGGGAAACAGGCTGTAAAGCTGCAAGGCTTCACTTTCTGATTCCCTTACCCAAGATGCTGGGTTGGCTTCGGGTGAGGACATCGCGGGCGCCCTGGACAGGTAAGTGTCCTTATTTTAAAAGTCATCAGCTGCAGTATTTGTAGCTGCTAACTTTTAATTTTTTTTTTTTGCAGGCGGAACTCTACTTTAAGAAGTATCTGTTTCTTCTCTCATTTACATATCAGGTTTGGAGCAAGGGGCACTGAAATATAAGCAACGCATCTTGCTCTGGTCTCTCTGGATATGGCTAATGCTTTAATAATTTGGAACCATGTCTGGTGTCATAGCAGATAACATTTTAATGCTGTTATCCATTTTGCCATAGAATTTCAAGTCAATGGCCTTACGGAAATGCATCCCCACTCTCATGAAAATTTAAACTGGAGTATTCGAATAGAGTAAACACACAAGTGCATTAAATAAGTTAATGAACCAGGCAGTGATGTGCAGTAAGCTGTAGCAACCAATCAGATATTATCTTTTATTAGTTATGAGAAGCCAAATAACTAATAATTTGTTACAGTATGCCTGAATATTCTTCATTGCTGAAACGTTAATTTCTTCTGTTCAATTCTAGTTTGTCTGATACTCTTTTAGGAAAAAAAAAAAAAATAGAGCTGAATAATATTGGGAAAAAAAATGTTTAAATGATTTAGAGTCACAATGCACGGCACAAGAAAAGCACATCTTTTTGTGCAGATTGCTGTGGGAGTGACTGCTATGAATTTATCTTGCCTGAATAGAAAATGCAGAGCTTTGTTTTAGACACAAAATGTGCCTTTCTTGGCAGATGAATAAAGATATAACTCCTTGTGACTGGGTGGCATGTCTTTGTTGTTACAAGCTGAAAGCCTTTTTTTTCTTGACTACGGAGAGATCAGCAGGTTGTCGACTGTGGCTAGAGCTTTTAGCCTGACAAAGCGAACACTAGGATGTATTGTAGGCTCACTATAGGACGGTTGTTCCATGTGTTTGGCTGGGAGGAGCAGGCTGTTCCTATGTCAGCAGAAAAGAAGTGATGTGAAGTAGGATTATTACATGCCGCCGGGTGGGATTCGCAATATCACAGCTACCTGATACAATGCTATATGTCAAAAGTCTGAGGTAGAAAAAAACAATATCACAAACTATTGTAAAGTAGAATTCTATTAGCAGTATATCACAAATGTGGAGTGCAAGTTTACCTACACTATGGGGTTTATTTACTAAAGTTGGAGAGTGCAAAATTAGGCTCACTTCTGCAGAGGAACCAGGTTATATTGCCAAAGCTTCATTGAAGAGACTGAAGTTAGAATCTGATTGGCTACCATACACAGCTGCACCAGATTGTAAATCTCCCCCTATATCACCAAAAGTATTGGGACACATGCCTTTACACGCACATAAACTTTAATGGCGTCCCAGGCTTTGTCCGTAGGGTTCAATATTGAGTTGGCCCACCCTTTGCAGCTATAACAGCTTCAACTCTTCTGGGAAGGCTGTCCACAAGGTTTAGGATTGTCTCTATGGGAATGTTTGACCATTCTTCCAGAAGTGCATTTGTGAGGTCAGGCACTGATGTTGTATGAGAAGGCCTGGCTCGCAGTCTCCGCTCTAATTCATCCCAAAGGTGTTCTATCGGGTTGAGGTCAGGACAGTCAGGTTCCTCCACCCCAAACACAAGTATCCATGCCTTTTTGGACCGTGCTTTGTGCACTGGTCTATATCATTTGGTGGAGCGGGGTTAATGGTGTGGTGTTGTTCTTCAGTGGTTGAACTTGGCCCCTTAGTTCCAGTGAAGGGAACTCTTAAGGCATCAGCAATTGTAGGTACTTTTGGCTGTGGACACAGGTCAGCATTGGCACCCTGACTGAACTGTGGCTATGCAGCCCGATACACAACAAACTGTGTGTTCTGACACCTGTCTATCAGAACCAGGATTACCTTTTTCAGCAAAATGAGCTACAGTAGCTCTTCTATTGGATGGGACTATACAAGCCATGTTTCCCTTTCTTTGACCACTTTTGATAGGACCTGGCCACTGCAGACTGGGAACATCATACAAAAGCTGCAGTTTTGCAGATGCTCTGAACTAGTAGTCTAACCATTACAATTAGACCCTTATCAAAGACACTCGCGTCCTTATGCATGCCAATTTTTTTCTGCTTTCAACATATCAACTTCAGGGACAGCATGTTCACTTCCTGTCTAATGTATCTCACCTATTTGCAGATACCATTGTAATGAGATTATCACCCAGATCTATCTCTCTACCCCTCACCTCACTGCCAGAGTCATCTACCTTACCAACCACTCAGTGTCTGCCACCCTTCTCTGCTAATCGGTCCACTGGCTTCTGGTTGACCAGCAAATTCAGAATAATAACAACACACAAAGCCATTCACAACTCCGCCCCAAGCTACATCACCAATCTTGTCTCCAAAAAATCACTCAAATTGTCCTCTCTGCTCCTCCCAAGACCTCCTGCTCTCTAGCTTTCTTGCCTCCTCCTCCCATTTTCATCCCCGTTACTTCTCCAGAGCCTCTCCCATCCTCTGGAACTCTCTACCTCAATCAGTCCTGGCTGCTATCTCCCACTCTGGCTACCTTTAGGCGATCCCTGAAAACTCATATCGTCAGGTAAGCCTATCCCACCTCCACCTAACAACTGAACTTTTAATTTAGCTCATCCCTTACAGTTATTACCTATTGTACCACTTCCCTCACCTATTAGATTGTACGCTGTTGTGAGAAGGGCCCTCTTAACCGTCTTGTATTTTATTGCATTGTAACTGTATTGTCTTCCCTTTATATTGTAAAGCACTGCGCAAACTGTTGGCACTATATAAATTCTGTATAATAAAAATAATAATAATAAAAAATATTCTTTACTTTACCTGTCAGTGGCCTTATTATTATGGCTGATTGTTGTGTATTCCTGCAAAGAATACATTAGAGGATACCTGCACTATTTCTTTGACCTTAGCACCAGAACTGTATTGTCTTATTTAGGCATCATGCTACTCTAGTCACATCTAAATAAGCACAAACTTTACTACAACCCCTGCCCCTTTATGTCTTGAGCAAAACAACTGTTTGATTTGGAACTACTGTTGGGAGGCAACATGCTCTTAGCTTTATATTTTCATCTTCTTTTCCACAAATAGACAAGCAAGAGGAATGAGGGAGGTTTCATTTTACCTGTACTATGACGATCCATCTGATTTCTCTAAACATCCTGTGCACCTTCTTACCATTAAGGTTCTCCTGCAGAATTTAGCCCAATATGTCCAGAGGTAAATAGTAGATGGAAACAAAAAGTATAGTGCTACACTACTTATTTCTCACTCCTGCAAGCTTTCTCCTCTTTGTGCTACTAGTCCCCCTAAGCTTTCTACCTTTGCTGCCTGCTCTGTCACAGCTTTTGAACATCATTCCATACAATCCAGGACCAACAGTTCTGCACTGTACATGAGGATGCTGAAGGCCATCCACATTCTGGACTGTCTACATACCACAGGTGAAAAATACATTCTGCATCGCTGCACTTTGGTATATTAAATAAGACGGGAAGCCTAACCTGGCTGTCATGACAGCCCATAAATCTGCAACATCTAAATTAACACCTGGAGCAAAAGTTGGCAAGGTGAAAACTATTCTGAAACAAGGGCATAGTTTGAAATAAAGTGATCATTGAACAGGTAATTTTTTTTTAGTTCTGTTTCTCCATTTCCTTAACATCTGTCTTTATTATTGGAGAACATGTGGCAGGACAACCTTGGCTAAAACATAGCGTTGAAGATTTAGCATCAAGTAGGGTGCACCTGTCTCCAGTAACATTTGTGAACTTCGACTAGAAAGGAAAAGTTTTCAGGTGTAGAGCAGATTTGCTTGTGATTTGGATGTTTTAGCAGGTGCTATATATAGATGATGTACATTGGTAGTTCCTGTGTATAAATGGGGTGTGTTGGTAAAATCTGTGTATGAACAGGATGAATTGATAGATGCTGTATATAAAAAGAATGAGCTGGTAGATCTTGTGTATGAGCAGGATAAGTTGGTAGAGCCTTTTAAGAATTGGGATGTATGGGATGAATTGTTAGATCTTGTGTATGAACAAGATAAAGTGATAGATCATTTGTATAATTAGGTAGATCTTGTTTATGAATGAGGTGAATTGGTAGAGGGAGTTTGAAAGGGGTGAGTTGATATATCCTGTTTATGAATAGTATTTGTTGGTAGTTCATGTGTATGAATATTTGGATAAAACAAAGATATCCCTTGCTCTATGTATGTTAGGTACAAACATCTGAGAAATCATGAATCAAGTGTCATAAAGAAAAAAGTTGTTGTTGCCTACATGAACCAGCCATATTCCCATTTGCATATTTTCAGTACAGTATGGTAAAGTGAGGAAGAATCTAACTGGTTACAGGAACTGTCCTTAGACACATTTAAACATGTTAATTAGCTTCAAGCGTGAAACAAATGGATCACTAAAGCTCTTTCTAATCATTGTCATGCTGCTGTAGTTATCATAATAAAAAAGTAAATATGTTGGACTGCCCCTTTAAATCATATGTGCAATAAGAAATCATCAAACTATTAGACACATACTGTAAGAAAATTATTTTCTGGTGATAATCCACATACACACCATTGAAAAAATGAGCATCACTCTAAATATGATAAAAGTCCACATTAAGTAAAAAATCTGTGCAAATGGAAGACTTTCATAATGAATCTTTCATGTGTGGCAACTTCAGCGATCTGCCACCAACATAAATATGGATGTGGCCAGGTACATGGAGAAGAAGACATTGTCCTCTTTACAGTCAGTTTTACTTATTTATCTCCAGTCAGCAGAGGGAGAACTATAGCCAAGTAGCCTATGAACTTTTTTTTTCTCAATAAATGTTTATTTAAAAATAGAATAAAAGAATACAGGGTATAGTATGGTATGAATCAACATAAAAGGGAAAACAAATGAAAAATAGTAATCATATAAAAAAAAAAAAAGTTTAAAAATAACATTAGTACAGTACATATAATGGTAGAAAATTGTCATACATGAATACAAAGCCTTACATTAATATATTTAATACATGAATTAATTACATTAATATAATTACAGTATAAACATAATATATTAAGAGAAACAGTTTTACCTTGTTGTGTTACACATGTTAGGGTAGTATCTCTCAGATATCCAATAGCATATGGCATATCTTGTGTATGTAAAGTACAATGTATGTCTGATATAAATGTCCAGTTGATTGTGTCTGGAGTAGAGTCAGAATATGAATAGATTTGTCTAATGCCCTGTACACACGATCGGACTTTCCAACAACAAAACCGTGGATTTTTGTTTCCAAGGATGTTGGCTCCAACTTGTCTTGCATACACACGGTCGCACAAATGTTGGCCAACAATTACAAACGTAGTGACGTACAAGATGTACGTGATATCTCCATTACGAACGGTAGTTTTATTAAACCGAGCACTTACGGCTCGTACTTGATTCCGAGCATGCATGGACTTTTGTCCGATGGACTTGTGTACACACGATCGGAAAGTCCAACAACAAACATTTGTTGGCTGGAAATTTGAGAACCTGCTAGCCAACATTTGTTGGCGGAAAGTCCAACAACAAATGTCCGATGGAGCATACACACAGTCGGACTTACCGCCAACAAGCTCACATCCAACATTTCCAGTCGGGAAAATCCGATCGTGTGTACGCGGCATTGAAGTTGACATAAGAAGGATGGTAATAGTACTACTTAGTGTGTGGACCAGTTTCATATCTTACAAGACTATATTTATTCACTAATAAGGTTCAGGTCTCCATTAGATTTTTGCATTCCTCAGTAAAGGTAAAGAGATACCAAGGTCTACATCAGAGACATAACTAGAAACTTCAGTACCCCGGTGCAAGAAATCATGAAGGCCCCCCCCCCAAAAAAGCATGACTTTGAGACTTTTTTTTTTCACTGTGCAACATTTCTGTGGGTGGTGGTGCCATCCTCACCCACTATCACCTCTGCCTCCTACTGGTCCCCTTCCCCCACTACCACCAGTCAATCTCATTCCTATCTCTCCCCATCACCTCTGTTGTAGAGGTCATGCGGGGATAGGGATGAGATCTGCGGTGGTGGTGGCGGGGGCATGGGATCAGTAAGAGGCAGAGGTGGTGGAGGTTGGGATTGATTGCACTGGCAATTTATCACTGACTTCAATCAATTGATTCCTCCTCAGAATTCCATCACTGTGTCTCTAGGGATGACTTTGCCTCATCCTCCCTGGGGACTCCTCGCAGTTGCAGAGGGGAGAGCTCCTCCCCTTCACTCGATTGTTGTCAGCTGGTTAGCTGACTTTCTTTTTCAGTATCTGCCCCTGCCTCCCTACATTCTCTCTGGATAGGTGGGGCAGTCCAGAGTCTCAGCTCTGCCTTCTCTCCCCTCAGCAATCATCGGGCGAACCCCTCACCCCGATGGGGGGGCCGTGGGCCCCTCACACTGGCAGATGGACGAGCCCATCACACTGGCAGATGGGCGTGCCCCTCACACTGGCAGATGGGCGGGGGGGCCCACAGGTACCTCAGACAGGTGGGCGGAACTCCAGGGCCCAGTCGCAATGCAAATGCTGCAACCCTGATAACTCCGCCACTGGTCTCCAAAACTTGTGAAAGCGTGAGCTGGTTTCTTTTTTCATTGCAATCTTTCTTCCATGTCATAAATGGTTTTTACTTTTTGTAATCATTCCTTGGTTGTTGGTATTTGTGAAGATTTCCAATTAGTAGGTGTCTGGCTAATGAGGTTGTATATCTCTTGTATGAGAAAGAATTTACATGTAAAAGGCAGCAAGTAGTGTTGGCTTTCAGTTTTGTGTTTGTAATGTGTCGAATACATGTTATAGTCTGTTCTCATGAACTTCTATGCAGAATGTTGGGGATCATGGGAATTGCAGTCTAAAACATCAATCACAGAATGGGACTTATTGACCTTTAAAATACAGTTCCCATAGGACAGTGATAAGGAAGGGGAGTGGTGCAATAGCTTTTACCAGACTGCACTGGAAACCTCTTCCTCCTTGCAGCACCAGAGCCGAGATGTGCACATTGGTCCTGTTGCACATGGATCATCTACGGGGCAAGTGACCAGAGCCAGAGACTGAGATTTAGGGACAGAGACACTCAGGGCAGTGCAGCACAGAACTCAGTGATCACATCTGCACCATTGCAGCAGGGAGAACAGAGCATCTGCTCACCCTCTACTTCCCACCCCTGATCACCAGAGGCATTCTGTGGAGAGATTGAGGGGGGGCCCCTTCTACAGAGAGGGTTTACTGCTGCATTGTAGGGTCTGGTGAGAGGGCTCACTGCTCATTGTTCACACCGCTAGCAGAGACTCAGTCACCGGAAGCATGACATTAAGTATACTGCACCTATACTGTACCTTTACTGCATCTTCACTGCACTTATGCTGCATGCTGGTTTACTAAATCAAGTGTACAAACGCATATTAAATGGCCCCAATGATATCTGGCAAAAGAAAAACATAAAGGACTGCCCCTCCTGTAAAACCATCCAGCAAGTCACCTTTGTTTCCGTCTCCCATTTCCTTAATTTCTATGGACAGTGCCTACCTACTGTCAATTTAGGCCTAGCATAGCAGCCATCAGTGCACACTGGCAGTATAGTCCCAGCAATTTGTTAGATCAAGCATCATTGCTGCTCACTGTTGCACTTTAGATGGCACTGCTACTGTTTATGCTGACCTGGGCCTTATGTGTCATTTTATGCTTAGCCCTCTCTGTTTTGTACCCCGAACTGTGTTACAGTTGCCAATGCATACACAAATGTTAGTAATATGTCCACAGGCACCACTTCAATAAGTACCTCTGAATACTTAAGCAGGGTTACTGTTTTTACTTAATTATGACTAGCTTTCATATGATAATAGCATATGAGAAAAGTGAATGACAGATGGTGATAAAGAGTCCAGAAAGACACAGGTGGTGATCCTAATGCAATATTGTAGATGTGCACCTCACACCAAAATCCTTAAACCGTGTGTCACACTCCTCCTATCAAGCCTTAATATGTTTCAGGTAACCGTCATCCACATGCTACTTTTTCATTATTGAACCAAAAATAGTTATGGGAGAGACAGAATTCTAGGGCATCGCGTAGGAATATTTTCTGATGATGAGGCAAGTCCTCTCTTTGGCTCAATGCCCAATTGAGGGCTAGTAGCGCGTCGTCATGCTGTATTACTGTATACATTGATAACATGTCAGAGGTGACCAAAAAAATCTCTCCTCTCTCAGTTAATTTAACTTCTTGAAGGAGTTGTAATAGATTTTTTGTATCCTTAAGGTAATCTTTGGTCACTATAACACTTTTTTGGAGGAATTGATCTAAATATTGTCCCAACCTTGATGTGACCGACCCAATACCATTTACGATGGTACCATCAATGCGATTCCCTCGAATTCTGCATCTCCCATAACTATTTTTGGTTCAATAATCAGTTCTTTTCCCAAGACAAAGGTGTGGCTATGGGCGCGAAATTCACGCCAAGTATAACAAATTTATTTATAGGTGAATGGGAGAAAAAATACGTTTTTTGAAAGAAGAGAGGTGAGCTACTGTTCTATAGGCGACATATTGATGATTTAATATTCATATGAGCAGGGACAGAATCATCTCTAATGAATTATCTGGAATATTTGAACAGTAATGGGAATAATATAAAAATAACGAGCCAGTGGAGTAAAGACGAAATACATTTACTAGATGTTAATATATACAGGGTTAATGAAGGATTAGAAACCATGGTTTATTTTAAACCAACAGATCGCAATAGTTTTTTGCCCCTCCAAAGTGTCCATCACCCTTTATGGTTAAGGAACATACCTAAGGGCAAAATAATGCGCATAAAAAGGAATTGTTCAACGGTGGATGACTTTGTGCTCCAGTCTGAAGTATTGAAAGACAGGTTTGTAGAGAATGGTTATAATCCTCAGAGATTGGATGCAATTGTAGAGGAGATAAAGGCCATTCCACATGAGGATTGTTTAAAAGACACAACATCAGTCAGGACTAGGGATGAGCTTCGAGTTCGAGTCGAACTCATGTTCGACTCGAACATTGGCTGTTCGCAAATTCGCCGAACAGCGAACAATTTGGGGTGTTCGCGGCAAATTCGAATGCCACGGAACACCCTTTAAAAGTCTATGGGAGAAATCAAAAGTGCTAATTTTAAAGGCTAATATGCAAGTTATTGTCATAAAAAGTGTTTGGGGACCCAGGTCCTGCACCAGGGGACATGGATCAATGCAAAAAAAAGTTTTAAAAACGGCCGTTTTTTCAGGAGCAGTGATTTTAATAATGCTTACAGTCAAACAATAAAAGTGTAATATCCCTTTAAATTTCATACCTGGGGGGTGTCTATAGTATGCCTGTAAAGGGGCGCATGTTTCCTGTGTTTAGAACAGTCTGACAGCAAAATGACATTTTGAAGGAAAAAACTCATTTAAAACTACCCGCGGCTATTGCATTGCCGACAATACACATAGAAGTTCATTGATAAAAACGGCATGGGAATTCCCCAAAGGGGAACCCCGAACCACAATTAAAAAAAAAAAATGACGTGGGAGTCCCCCTAAATTCCATACCAGGCCCTTCAGGTCTGGTATGGATATTAAGGGGAACCCCGGCCAAAATTTTAAAAAAAAAATGACGTGGGGTTCCCCCTAAATTCCATACCAGACCCTTATCCGAGCACGCAACCTGGCAGGCCGCAGGAAAAGAGGGGGGGACGAGAGTGCGGCCCCCCCCTCCTGAATCGTACCAGGCCACATGCCCTCAACATTGGGAGGGTGCTTTGGGGTAGCCCCCCAAAACACCTTGTCCCCATGTTGATGAGGACAAGGGCCTCATCCCCACAACCCTGGCAGGTGGTTGTGGGGGTCTGCGGGCGGGGGGCTTATCGGAATCTGGAAGCCCCCTTTAACAAGGGAACCCCCAGATCCCGGCCCCCCCCTGTGTGAAATGGTAAGGGGGTACAAAAGTACCCCTACCATTTCACTAAAAAACTGTCAAAAATGTTAAAAATGACAAGAGACAGTTTTTGACAATTCCTTTATTTAAATACTTCTTCTTTCTTCTATCTTCCTTCATCTTCTGGTTCTTCTGGTTCTTCTGGCTC
This sequence comes from Aquarana catesbeiana, assembly GCF_042186555.1. Classification (NCBI taxonomy): domain Eukaryota; kingdom Metazoa; phylum Chordata; class Amphibia; order Anura; family Ranidae; genus Aquarana; species Aquarana catesbeiana. The sequence continues at coordinate 71,526,378 of NC_133326.1, read as the reverse complement.
TTCTGGTTCTTCCTCCGGCGTTCTCGTCCAGCATCTCCTCCGCGGCGTCTTCTATCTTCTTCTCCTCGGGCCGCTCCGCACCCATGGCATGGGGGGAGGCTCCCGTTCTTCTTCTTCATCTTCTTCTCTTCTTCTTTTCTTCTCTTCTTCATTTTCTTCTCCGGGCCGCTCCTCACACATGCTAGCATGGCGGGAGGCTCCCGCTGTGTGACGGCGCTCCTCGTCTGACAGTTCTTAAATAACGGGGGGCGGGGCCACCCGGTGACCCCGCCCCCCTCTGACGCACAGTGACTTGACGGGACTTCCCTGTGACGTCACGGGGAATGCCACAGGGAAGTCCCGTCATGTCCCGTGCGTCAGAGGGGGGCGGGGTCACCGGGTGGCCCCGCCCCCCGTTATTTAAGAACTGTCAGACAAGGAGCGCCGTCACACAGCGGGAGCCTCCCTTCATGCCAGCATGGATGCGGAGCGGCCCGGAGAAGAAAATGAAGAAGAGAAGAAGAGAAAAAGAGAAGAAGATGAAGAAGAAGAGAAGAGCGGGAGCCTCCCCCCATGCCATGGGTGCGGAGCGGCCCGAGGAGAAGAAGATAGAAGACGCCGCGGAGGAGATGCTGGATGAGAACGCCGGAGGAAGAACCAGAAGAACCAGAAGAACCAGAAGATGAAGGAAGATAGAAGAAAGAAGAAGTATTTAAATAAAGGAATTGTCAAAAACTGTCTCTTGTCATTTTTAACATTTTTGACGGTTTTTTAGTGAAATGGTAGGGGTACTTTTGTACCCCCTTACCATTTCACACAGGGGGGGCTGGGATGTGGGGGTCCCCTTGTTAAAGGGGGCTTCCAGATTCCGATAAGCCCCCCGCCCGCAGACCCCCACAACCACCTGCCAGGGTTGTGGGGATGAGGCCCTTGTCCTCATCAACATGGGGACAAGGTGTTTTGGGGGGCTACCCCAAAGCACCCTCCCAATGTTGAGGGCATGTGGCCTGGTACGGTTCAGGAGGGGGGGGCGCACTCTCGTCCCCCCCTCTTTTCCTGCGGCCTGCCAGGTTGCGTGCTCGGATAAGGGTCTGGTATGGATTTTTGGGGGGACCCCACGCCGTTTTTTTTTTTTTTTTGGCGCGGGGTTCCCCTTAAAATCCATACCAGACCTGAAGGGTCTGGTATGGAATTTAGGGGGAACCCCACGTCATTTTTTTTTTGAATTTTGGCCGGGGTTCCCCTTAATATCCATACCAGACCTGAAGGGCCTGGTATGGAATTTAGGGGGACTCCCACGTCATTTTTTTTTCTTAATTTTGGTTCGGGGTTCCCCTTTGGGGAATTCCCATGCCGTTTTTATCAATGAACTTCTATGTGTATTGTCGGCAATGCAATAGCCGCGGGTAGTTTTAAATGAGTTTTTTCCTTCAAAATGTCATTTTGCTGTCAGACTGTTCTAAACACAGGAAACATGCGCCCCTTTACAGGCATACTATAGACACTCCCAAGGTACGAAATTTAAAGGGATATTACACTTTTATTGTTTGACTTTAAGCATTATTAAAATCACTGCTCCTGAAAAAACGGCCGTTTTTAAAACTTTTTTTTGCATTGATCCATGTCCCCTGGGGCAGGACCCGGGTCCCCAAACACTTTTTATGACAATAACTTGCATATTAGCCTTTAAAATTAGCACTTTTGATTATTCATGTTCGTGTCCCATAGACTTTAACGGTGTTCGCGTGTTCGAACGAACTTTTTTCCTGTTCGCATGTTCTGGTGCGAACCGAACAGGGGGGTGTTCGGCTCATCCCTAGTCAGGACTTACACAGACCATGAATGGGGCTTTATCTCGTCATTTCATTCTCAATATGTGGAAATAGAGTCTATTTTTAAGACCCACTGGCATATTTTAGGTCTATCTAGGAAACTTAAAACTGTACTTCCTCCGCAACTCAAATGCATTTATCGAAAGGCCCCTAGTGTGGGTGATAGGGTAGTTAAAAAGGTTTTGGACCCCCCACTAGGCCATCCTTGTTTTGGGACAGGGATGGCTTCTTCCAATCTTACAAGCAATGCCCTCCAGTGATACCAGACAGATCTGTGTCAGGCAACTACCCTCAGTCAGCTTTTTCTAAGCACCCAGGTCTCTGCATTCCTCTGTCAGGTCACCCACCTTAGGCCTCCACATGGCAGCCTGTGCTTTAGAGGGCAGCGTGCCCCCCTCAGGCTGGGTCCCTCCACTCTGGGACAAGACCCAGAGCTCTGTGTGCTCTAACAATAAATACAGTTTCCCAGCCAGCCTTCAGAGCCTGCCTCTCTGGGATAGGCCAGGGCTGTATCAATATTCATGCTGCTATCTGCATAGCTCCACACCTATCATCCAAAAACTTCTCAAGTTACCTGGATACAGAAGGAGCTTTCCAGCAGACTAGCAGCAGCAGAGCACACAGATACAGCCTAACTAAACAATTGCAGCTCACTGAGTACAGTGAGCCAAACCATGCTTTTACATAGACCAACATTACAGCCACACTGACAGCAGTGTGGCAACTAAATTTACATCTCAAAAACAAACACTATCACTTACCTAACTATTCCAGCACCTACCTAGGAGAGTGCTACCTCATTTTTTAGGGTAATAGGAATTATTTGCTGTGTTTCACTGTGTTTACTTGTTTTTGCACTCAACCTGGTGTGTCAGAGAGGCTGAGGTGAAGGTCAAGGCAAAGAAAAGAGGAACCATCTTATTCAGCAGCTCCTGTGGGGTGGAGCTACATGAACCAGAGGACATATTTCAAATATAATTGGTCACCTCAGTATGCATGTATGGTAAGGGCTATAAAGAGGAAAAGAACAACCATCATAGCGCAATATTACTTATTGCATCAGTGGATATAGTGCCAATGTGGGGCAAATAGACACAAGTTGTAAGAAAGCTACAAGGCCACTGACCTTCTCCACACAATAGAAATAAGATAAACCTGTGCTCTGTAAGTAGATGCATGCATAGTCATTCCAGAGCCCAGTCAAGTAGTTGTTTTTGGGCTGACCATGCTCCAGTACACATGCATATGCTAACAAAACCTGGCCTATCTGATGTTTAAGGCATTGAGAGGCCATACAAAACTGGCTTTGTGCCAGTCAGTTGCAGAGCCCCACACCAGGTTTACCATTGGCTATCAGGTCTTTGGGGAAATAGTAGGTATAGCTAAGCGATGAAGCCTGCATGCATTTGTGGCTGCTGGGTCAGTCACCACAGTATTACTGCAGTGAAGGCACACCTGGCAGAAAGCATCCAGGAGTATGGGCCCTCAGGTGCTTCAGGAGGTCAAGCAAAGTGAGAAGACCTAGTAGAAATTATTTTTTATAATGTCGCACAGCACAGCTTAGGTCCATAATAAAGGTTGCATCAGTTAAGATACCAGCACTGTATGCCCTATAATGAGAACAATTCAAATGTTTCATAAGGTGTCAGCTCCTGACAGAAAGATGTAATAAAACATTGTAAATGCATTTCAATTTTAAATGTTTTTTAATTATTGTGGAAAATGTTATTCTTACTCCCTTATGTGAAATGAGACTGACAGGCTGTAACAAGCATATGCCCTCCTGTTATGAAGAGAATTATGCAGGATGTAACCAGGAGTATACCCTGCTGTTAGGGAGGAAAAAAAGTATAATTGAACAGTTTTAGTCCTTATGTATTGTGACTGCCTAATTTACTGCAGATCTAAACTTTAAAGGTTCACTTTTATCAACCAGTAGGGATGAGCTTCGAGTTTGAGTCGAACTCATGTTCGACTCGAACATCGGCTGTTCGCCGAACAGCGAACAATTTGGGGTGTTCGCGGCAAATTTGAATGCCGCGGAACACCCTTTAAAAGTCTATGGGAGAAATCAAAAGTGCTAATTTTAAAGGCTTATATTCATGGTATTGTCATAAAAAGTGTTTGGGGACCTGGGTCCTGCCCCAGGGGACATGGATCAATGCAAAAAAAGTTTTAAAAACGGACGTTTTTTCGGGAGCAGTGATTTTAATAATGCTTGAAGTGAAACAATAAAAGTGTAATATCCCTTTAAATTTAGTACCCGGGGGTGTCTATAGTATGCCTGTAAAGGGGCGCATGTTTCCCATGTTTAGAACAGTCTGACAGCAAAATGACATTTTAAAGGAAAAAAAGTCATTTAAACTACTCGCGGCTATTAAAGAATTGCCGGTCCGAAAATACACATAAAAGTTCATTGATAAAAACGGCATGGGAATTCCCCACAGGGGAACCCCGAACCAAAATTTAAAAAAAAATGACGCAGGGGTCCCCCTAAATTCCATACCAGGCCCTTCAGGTCTGGTATGGATATTAAGGGGAACCCCGGCCAAAATAAAAAAAAATGGCGTGGGGTTCCCCTCAAAATCTATACCAGACCCTTCAGGTCTGGTATGGGTTTTAAGGGGAACCCCGCGCCAAAATAAAAAAAAACGGCGTGGGGTCCCCCCACAAATCCATACCAGACCCTTATCCGAGCACGCAACTTGGCAGGCCACAGGAAAAGAGGGGGGGACGAGAGAGTGCCCCCCCTCCTGAACCGTACCAGGCCACATGCCCTCAACATTGGGAGGGTGCTTTGGGGTAGCCCCCCAAAACACCTTGTCCCCATGTTGATGAGGACAGGGGTCTCATCCCCACAACCCTGGCCGGTGGTTGTGGGGGTCTGCGGGCGGGGGGCTTATCGGAATCTGGAAGCCCCCTTTAACAAGGGGACCCCCAGATCCTGGCCCTCCCCCCCTGTGTGAAATGGTAAGGGGATACAAAAGTACCCCTACCATTTCACTAAAAAACTGTCAAAAATGTTAAAAATGACAAGAGACAGTTTTTGACAATTCCTTTATTTAAATGCTTCTTCTTTCTTCTATCTTCCTTTGGTTTCTTCCTCCATCTTCTTCTTCATCTGGTTCTTCTGGTTCTTCTGGTTCTTCCTCCGGTGTTCTCGTCCGGCATCTTCCTCCGCGGCGTTGGTGTCTTCTTCCTGTCTTCTCCTCGGGCCACTCCGCATCCATGATGGCATGGAGGGAGGCTCCCGCTGTGTGACGCTTCTCTTTTCATCTTCTTCTCTTCTTCTTCTCTTCAACTTCTTGTCTTCTTCTTCTTTTCAGGCCGCTCTGCATCCATGATGGCATGGAGGGAGGCTCCCGCTGTGTGACGCTTCTCCTCTTCTGACGGTTCTTAAATAACGGGGGGGCCGAGCCACCCAGTGACCCCCCCCTCTGACACACGGGGACTTGACGGGGACTTCCCTGAGGCATTCCCCGTGATGTCAGAAGGGGTTACGTAACGGGGTAACCCCCGCCCCCCTCTGACGTCACGGGGAATGCCACAGGGAAGTCCCGTCAAGTCCCCGTACGTCAGAGGGGGCAGGGTCACTGGGTGGCCCCACCCCCTGTTATTTAAGAACTGTCAGAAGAAGAGAAGATTCACACAGCGGGAGCCTCCCTCCATGCCATCATAGATGCGGAGCGGCCCGAAAAGAAGATGAAGACAAGACGATGAAGAGAAGAAGATGAAGAGAAGAAGATGAAGAGAGAAGCGTCACACAGCGGGAGCCTCCCTCCATGCCATCATGGATGCGGAGCGGCCCGAGGAGAAGAGGGGAAGAAGACGCCATGGAGGAAGATGCCAGATGAGAACACCGGCGGAAAAAACAGAAGAACCAGAAGAACCAGAAGAAGAAGAAGATGGAGGAAGAAACCGAAGGAAGATAGAAGAAAGAAGAAGCATTTAAATAAAGGAATTGTCAAAAACTGTCTCTTTTCATTTTTAAAATTTTTGACAGTTTTTTAGTGAAATGGTAGGGGTACTACCCCCTTACCATTTCACACAGGGGGGAGGGCCGGGATCTGGGGAACCCCTTGTTAAAGGGGGCTTTCAGATTCTGATAAGCCCCCCGCCCACAGACCCCCACAACCACTGGCCAGGGCTGTGGGGATGAGGGCCTTGTCCTCATCAACATGGGGACAAGGTGTTTTGGGGGGCTACCCCAAAGAACCCTCCCAATGTTGAGGGCATGTGGCCTGGTACGGTTCAGGAGGGGGGCGCTCTCTCATCCCCCCTCTTTTCCTGCGGCCTGCCAGGTTGCGTGCTCGGATAAGGGTCTGGTATGGATTTTTGGGGGGACCCCACGCTGATTTGTTTTTAATTTTGGAGCAGGGTTCCCCTTAAAATCCATACCAGACCTGAAGGGTCTGGTATAGATTTTGAGGGGGACCCCACGCCATTTTTTTTTTTTTATTTTGGCCAGGGTTCCCCTTAATATCCATACCAGACCTGAAGGGCCTGGTATGGAATTTAGGGGGACCCCCCACGTCATTTGTTTTTTTAAATTTTGGTTCGGGGTTCCCCTGTGGGGAATTCCCACGCCGTTTTTATCAATGAACTTTTGTGTGTATTGTCGGACCTGCAATTCATTAATAGCCGCGAGTAGTTTAAATGACTTTTTTTCCTTTAAAATGTAATTTTGCTGTCAGACTGTTCTAAACACGGGAAACATGCGCCCCTTTACAGGCATACTATAGACACCCCCCAGGTACGAAATTTAAAGGGATATTACACTTTTATTGTTTCACTTTAAGCATTATTAAAATCACTGCTCCCGAAAAAACGTCCGTTTTTAAAATTTTTTTTTGCATTGATCCATGTCCCCTGGGGCAGGACCCAGGTCCCCAAACACTTTTTATGACAATAACTTGCATATAAGCCTTTAAAATTTGCACTTTTGATTATTCATGTTCGTGTCCCATAGACTTTAACGGTGTTCGCGTGTTCGAACAAATTTTTTGCCTGTTCGCAAGTTCTGGTGCGAACCGAACAGGAGGTTGTTCGGCTCATCCCTATCAACCAGTAAGGCTTTTGAAAAGATTAGGTCTGCAAAAACATACAGTGCCTCGAAAAGGTATTCATACCCCTTGAAATTTTCCACATTTTGTCATGTTTCAACCAAAAACGTAAATGTATATTATTGGAATTTTATGTGGTAGACCAACACAAAGTGGCACATAGTTGTGAAGTGGAAGGAAATTTATAAATGGTTTTCAACTTTTTTTACAAATAAATATCTGAAAAGTGTGGCGTGCATTTGTATTCAGCCCCCTTTACTCTGATATCCCTAACTAAAATCTAGTGGAACCAATTGCCTTCGTAAGTCACCAAATTAGTAAATAGTTCACCTGTGTGCAATTTAATCTCAGTATAAATACAACTGTTCTGTGATGCCCTCAGAGGTTTGTTAGAGAACCTTAGTGAACAAACAGCATCATGAAGGCCAAGGAACACACCAGACAGGCCAGGGATAAAGTTGTGGAGAAGCTTAAATCAGGGTTAGCTTATAAAAAAATATCCCAAGCTTTGAACAACTCACCGAGCACTGTTCAATCCATCATCCAAAAATGAAAAGAGTATGGCACAACTGCAAACCTACCAAGACATGGCCGTCCACCTAAAATGACAGGCCAGGCAAGGAGAGCATTAATCAAAAAAGCAGCCAAGATGCCCATTGTAACTCTGGAGGAGTTGCAGAGATCCACAGCTCAGGTGGAAGAATCTGTCCACAGGACAACTATTAGTCATGCACTTCACAAATCTGGCCTTTAAGGAAGAGTGTCAAGAAGAAAGCCATTGCCGAAAGAAAGCCATAAGAGGTCCAGTTTGCAGTTTGTGAGAAGCCATGTGGGGAGCAAAAATTTGGAAGAAGGTGCTCTGGTCAGATGAGACCAAAATTGAACTTTTTGGCCTAAAAGCAAAACTCTATGTGTGGCGGAAAACTAACACTGCACATCACCCTGAACACACCATCCCCATGTGAAAAATAGTACTGAAACAATGCCAACTTATGGACATTTAAGAAAATACTTAAAAATCATATAAGGATCAGGATAAATATTTTCTAGAGGTGTACACATAAAAAGTGTATATAAATGGTAAGAAAAAAATACATAATAAGATATATTAAATGTATACGTAGCCTAAACAGCCCCCTAAAGGATATAGATCGATATGTAAAAAAACCTTTCCATCATATTGCCAAAGCAAAATTAGTAAAAAACAGCAAGAAAATTCTAATATATATTCATAAATTAATAAACATGGGGACAGATATATATCTGACGTGTTAAAAATGCAAGGGAGAGTGCAGATGTAGGATATAGAATTATCATAACATATGTAGTTAAACTGCAGACTAAAAACTAATATTACAAACACGAACTATGGAGGACATCAACAATTGTTAATAAAGCAGTTGATGTCCCACTCTATGTTCAAGCCATTGGGGGCATGGGAACCAAGCTTATAAATCCAGTTAGTTTCTGATCTGGATATGGTTCTCTTGCCATTGCTGCCACGCCAGTGGGGAATATTTTTTTTTTTTGTGAAGAAACGGCCATAGGGTCACAACGTGAACACGCATCGCGCATGCGTGGTTTTGTTTTTAACAGCAGTGGGTTTTTCTCTTACTCCTTATCCCTGCTAGGAATTTTATGTGATTGTTTTTCATTTTTGAACAAATTGGCCAAAGTTTCTCTACACTATCGGAGTCTCCTCTCTTCTTTTGGAACATTTTACGGATCGCCCTAACCGGATTTATGGAAGTGCCTGCTTATTGCTGTGTGGTAACTGCCTCCTGGGAATACATCATCCAAGGTGTCTCCTGTTTCTGCGGATCGGCTACTCATCAAGGAAGTTAGTGTGATCCCAGCAGCGTTTCCTGTGGCTTTAATCACTCCACTAAGCCTGTTTTGACCCCCCTGAAGAAGGATGGTCGCAGGCTTTCTGGTAAGCCTTCATTGCTTTTCTATCAGGTGACGGGCAGCACCAGCGGTGAAATACAGACCCAGGGTCTTGCTTTGGATTTCCCATTTTTGGACTCTACTTCACTTTATGAACTGTTTCCACAATATTTGTTGTTTACTTATATTATCTTAGCTTTGTAATTTTTCATTTGTACCATCAATTGAATTTTTATCGGATTTTTATTAATTTATCTGATACTAATTTCAATATTTTAGTAGATATTAGTCACTTTCTGCACTGTGTTTTTTCACTGTTACATCACATACACTGTTTGTGGCATTTGTCCAGCGCTGCACTTTTTCTTTTCACTTCTAGCTTTTGTGCCCTAATATCGGGGCTATAGTGTTCAGCTGCAGGACATCCTTCACGGTTTTATAACAATAATAATTTTTCATATTACTCACGCACCTAGCGCAATTCTTTCTTTATATATTTTGCTCTCATTCATTACACTATGTAAGCAGCCTTACATAGTGTGGGGCATGAACTTAGCCCCCTGAGCCATGATTGGCCAAAGCCACCCTGCCTTTGGCCAATTATGGCTCTCACAGCAGAGCGCGCTGTGATTGGCCAAGGCATGCAGGTCACGTGCATGCTTTGGCCAATCAGCAGCTGTCAATGCACTGCGATCTCGAATTTCCCGCGAACGCCCTATAATGTTCTAAATTCAGCGAACACTAGAACATTAGGCTCATCCCTAGTTAGAATGGCCCAAAGTCCAGACCTAAATCCAATTGAAAATCTGTGGCAAGACTTGAAAATTGCTGTGCACAGACACTCTCTATCCAATCTGACAGAGCTTGAGCTATTTTACAAAGAAGAATGGGCAAAAATGCCACTCTTTAGATGTGCAAAGCTGGTAGAGACATACCCCAAAAAGACTTATAGGGCGTACACACGGTCGGACTTTGTTCGGACATTCCGACAACAAAATCCTAGGATTTTTTCCGACGGATGTTGGCTCAAACTTGTCTTGCATACACACGGTCACACAAAGTTGTCAGAAAATCCGATCGTTCTAAACGCGGTGACGTAAAACATGTACGTCGGGACTATAAACGGGGCAGTGGCCAATAGCTTTCATCTCTTTATTTATTCTGAGCATGCGTGGCACTTTGTCCGTCGGATTTGTGTACACACGATCGGAATTTCCGACAACGGATTTTGTTGTCGGAAAATTTTATCTCCTGCTCTCCAACTTTGTGTGTCGGAAAATCCGATGTAAAATGTCCGATGGAGCCCCCACACGGTCGGAATTTCCGACAACATGCTCCGATCAGACATTTTCCATTGGAAAATCCGACCGTGTGTACGGGGCATTACACCTGTAATTGCAGCGATAGGTGGTTCTACAAAGTATTGACTCAGGGGGGCTGAATACAAATGCACGCCACATTTTTCACATATTTATTTGTAAAAAAAATTGAAAACCATTTATGATTTTCCCTCCACTTCATAATTATGTGTCACTTTGTGTTGGTCTATCACATAAAATCCCAATAAAATACATTTACATTTTTGGTTGTAACATGACAAAATGTGGAAAATTTCAAGGGGTATGAATACTATTTCAAGGTATTGTACCTATATACTTTAAAAATCCCATCCAGTGATCAGGACATGATTTCTGTAAAACAGAACACTATAACCCGCACATTATTTCACTTGCAGTATCTTATTCCTGTGTATAAAAAAGGGCAAGGTTACTTCCCTGTCTGCCAGCGGCATCCATCCAGGTTCTTACTGTTGCTGTGAACACTCCCAGCACAGTTTGTGTGTAGTGACACAAGGTGGGCAAGCTGCTCTTTTAGTCTATCTACCTTCACCTCAGCTTGTCTCATGTGCCTCTGAAGCCAAATCTAATTAGAATAACACAAAGGCAAGCCAGACCATTGGGTAAGAGCAGGCAGCACAAAATGTTGGCTTTGGGGATTAGGAAGTTCTAAGCCTTTCAGAAGTTCCAACTCTTCCCTGCTCTACTTAACGTTAAAGTAGCTCTATTATCTTTTATGCATGAAGGTAAAAAACCTTCTGTATGCAGCCCCAGCCCAGCCCCCCTTTATACCTACCTGAGCCTGTTCTCAATCCAGCAACATGCACGAGAGCAGCGGCTCTCCTGGCTCTCTCCCGCCTCACTGGCTCAGACACAGCAGCAGGAGTCATTGGCTCCCACAGCTGTCAATCACAGCCAGTGAGGGGGGAGTGGGGGTTGGGGCTGAACTTTGCTCTGTGTGACTTATGGACACACAGAGGTGGCTTGGGAGTGAGCAAGCACAAGTGCCACCATAGCAAGCAGCAAGAGGTCAGCTGCTCAGCACAGGTGCCATTCACAAAATGCTTTGCAATTTCAGAATGGCGTCCGCGCTTGTGTTCAGAACACAGCAGGACAGCCATTTGGTATGGGACCCATAAGTTTAGAAACTAGAAGAGATCATGGGCAGCACAGTGGTGTAGTAGTTGGCATTTTGCCTAGCAGCACTAGGGTCATCGTTTCAAAGCCCAACCATGACACTACCTGCCTGGAGTTTGCATGTTCTCCCTGTGCCTGCATGGGTTTCCTATGGGTATTCCGGTTTACTTTCATGCTCCAAAAACATGCTGGGAGGTTAATTGGCTCCTGTCTAAAAAAAAAAAATGGCCCTTGAATGTCAGTTAGGGACCTTAGATTGCAAGCTCCTTGAGGGCAGGGACTGATGTGAATGTACAATATATATGCAAAGCGATGCGTAAATTGACGATGCTATATAATTACTTGTATAGAATAAAATAAACAAATCAGGGGAGTAGCGGTGTTTACTTCCAATAGTGACATAAACAGAAGTAAAAACAGAGGCACTAACCTTTTCTCCGCTGTATATGAAATAGATTTAAACATTTGGGTGGAGCTGGGCTTTTTAAAGTAAATTCTAGTAAGAATAAGGCTCGGTTCACACCTAAACCGTCCGTGGATCGCACAGCGATGCTGTCCGTCCCTGTTCTTCGTTTCAGGGACGAATCAGGGCCGAATCTTTTGCCCCGTACACACGGTCGCATTTTCCGATGGAAAATGTCCGATCGGAGCGTGTTGTCGGAAATTCCGACCGTGTGTGGGCTCCATCGGACATTTTCCATCGGATTTTCTGACACACAAAGTTTGAGAGCAGGCTATAAAATTTTCCGACAACAAAATCCGATTGCGTCAATTCCGACCGTGTGTGGCCAGTTCCGACGCACAAAGTGCCACGCATGCTCAGAAGAAATTCCGAGACAGAACCGCTCGGTCTGGTAAAATTAGCGTTCGCAATGGATACAGCACTTTTGTCACGCTGCAATGTCAAAAATTGTTTAATACAACGCACTCTCTTCTTCTTTATAATGTGAGAAGAATGAAGTAGTTTTGCTGCTCATATTCACACAGACTTCTCACAAACGTATTTCTTTATTATTTATTGGGATTCCCTCAATATATTTAGATTTGTCACATCTGACCAAATTAGTTTTTGGTTGTTTGTAATTTTTTTTGGTTTTCTTCCTGGCTGGTTTTTGTATTTTTTGGGGGTTTGTTTTTTTTTCAAGGCTGTGTTTTTATTGTCGTTTTTGTTGTGTTTTACTCTATAATATTTTTGTGTGTGTTTTGTGTGTCAAGTTACCACAACGCCATTGATATCTTGTCTTATTTATAATCTGTAGGAGATTGCTTGGTGTTGGTGTCCCTTGTTAATTTCACATTGTATTTTGAAATGTACCTGCCTTCTCACAAACAAACTGTCCTTTTTGAATGTAAACACACATAGGAGAGTATAATTGAACAAAAATTTCATTTATTAAGGGCTCACAACTAGGGATGAGCTTCGAGTTTGAGTCAAACTCATGTTCGACTCGAACATTGGCTGTTTGCAAGTTCGCCGAACAGCGAACAATTTGGGGTGTTCGCGGCAAATTCTATTGCCGCGGAACACCCTTTAAAAGTCTATGGGAGAAATCAAAAGTGCTAATTTTAAAGGCTTATATGCAAATTATTGTCATAAAAAGTGTTTGGGGACCTGGGTCCTGCCCCAGGGGACATGGATCAATGCAAAAAAAGTTTTAAAAACAGCTGTTTTTTCAGGAGCAGTGATTTTAATAATGCTTAAAGTCAAACAATAAAAGTGTAATATCCCTTTAAATTTCATAGCTGGGGGGTGTCTATAGTATGCCTGTAAAGGGGCGCATGTTTCCCGTGTTTAGAACAGTCTGACAGCGAAATGACATTTCGAAGGAAAAAACCCATTTAAAACTACTCGCGGCTATTGCATTGCCGACAATACACATAGAAGTTCATTGATAAAAACGGCATAGGAATTCCCCATAGGGGAACCCCAAGCCAAAATAAAAAAAAAAAAATGACGTGGGAGTCCCCCTAAATTCCATACCAGGCCCTTCAGGGTCTGGTATGGAATTTAGGGGGAACCCCACGTCATTTTTTTTTTTACATTTTGGCCAGGGTTCCCCTTAATATCCATACCAGACCTGATGGGCCTGGTATGGAATTTAGGGGGACTCCCACATCATTTTTTTTTAAAATTTTTGTTCGGGGTTCCCCTGTGGGGAATTCCCATGCCGTTTTTATCAATGAACTTCTATGTGCATTGTCGGCAATGCAATAGCCGCGAGTAGTTTTAAATGGGTTTTTTCCTTCGAAATGTCATTTCGCTGTCAGACTGTTCTAAACACGGGAAACATGCGCCCCTTTACAGGCATACTATAGACACCCCCCAGCTACGAAATTTAAAGGGATATTACACTTTTATTGTTTGACTTTTTAGCATTATTAAAATCACTGCTCCTGAAAAAACGGCCGTTTTTAAAACTTTTTTTTGCATTGATCTATGTCCCCTGGGGCAGGACCCAGGTCCCCAAACACTTTTTATGACAATAACTTGCATATAAGCCTTTAAAATGAGCACTTTTGATTATTCATGTTCGTGTCCTATAGACTTTAACGGTGTTTGCGTGTTCGAACGAACTTTTTTCCTGTTTGCATGTTCTGGTGCGAACCGAACAGGGGGTGTTCGGCTCATCCCTACTCACAACTAAACAAAGAGGGAGGCAACGCTGGAGAAATAGCAGGAATGGGTGAAGCCTTTGGCCCCCAGGACACACATCCACTATTTTCAAGCAAAATTGGAGTCCATATATAAGGGAGTGCAGTCTGGTCCAGAAGTCCCAGAGATCTGGAAAGCAGCAGATGACATCTGTGTCCCCAGGCTGTGGTCATACAAGAGCCTGCATCTTTTGTCAGACCAGACTGAACCCAGGCCAATCACTCTCTGGTCTTCCTTCCACGCTTACTTCCACGCTGTGGCTCTGGTGGAGGAGTTGTGGCAGGAGGAGGAGGAGGAGGGGCCAACTCACTCAGGTGGGTATTGGGTGTTAGTTCACCATTCACCCCCTTACTTAGGACTTTATAAAGAAGGTCCTCACATAGTTTGCGTTGACCCTCCTGCATGCCCTGCAGTTTTGTGGCAGCCATGCAGGCAAAGGCCTCTTCAGGAGTGGGTAAGGCTCTGAAGGACGCAGAAGCCTCCTGAATGAGCCTGAGCGCTGAATCCTGCATGTGAGTCGCCTTCCTCGCTCTTTTGTATGGAAGGCAGAGGGGAGGAACCTGCGATTCGGTCAGGCTTCGACTTGTCCCAGGCTTCTCCTGGCTGACACTTAGCCCCGCCTCCTCCTGGCTGCAACTTAGCCCTGCCTCCTCCTGGCTGCCACATTCCACAGCCTCCTCCTGGCTGAGGTCTTCCTGTGTACGAAAAAGGGACATAGTTTTAGTTTTTTATTCATCAATCACACACAATTTTCACCTCCTGACTGTTGCAAATTGAGTGTTAACAAATATAACAGACTATCCTTCTGAGCCCAGCATTTTTCATTCTTGTCCCAATTTTTGGTGCCCACTACTGTCTATTGATATGTCAAACACTTTTTTCAATCAGCAATTAGTGATCAATAATGACATCTTGTAAACATCATTTCTTTATTGACCAGAAATCTGTAGAAGAATGCTATACCTGGCTCAAGCTGGGTTCCTTCACTTCTTCCTGCCTGGAAGTCCCAGGTTGGACATCGGAAGCCTCAGCTGGGGTGGAAGGAAGAGTGGAAGGAAGGGTTGAGAGGGATTCCCTGACTTCAGTCTGGTCTGACAGAAATCGCAGTCTCTCATAGTACCACAGCCTGGGGACATAAACGTCATCTGCTCCAGCTCCAGATCTCTGGGAATCCGTGACCTTCTTGCGCTCCCTAAGATAAGTGCTCCTCAGGCCACCAATTTTGTTTTTTAAATAGGGATGGTTGCCGTGGGGACCACCAACGTCACCAAATCCAGCAGTTTCTCCAGCGCTGTCTGCCTCTTTTGTTTATTGTTGTAATGGGGGTGTCTCACCTGCCACAAACAGGGCAGCTCCCTGTATTTGTCTATGAACAGGGGGAGGAAATTGTGGTCATTGAAGCCATCCATTTTCTCTGCAAGACACAACACAAGACAAATCCTAATGTCAGGCCAAACTCTCCTAATCTTGGTACAATATAGGCTTCAATTTAGAAGCAGTAAAGTCCCAAGTTTAGATCTTACCTTCATTCGCACGATCGGCGCCTCTGATGCTCCTTCCTCCGCTCACAGATCATACGTACTACGCACGCGTGTTACGATTTATACACACTGAGCATGCGTGTAACTCCACCCACCCCTGACGTTCTTTCTAGTTTATTCCCCACCCCTTTTCGTTCGGCGCAGTGGGGGAAGAGCACATGGCGGAGACACAGCAGGTGCGTGCTAATTATACCAACGAGGAGGAGTTAAGCCCAGATCCGGAAACGTCTGGATCCAGAAGGAGAAGATTTAAAGCCTCAAATATGTCCTTTGGGGAGATGTTGGAGATGGTCGACATCCTGAAGAAGGCAGACTATGATGGGAAGTATGGACCTTACCCCAACCCCAATGTCCGAAAGGCCAAGATCATGGCGAAAGTGGTCAAAAGTCTGGACCGGAATTTCGGGGTACGTCGATCGAAAGATCAGCTCAGGAAACGGCGGTCGGACCTGAAATTACGAGAACATGAGCAGTACAGAAAGATCCGGAGAGTGTTGCAAAAAAGTAAGTAGTTGTGCTGTGTTCCTATTCTTTTTGTCTTTATTGCGCTCGTGCTGCTCCATGTGCTTTTCTTAAGTGTTGTACAGTTTAAAATGGCAACTTTCATGTTCAAGGGTACGTTATTCGTTCGTATCAAACATTTTTCTTTCGGCCTATAAAACACCATTGTTTTGGCCATATGCTTTTGCCCACATTTTTTAGGGCCTACTTGTATGAAAATAATTTGGTTGTGTAGATGGGTTTGTTACTAGAATGAAATGCAAACTAGATTCTGTGTAAGGAGAGGACACTCAGCAGCTGTTTACACATCTGGACACTGGAGCACTAGTGTGGGACACAAGAACACCCTTTTTATTAGGGGGCCCACACAGGTGCTCCAGTGTATACTATAGGGGTGTCTCCATCTGTGAAGCTTGTACCAAACAGGTAAAGTATTGAAGCTTGACAAAGGACACTCAAAATTCTACATCTTGGAACTCTGGCAAAACAGACAATTGTACCCCACTTCCAAGCAATGTTTCATATTTATAGTTCTGCCATCAAATATCTGTGTGCTAAGTATACCTTTTTTTTGTTCACATAGGGGAGAAAAGACTCAGAGGACACCCCTCATCCGAGGAGACCAGAGACCCCCCACCTCGGGAAGAAGAGGAAATACCCCCAACACAAGAAGAGCAGGAGGAGGAAGACGTGGTGGAACTAGTCACCACAACAGGTGAGTGTCTGCGACCACAGGCTCAGGTAAGAGATGGATGCCGGCATATTTATAATACATTTTTTGGGGGTTTCTATCTTTTTAGGTGATCGTGATGTTGTGGATCTAGGGCATTTCACCTTGGAAAGTGCACAGATCCTGATCGGGGGTGTAATTTAGCATTGGAAAACCTCAAGAAAACATCAATGATGTTATTCAAAAAAATAATAACATCATTGATGTTTTGGGGAGAGTTTAAAACCCCTCCAAATCCCTTTGTTTTTTTGTGTGCTACAATGTTAAAAATGTTTTAGCGATTTTGAGAAAAGCCAAATTTTGAGGATGCACACAGTGTGTCAATATGTGCTATCTGCCATCTTGGGAGATCAATGGACGCGTTTTGGGGGTGCAACCCCTTCCTCAATAATAAAGTAGCTGAGAGGAAGGGGTTGCTCCCCCAAAACATGTCCCATGATCCCCCGTGATGGCAGCTAGCAAATGTTGACATTCGTAAATTGGTGTGCATCTTCAAAATTTGGCTTTTCCTGGGGTGACTTCACCCCATCTGAACGCAATATCAAACACAGTTTCTAAATATTCATGTCTGATATTGCCTTCAAGTTCTACCTGATGTGAACTTTGTAAGTTTAAGATTTGTGTCTTTCTTGTTGTTTTGAAACATGCCTGTTTTATCTTAAATGGACATTTCTATTTTTGATAATGCCACCACAAAAATTGTTATACAACAAACATGTTGGTTTGTTTTAGAAAACCTTTTCTAAATGCACATGTGATTGTGCAGGTATTAAAAAGATTGTTAATCAAGAATGTGTGGATTATTGTCTCAACACTACAACACTTTTGTGGTGATGTAATTGCTGCTTTCTGTGACAATGGGTGTTATTTCCTAAGGGCAAATCCACTTTGCACTACAAGTGCAGTTTCAGTGCATTTTCAAGTGCACTTGTAGTGCAAAGTGTCTTTGCCTTTAGTAAATAACACCCAACAGTGCTTTGTATAAGGTTACACAATCACGCCATTTTCAGGACTCACCACATTTCTGTCAGGGTCAGCTAAAACAAACACAAGCAGTAAATGTCGCCAAAGATTTGCTTTCACAAATTGTCTGGCATATTGATGGCCCCCTACCCGCAAAGAACTCAAGGTATCTTAGCCGGACATCACGGGCACTCAGGGAGGGCAAGCCAGGACGGCCACTTTCAAGCGCTGTCAGGGTTATTTCATTTATAATTCCGGCCTCAGGCCCAACTGAGCCAGCATAGTTGGCAGAATGTTGCCGTAAAAAGTTATGTAGAACACAGCACGCCAGGATTATATGATTCAGTTTATACTCCGCCATATGGATGTGGCATGTACAAATGTGTTCTCCACCACTCTTCTGGCTCTGGCCAGCCGGTAATTAACAACCCTCTGGTCCAGGGTGAGGGTCCTCACCGGGAATGGCCGCATAAGGTGGTCCCCCAGCGCAAAGGCTTCATCCGCAACGAAGACGAATGGGAGTCCTTCCACATTGTCTTCTGGAGGTGGCAAGTCCAAGCTGCCATTCTGGAGACGCCTGTAAAACTCCGTCTGGGCGATGACTCCACCATCGGACATCCGGCCATTCTTCCCCACGTCCACATACAGGAACTCATAATTAGCCGACACCACCGCCAACATCACAATACTATTGAACCCTTTAAAATTATAATAGTATGACCCCGAGTTGGGTGGTGGGACGATGTGGACGTGTTTCCCATCAATTGCCCCTCCGCAGTTAGGAAAGTCCCACCGCTGGGCAGTGGGAGGCCACAGTCTGCCATTCCTGTGGCGTGGAAGGAAACTGTGGAGGAAACAAAAAAAATAGTCTTTTTGCACATTAAAACATGGAAAGCAGATTAGACACAAACATTCTTGGCCAACATCAAGATAACATTTATTAATGGGAATTTTTAAAGACCAAAGTATAAGGTACACCTATAAGATTCTCCCTCCCCCACCCCCTCTCATGGGCCATTTCTAACATTATAGGGGGGAACTCTTGGACAGGTAACACTCTCCACTTCATTGAGAGATGAATGCCTAAATAATGGGTATTACTTTGAACAGCCCCTCCTTAGTTACACTATTGGCAGCCCACTGAACAGGTAAGAAGTGTCATAATACAAAGATATAAATACACACTGTACACATTTGAGCACATTTGGAAATTCTGCTATTACCTATCAAGATAATAATAGGATACAAAAACTTTAAACAGTACCATTTAAAAGTATACAGGCAGGCCCTTGCACTACATGCTTTGGGGAATTCATCCATAAATCTGACCAACAAAGAGGTGGGTATAGTGTGTATGGGTTTGGCAAAGTCAGCAGATAGATGATTGAGGATAGATAGAGAATTGGTATCAGCTGACTTAGCAGTTGGGGGGATAAAAATCCAGCATGCATGAGGACAAAGGGGACATTCACAGCATATTCCAATCATGGTAATTAGGGACTGAGGAAAGAAATACAATATATTATCAAACAATAAATACAATAAAATGTGATATTAAAGGATAAAAATCTTACCTTAATATACTCCTTCTGCAGGACCTGGATGATGGCAGAACAGGTCTCTGGGATAATGATCCCCAGAGCCTGGGGGGAGATGCCTGTTGAGAACTTGAGGTCCTGCAGGCTTCTCCCCGTCACCAAGTACCTCAGGGTGGCGATGAGCCTCTGCTCCGGAGTGATGGCTTGCCTCATGCAGGTATCCTGCCTGCTAATATAGGGGGTCAGTAAAGCCAACAAATGGTGAAATACGGGGTCCGTCATCCGGAGAAAGTTCCTGAAATCATCAGGATTATTCTCACGGATCTCACGGAGCAAAGGCATATGACAGAACTGGTCACGCTGAAGCAACCAATTCTTGGTCCATGAACTCCTCCCCACCCTGTTCATGGACTGGACTTGTGTCAAGGTCAGGACCCCAACACCAAGCCCTAGAACAGCACGAACACTATGAGGAGTACGTATACGTAACATGGCTAGAAAATGGTCGGCTGTGAAGTAACAGAACGCACTGAAGAACAGCAAGGCCTGTGAAGAGCGACCTGAAAAACAGTAACGAATGAACAAGAACACAATGACTCAAATAAGTCACGCGTAGCTTGCTGCACGCACTGAAGAGCAAGCACAAACTGAACAGCAGAAAACGATCTGAAAACCACGAGTCTGAAAAAGCGCGAATCGTCTCTCACCAAACTTTTACTAACACAAGATTAGCAAAAGGAGCCCAAAGGGTGCCGCGCTTGGTTCTGAACTGGCCTTTTCTAGTCTCGTCATACGTGGTTTACGTCACCGCGTTCTTGGCGATCGGAAATTCCGACAACTTTGTGCGACCATGTGTACGCAAAACAAGTTTGACCCAACATCCGTCGGAAAAAATCCTAGGATTTTGTTGTCGGAATGTCCGATCAATGTCCGACCGTGTGTACGGGGCATTAGACTGAATTCAGCCCTGAAATGGAGGCAAAGACGCACAGCGTTTCTGTGTAATCTGCTCCGCAGCCACCCCGGAGACATGTGAACCGGCAACAAAGAGAGCCGGTCACATTCTCCTGCTATGCAAATTGGATACCTGTATCCAATTCGCATAGGTGTGACCCCAGCCTAAAAGTCACCAGTAAACTTCCATAATATTAGATTATGAGATCATATTGTTTCTTTTTCTGATTCTAAACTCCAGCAAAAGGCAAGTGCTGCAATCGGTGTGTTAAGTCTATTCACATTAGCTGAGAGCAGCTTCCTCTAATCAAAGGAAGTAATGAGGGGAGAATGCTGTGATAGATAAAAGTGCATTAGAAGTAATAACTACTGCGTTGTCAAAAGCGCTCTGTAGTAGGACGTTTTTTGAAAAAGACTTAATTTCTTGCTACAGCTTGACATTTTTATGATATTTTTTTCTAACTAGTGCATCCAAAAACGCATGCAGTCATACAATTTTATTTTTTTTTTACCTTACATATTTGTTACTGGTTTTTTTTGCTTTAATATATAGACTTACCAGAGTGACCGCATGTCTCATGTGTCTGTTACTTCTGCATCGATGTACATTTGACAGACATTTGTTATATAACAAAGAAAGAGATCCTTGAGAATATGTGCACTAAATCAGGTTTGAGATTGAGTGAAGCACAGCGTGTGATAGATGACTCTGGTGAGATGTTCCATTGATGTTGGGTGTAAATCCCTGCAGACACAGATACCACACTGTCCTGACTCTGCCCAAGACTGACATTCGCTGTCTGACTTGCTAAGTGCTTAAAGCTGTCAAAGATTGAAGTGTTTGCCTCAGAGACTTGCAAACTTAAAAAGTGTGCTACATGTCTCGATGAAGCCATAGGCTGTGGGACGCTTTATATAAAACCCTGCTTGTGATTCCATAAATTAGATATTGTATTCTCATTAGCATTTTTTATTGTTAACCACTTCCGCCCCGGAAGGATTTATCCCCTTCCTGACCAGAGCACTTTTTTGCGATGTGGCACTGTGTCGCTTTAACTGACAATTGCGTGGTTGTGCGACATTGCACCCAAACAAAATTAACGTCCTTTTTTTCCTACAAATAGAGCTTTCATTTGGTGATACTTGATCACCTCTGCGTTTTTTTTTTTGCGCTATAAACAAAAAAAGAGAGACAATTTTGAATAAAAAAGCAATATTGTTTACTTTTTGCTATAATAAATATCCCCCAAAAAATATAAAAAACAAATGTCTTCCTCAGTTTAGGCCGATATGCATTCTTCTACATATTTTTGGTAAAAAAATTGCAATAAGTCTATATAGATTGGTTTGCGCAAAAGTTATAGCGTCTACAAAATAGGGGATAGATTATGGCATTTTTATTATAATTTTTCTTTGTATTAGTAACGGCGGCAATCTGCATACACATCGGACACTTTTGACACTTTTGGGACCATTGTCATTTTTACAGCGATCAGTGCTATAAAAATGCACTGATTACTGTGTAAATGTCACTGGCAGGGAAGGGGTTAAACACTAGGGGGTGATCAAGGGGTTAAGTGTGTCCTAGGGAGTGATTCTAACTGTGAGGGGGGATGAGCTACCACTGACATGACAGCGATCACTGCTCGCGATGGCAGGGAGCAGTATATCTCTGTCATGTCACTAGGCAGAACAGGGAAATGCTATGGTTACATAGGCATCTCCCCGTTCTTCCACTCTGTGACACGATCGCGGGCCCCCCCCGGGGACACTGAGTCTGCGGGACACGCGGGCACGGTCATGGAGTACACGCCGGGCGCGCCTCCACAATGCCGAAATTTAAAGGGGACGTACCTGTACGCCCATTTGCCCAGCCATGTCATTGTGCTGACGTACATCGTCGTGCGCTGGTCGGTGTGTAGTTAAAGTGATAATAAAGGATTATTTTTAAATTTTTTTAAAATAACAAACATATCATACTTACCTCCACTGTGTAGCAGGTTTTGCACAGAGTGGCCCTGAACATCCATTTCTGGGGTCCCTCGGTGACTCTTGCGGCTCCTTCCTGCATTAGATAACCCCCTAGGAGAAGCGCTCTCCCAGGGGATTACCTTGCCCCTGAGTCCAGCATTCGGCGTCCATAGAGGCCGAATGCAGGACTCAGCCCCGCGTCATTGGATTTGATTGACAGCAGCGGGAGCCAATGGCTGCGCTGCTATCAATCTATCCAATCAAGAGCCGGGAACCCATGGAGAGAAGGACGGCGGGGACACGCCGACGGATATTCGGGGCTCAGGTAAGTAAAACGGGGGGGTCTAGGGGGCCCATGATTGCAAGGTGTTTTTTCACCTTAATGCATAGGATGCATTAGGGGAAAAAACACAAGCCTTTACAACCCCTTGAAAGTTGCATTTTTACTTACTTGCTGCTTACATTAAATCTTAGGTTTACATATGTGGCAGTGCTTGCTCTGAAAAGTGTTCTGCTGGGCTATGTCTTCTCCCCACCACCTGTATTAACCCTATAAATGCCGCACCATCACTCTACAACCATGTGCATTACGTGCATTTATAAGGGAGGTTGCAGTGCAGTTCCATTCAGTTGAATGGGTCACATAAGACAGTGGTATTGCCCGTTAAATGTGACAGGTAAAATCATTTTTTATCGCAAAGCATTGCAGACATTTGCAGTTAAACACAAAAGAGAGCAGCGCCATCTAAGTGCAGCAATGTTAAAACATTTTAATATAGTAGGAATGTATAAGAGGTATAAGGGGTTGATCCACTCCTGGGAGAAGGCGGTAGGCTCGCAGATGGAGAGGCAGCTGATGTTCCCGGCTGCGCGAGGATGCACACAAATTGGGAGTCAAAATGTGGATTTCCCTCCTGATCCCATGCCTAATGTCAACATGTGCTAGCTCCCATCATGGGGGATAAATGGACATGTTTCGGGGGTACAACATCTTCCTCTCATCTACTTTAGTTTGGAGGAAGGGGTTGCACCCACAAAATGCGTACATTGATATCCCGTGATGGCAGATAGCACATGTTGACACACTGTTTGCATCTTCAAAATTTGGCTTTAAAATTACTTTAGCAAAAATAAAAAATACAATGAGCAACTTTTCAATTTTTGTTGGTTTTAGATTCTGCCTAAAACATCAATGATGTTGTTCATTTTTTTTTTTTTTGGACATCAGTGATATTTTGCTTGACCATCTCTAAATCCCGATTGCACACCATGATCTCACCAATGAGGATCTGTGCACTTGCACTGTTGAAATAAGTTTCTTCTTCCACAACATCCACATCACCTAAAAATAAAAAAAACACATCATGTATTATAAATATGCAGGCATACTTACTTCTATTACCTAAAGCTGTGGTCTCAGACACTGACCTGTTGTGGTCACTATTTCACCCACTTCATGAACCTCTCCCTCCACATCTTCTTCATGGTGTGTGGGGATTTGCCCTTCTTCATTAGTAGTGGGGTTCCTGGTGTCCTCAGTTGTCCCAATTCTTTTCTTCCCTATGCGAATACAAAAAAGGTATACTTAGCACACAAATATTTGAGGCAATAAATAGTAATAAGAAACATTGCTTGATAGTGTCGTACAATTGTCTGTTTTGGCAGAGTTCCAAGCTGAAAACATGTTTTGTTTCCCTTTCCAAAGCTGGAATACTTACCTTTTTGGTTAAAGTTTCCACTGGAGCACCTGCGTGGGACACCCTAAAAAGGTTGTTCTGGTGTCCCACACTAGTGCTCCTGCGTCCACATGTGTAAACAGCTGCTGAGTGTCCTCTCCTTACACTAAATCAAGTTTGCATTTCATTCTAGTTGCAAACCCATCTAGACAACAATGTAGTTAAACTGCATCTGCCAAAAACGTTGTATTAGTGGGCGAACGAACAATGTTTACTACGAATG
The DNA here is from genome assembly GCF_042186555.1 of Aquarana catesbeiana. Taxonomy (NCBI): domain Eukaryota; kingdom Metazoa; phylum Chordata; class Amphibia; order Anura; family Ranidae; genus Aquarana; species Aquarana catesbeiana. The sequence goes on along the minus strand of NC_133326.1, from coordinate 71,502,333 downwards.
ATTACTGTGCCCACGAACCTGAAACTTGCCATTTTTAAGTGTACAACAGTAAAGAAAAACACATGGAGCAGCACTAAAGTAATAATAATAATAATAGGAACACACGACAAATAATTACTTTTTTGCAGCACTTTCTTGATCCTTCTGTACTGATCATGCTCCCTCAATTTCAGGTCTGACCAGCATTTCCTCAATTGCTCCTTGGATCATCATACCCCAAAATTCCTGTGCAGACCCCAAAATTGACTGTGCAGACAACTTTAGTCATGATCTTTGCCTTTCTCACATTTGGGTTGCTGTACAGTCCATACTTCCCATCATAGCCTTCTTCAAGATGTCCACCATCTCCACCATCTCTACAAAGGACATATTTGAGGCCTTATATCTCCTCCTGGATCAGGGCGTTTCTTGCTCCGGGCTTTCCTCCTCGTTGCTGCTCTTTGCATGCACCTGCTGTCTATTCTCCGCCATGTGCTCTCCCACTGCGCTGAAAGAGAAGGGGAATACACTAGAGAGAATGTCAGGGGCGGAGTTTCATGCATGCGCAGTGTATATAAATAATAACATGCATGCATCGTACGTATGATCTGTGAGCAGAGGACGGAGTAGCGTAAGCCTATACTGCTTATAGATTGAGGCCTATAATGAGACAAGATTAGGAGAGTTTATACTGACATTAGATTTTGTCTTGTGTTGTGTCTAGCAGAGAAAATGGATACATTTACTGACCCTGACTTCCTGCCAAACTTTATAGATAAGTACAGGGAGCTGCCATGTCTCTGGCAAGTAAAACACCCAGAATACTCCAACAAGCTAAAGTGGAAGGCAGAGCTGGAGCAACTGTTGGAGTTAGTGAAGCCGGTGACTCCCACGGCAGACATCCCCTATTTGAAGGCCAAAATTGGTGGCCTGAGGAGCACATATAATAGGGAGCACAAGAAGGTCCAGGATTCTATGAGATCAGGAGCAGCAGCAGATGACATATATGTACCCAGGCTGTAGTATTACGACAGACTTCAGTTTTCGTCAGACCAGAGTGAAACCAGGCCATCACTATCAACACTTCCTTCCACACTTCCTTCCACACTTGCTTCCACACTTCCTTCCACATCAGATGAGACTTCAGAAGTCCAGCCTGGGCCTTCCACCCAGGAAGAAGATGTGGAGGAGCCCAGCTTGAGCCAGGTATAGCATTGTTGAACATATTTCTTGTCAAAAATTGAATGATGTTAATTAGATGCTATTATTAATCACTAATTTCTGATTTAACAAAGTGGTTTACAAATCAATAGACAATAGTAGCCAAAAATGATTGGGACAAGAATGACAAATGCTGGGGTCAGAAGGATAGTCTTTTCTATTTGGTAACATTCAATTTGCAACAGTCATGAGCTCAAAATTGTGTGTGATTGATGACCAAAGAACTAAAACTATGTCCCATTTTCATACACAGGAAAGTCTCAGACAGGAGGAGGCCGTGGAAAGTGGCAGAAAGGAGGTGGCCGTGGAAAGCAGCCTGACCTAATCCCAGGTTCCCCCCTCTGCCTTCCAACAAGAAGGACCAGGAAGGCGAAGAACCTGGAGGAGTCAGCAACTGTTTTGATTTGGCAGGCTACTGCGGTCCTCACAACAACCCCTGGTGGCCCGAGTTGTATGGTTGTCTGACAGCCAGTAAACTGGAACAAATGGAGGGGGGCCAACGTTTCATCTGTGAGGAGGTAATACTTCAGGCTCTAAACAAGGGGATGAGGGGCCAACTCACAACTAAAAGCCACATGTGAGTTGGACCATATTACTCCTCCACCACCTCCAGCAACACCTCCAACAACACAGCCACCCAACCCATGACAGCAGCCCGGAAGGAAGCGTGGAAGGAAGTGTTGAGAGTGATGGCCTGGGTTTGGTGTGGTCTGCCAAAAGACACAGGCTGTTGTAAGACCACAGCCTCGGGACATATATGTCATCTGCTGCTGCTCCCGATCTCTCGGAATCCTGTACCGTATTGTGCTCCCTATTAAATGGACTCCTCAGGTTACCAATTTGGCCTGTCAAATAATTGATGTCTGCCCTGGGGTACAAAGGCTTCAACAATTGCAACTGTTTCTCCAGCGTTGCCTTCCTCTTTATTTTGTTAGGACCCCTAATAAATTTTCAATTTTTGTTTTGACAAATACTTGACTATGTGTTTTAATTCAAACAGGACAGTTTGTTTGTGAGTAGGCAGGTACATTTCAAAAATACAATGTCAAATTAACAAGGTACACTAACACCAACCAACCTATTTGAGGTAAAAAAATACAAGATAATAATGGTGTTGTGGTAACTTGACACACAAAATGACAAAAAATATTATGGGGATCACTATAAAAATAAAAATTATTCTGGAGATCTGGAGAAATTTTAAGGGCTGCCACATACAAGATGGCCATAGACTGGGGATTGCAGCGTCAGAGTCTCCACTCTATCTGCACAGTGGCAAGATGCCACCTACTAAATGAAGTGAGAATTACACCTGCCTACAAGCTCCACATCCCTAAAGCTAGATACTGTACACACTATACAACTTTTGTTGTTTGATTTCCTTTTGGATTTACCGTAAACTATGTAGTGCAAGGGCCTGCCTGATTGCATACAAATTGAAAGTGTTTAGGTTTGACCTCATATTATATGGTTTTGGTATATCTAAAGAAAATTGTATAGTGTGTATCCAGCTTAAGGAGGTATGGACTTTCGGCTATGGAACTGGAGGAAGTATCCATAGATTATGAGTGCAATGAACACCACACTTGTGTTCCATCAATACCTAAATGCCCCTCTGCTGGAGTGGCAGACAGGACTTGTAATTTACCCATTCATAGGTCTCTGTGAATTAATTCAAATGGTGAAAGCAGCTGTTAGGAAGAAGAACCCTTCTGTATCCCAAGGTTCAGTGCTGGAATCCTTACTTTTTAATATCTTTATAAATGATATTGGGTCTGGGATTAAAAGTAACATTTCTGTATTTGCAGATGACACTAAGCTATGTAGTGGAATAATGTCCTTACAGGATGTCTCCAATTTACAAGCCGACCTCAATGCACTGTCTAATTGGGCGACTATGTGGCAGTTGAGGTTTAATGTTGGTAAATGTAAAGTTATGCACTTGGGGGCTTAGAATATGCATGCATCACACATACTAGGGGGAGTACAACTGGGGGAATCCATGGTGGAGAAGGATCTGGGGGTTTTGGTAGATCATAAGCTCAAAAACAGCATGCAATGCCAAGCTGCGGTTTCCAAAGCAAGCAAAGTCCTTTCTTGTATTAGGAGAGGTATGGACTCATTTTGCCCCTGTACAAATCATTAGTAAGACCTCATCTGGAACATGCAGTTCAGTTTTGGGCACCAGTTCTCAAAAAAGATATCGGGGAGCTAGAGAAAGTGCATAGAAGGGCAACCAAACTGATAAGAGGCATGGAGGAGCTCAGCTATGAGGAAAGATTAGAGGAACTGCATTTATTCACTCTTGAGAAGAGGAGATTAAGGGGGGATATGATCACCATGTATAAATATATAAGGGGTCCATATAGTGAACTTGGTGTTGAGTTATTCACTTTACGGTCAACACTGATGACAAGGGGGCACGCTTTACATCTAGAGGATAAGAGATTTCATCTCCAAATACGGAAAGGTTTCTTCACAGTAAGATCTGTGAAAATGTGAAATAGACTCCCTCCAGAGGTGGTTCTGTCCAGCTCCGTACATTGCTTTAAGAAAGGCCTAGATTTATACCTAAATGTACATAATATAACTGGGTACTAACATTTATAGGTAAAGTTGATCCAGGGAAAATCTGATTGCCTCTCTGGGATCGGGAAGGATTTTTTCCCCTGCTGTAGCAAATTGGATCCTGCTTTTCTTTTTTTTTTTTCAACTGTGGGTATAGGATTGGGTATATGGGATTGTATGATATTTTTTATTTTATTTATTTATTTATTTATTTTATGGGTGAACTAGATGGACTTCTGCCTTTTTCAACCTGACTAACTATGTAACCCCCTGGAGTGAGAGGGTAATTTGGGGATGGGGCAACTTGGCACCATGTTACACCCTAATTACTCCCCAAATCAGCAAAAAAGTTACACTTGCAGTGGGTCCCACTCCACAATGAAATGGTTGAATACATTTTTGTCTAGGGGAAGACCCCATTCCTAGGTTCCCTGGCATTTGGCACTCTCCTCCACCCTCCAGTGCTCCCATGATGTGGACAGCCCACAGACTTTGCATGTTAGAATGGATTGGTCGCTGCTTAGGATGTAATATAGCTTAGTAGATTGTGCTTCATATGGTTAGTGGTGCTGTGTTCCGGCAGCAGTATGGAACACTTTCTCTCTGCTACCAGGTATATAGACAGTCGGTTGTACTGCATATCCACCAAAAGTTTGGACCCGAATAACGAACCCCATTAAAGTCAATGGGACCCGAACGTCAAAAATCAAAAGTGCCCATGCTGAAGGCTTATATGAAAGTAATTGGGCATGCAATGGTTATAGGGGTCCAGGTCCTGCCCTGGGGAACATGTATCAATAAAAAAAAAAATTGTGAAAAATTGAATTTTTAAATGAGCAGTGATTTTTTTATTTTTAAAGTGAAAGCATAAAAATGAAAAATTCCTTCTAATATAGTGCCTGAGGGGTCCCCTTAGTCTACCTGTAAAGTGGCAGATCTCTACCATATCTAGAATCTGCTGCAGCAATAATTGCATTTATAAAGCCAAACAAAAATGACATTTTCCCTGCAAGTTGCCTTTATTTTGCTCAGCAACAGCTGGGGAGCCAGTGTGTATGATGAGGCCACAATGTAGTGTACTGGGGACAAGATTAGAGATATTTGGATACATTCTGGTGTCACTTTGACTTTGGATAGAAGTAACAGGTGCGTAAAAATTGGTCTTTGGGTGTCGGTGGCGCTTTCCCACCGTAACCCTATAGAGGTAATCTTGATGAAAGCAAGAATTGTCCTTGCTGTAAAAAATTGCCATGATATGCACCTGTCAAACAGGTGCTGAAAAATGGGTCTTTGGTTGTTAATTGTGCCCATGAAACCTATACCAAAAACATTCCTCCAGATGAAATGATTGAACACCCTCACACATGTATCAATAAAAAAAAAAACAAATTGTGAAAAATTAAATTTTTAAATGAGCAGTGATTTTTTGATTTTTAAAGTGAAAGCATAAAAATGAAAAATTCCTTCCAATATAGTGCCTGGGGGTCCCCTTAGTCTACTTGTAAAGTAGCAGATATGTACCATGTCTAGAATCTGCTGCAGCAATAATTGCATTTATAAAGCCAAAAAAAATGACATTTTCCCTGCAAGTTGCCTTTATTTTGCTCAGCAACAGCTGGAGAGCCAGTGTGTATGATGAGGCCACAATGTAGTGCACTGGGAGCAAGATTAGAGATTTTTTGGATACATTCTGGTGTCACTTTGACTTTGGATAGAAGTAACAGGTGCATAAAAATTGGTCTTTGGGTGTCGGTGGCACCTTCTCAACGTAACCCTATAGAGGTACTCTTGATGAAAGCAAGAATTGTCCTTGCTGTAAAAAATTGCCATGATATGCACCTGTCAAACAGGTGCTGAAAAATGGGTCTTTGGTTGTTAATTGTGCCCATGAAACCTATACCAAAAACATTCCTCCAGATGAAATGATTGAACACCCTCACACATGTATCAATAAAAAAAAAACAAATTGTGAAAAATTAAATTTTTAAATGAGCAGTGATTTTTTGATTTTTAAAGTGAAAGCATAAAAATGAAAAATTCCTTACAATATAGTGCCTGAGGGGTCCCCTTAGTCTACCTATAAAGTGGCAGATCTCTACCATGTCTGGAATCTGTTGCAGCAATAATTGCATTTATAAAGCCAAACAAAAATGACATTTTGACTGCAGGCTGCCTTTATTTTGCTCAGCAACAGCTGGGGAGTCAGTGTGTATGATGAGGCCACAATGTAGTGTACTGGGAACAAGATTAGAGATTTTTGGATACATTCTGGTGTTACTTTGACTTTGGATAGAAGTAACGGTGGGTAAAAATTGCTCTTTGGGTGTCGGTGGCACCTTCCCACCGTAACCCTATAGAGGTAATCTTGATGAAAGCAAGAATTGTCCTTGCTGTAAAAAATTGCCATGATATGCACCTGTCAAACAGGTGCAGAAAAAATACTCTTTGGGTGTCGGGGGTGCCTTCCCACCGCAACCCTATAGAGGTAATCTTGATGAAAGCAAGAATTGTCCTTGCTGTAAAAAATTGCCATGATATGCACCTGTCAAACAGGTGCTGAAAAATGGGTCTTTGGTTGTTAATTGTGCCCATGAAACCTATACCAAAAACATTCCTCCAGATGAAATGATTGAACACCCTCACACATGTATCAATAAAAAAAAAAGTTTGTGAAAAACGTCATTTTTAAATGAACAGTGATTTTTTTGATTTTTAAAGTGAAAGCATAAAAATGAAAAATTCCTTCCAATATAGTGCCTGGGGGGGTCCCCTTAGTCTACTTGTAAAGTAGCAGATATGTACCATGTCTAGAATCTGCTGCAGCAATAATTGCATTTATAAAGCCAAAAAAAAATGACATTTTCCCTGCAAGTTGCCTTTATTTTGCTCAGCAGCAGCTGGAGAGCCAGTGTGTATAATGAGGCCACAATGTAGTGCACTGGGAGCAAGATTAGAGATTTTTTGGATACATTCTGGTGTCACTTTGACTTTGGATAGAAGTAACAGGTGCATAAAAATTGGTCTTTGGGTGTCGGTGGCACCTTCTCAACGTAACCCTATAGAGGTACTCTTGATGAAAGCAAGAATTGGCCTTGCTGTAAAAAATTGCAATGATATGCACCTGTCAAACAGGTGCAGAAAAATTATTCTTTGGGTGTCGGGGGTGCCTTTCCACCGTAACCATATAGAGGTACTCTTGATGAAAGCAAGAATTGGCCTTGCTGTAAAAAATTGCAATGATATGCACCTGTCAAACAGGTGAAGAAAAATTGGTCTTTGGGTGTCGGTGGCACCTTCCCACCGTAACCCTATAGAGGTACTTTTGATAAAAGCAAGAATTGGCCTTGCTGTAAAAAATTGCAATTATTTGCACCTGTCAAACAGGTGCTGAAAAACTGGTCTTTGGGTGTTAATTGTGCCCATGAAACCTATACCAAAAGCATTCTTCCAGATTAAATGATTGAACACCCTCAAAGCTAGGCAGCCTCAAAGTCCTGCAGAGATTCCACATCCCAAAAAGGCTTAATCAGTGACATCGGCATCAGGGGCTTCATAGCTGGTAATCCAGGACTGATATATTTTTAAAAAATGTTCTATGATCAATCAGTAACAAAACCTCCTGCAGCACTGAATGCCCGTTCTGAAAGCACGCTGGATGCAGGGCAGCCCAACAACTCAATAGCATACTGGGCAAGTTATGGCCAGTGGTCTATTCTCATGATCCTGTAAGTCAGTGGATCGTCAGATGGAAAACTCCATCTCTGTTTTGGCCCCAAGGTAATCGTCCACCATGTGATGCAGACGCTGTCGATGGGATGTGGAAGTTGACAGCCCTGGGCAGTGAGAACTAAAAAAATTCCAAAATGCCTACTTAGGCGGAAGCCTTCTCCAACCCTCCTCTCTTGACCAACAGAAGACTCAAAACTACATTTTCCACGACGGTGTAACCTACTGGAGTCAGGAAAAACTTTCAATAAAAGCCTCTTTAACATGTCAAGAGATTTTAACTTCTGTACTCTGTGGGGACGGGATGAGTTCTGTGACCTTCCCCTTATAATGGTGGTCAAGGAGGGTTGCCAACCAGTAATAATCCTTCTCCGTTATGCCATGTATTCTTTCGTCCTTTCGCAGGCTTTGAAGCATGAGGTTACCCATGCACTTTAAATTTGCAGAGGCATGAGAAGCATACTCCTTCGGGGTCACTCAGGATTACAGCATCTGGAACTTCCTCCTCCCAGCCATGTACTACTCCCAAGGGTCCTGGGGTTGCAAAGCCATCGCTTACAGATTGACGCATGCCTTCCTCGTCTTCAAAGCCTATGAAAGTGCCAGAATCCTCTCCCTCATCCTCCTCCCCTCTCTCCTCCTGTGTGTGTTCTGTGACATAGGAATGATGGTGTCTGGATAAAGTGGGCCTTGAGAGGAAAGGAAGGAAGTTCTCCTCTTCCTCTTGCTGCTCTGCCTCCAGTGCCCTGTCCATAATTCCATGCAGAGTCTGCTCCAGCAGGAACACAACAGGGATTGTGTCACTGATGCATGCACTGTTACTGCTCACCATCCTTGTGGCCGCCTCAAATGGTGACAACACAGTGCATGCATCGTTAATGATCAGCCATTGGCGTGGGGGAAAAAAAGCCAAGGCGGCCTGAGCCTGTTGTCATGCCGTACTGGCACAGGTACTTGTTGACGGCCCTCTGCTGCATGTATAGCCGCTGCAGCACTCCCAAAGTTGAGTTCCACCTGGTGGGCATGTCACAAATCAGGCGGTTGATGGGCAGGTGGAATTCCCGCTGAATTTCAGCCAACCGAGCACTGGCTGTGTATGACCGCCTGAAATGGCTACAGACTCTTCTGGCCTGCTTTAGTACATCTTGCAACCCTGGGTACGTACTTAGGAAATGCTGCACCACCAAATTGAGGACATGTGCCAGACATGGCACATGTGTCAACTTTTGTTGTCTAAGGGCGGACAGGGGGTTTGAGCCATTATCGGACACCACCATTCCTGGCTCCAGCTTGTGTGGTGTGAACCACCTCTGGGCCTGTCCCTGCACAGCTGCAAGAATCTCTGCTCCAGTGTGGTTCCTGTCCCCTAAACACACCAGCTGAAACACTGCATGGCACCTTTTAACCTGACTCTGGGAATAGTCCTTTGAACACTTAGGGGGTACTTGATGTTCATAGGACAATTCTGCAGAGGAGGACATGGAGGTGGCAGGGGAGGAGGAGGAGGGGGGGTAGAGCTCACAGGTCTGGCATCACCACCACCAGCTGTTTGGAGATGTGGGGGCACAACAAACTGCAGTACCGAGCCCTGTCCTGCATCCTTTCCAGTTGCAAGCAGCGTTACCCAGTGTGCTGTGAACTAAATATATCATCCCTGCCCATGCTTGCTGAACCACGTGTCAGCAGTAAGGTGGATTTTACGGCTGACTGCCTTGTCCAACGATGCCAGAACATTCCCTTCCACGTGATGGTAGAGAGATGGAATGGCCTTACATGAAAAGTAGTGGCGACTAGGAACCTGCCATTGTGATACAGCACATAGTGCGAATTCATGGAAGGGGGCAGAATCCACCTGGCTGAAAGGCAGAGGTTGGGGAGCCAACTGTTTTGACAAGCTTGCATCCAGATGCTGGGCATGTGGGTGGCAGGGACTGTATTTTTTTTCAATATTGATTGGACCCTGGGAAAACATTTTCTCGATCTGACTCTATTTTGCGAACATACAGTATAAATTATGATATTTGTTAAATTCCATGCTTAGGTGTAAGTTTAGGCTGCTGCCTCCCCCAAGGGGCTCCAACCGGAGTACCAATAGTAAAAGTGTATAAGAATAGGGGTGGGTGGCACCTGAAGAGTGCTGTCAGTCTATTCTGCGTCCAATCTGGCCCCCTGAGTCACTTCATCGTCCAAAGTATGGGGAAGTGATTTACAAAAGGGTAATCTGTGGTTTACTATGGAGGAGGCAACTACTGTAACCTATTCTTTCAGGATTGGTTTATCCCTGGAGGAGTACAAGGATCTGGATATTCTATTATGTGTGGAGCTAAGGAGGAGGTGAATGCCCCGAGGACTGCCACTACACTCACTGCATGCGATTTACCCCTGCAGGGGTGCAGGGATCTGGTGAGTGGGGAACTGAAGGGGAGCACGAAAGTCACCTAAGCTGTTACATAGGCACGAGTCACTTTTGGACAAGCACAAGTCACTTCAAATTTTTGCAGTTTTTGCACTACTGAAAGACTGAACCTATATCAACTACCATTTTTATATGTTGTTTTTTACGTTGTTTTCTATTGAGAAATTCTTTATAATAGAATTTTGATGCTAATTGGTGAGAAAAATTGTTGAAAATCAAAATTGCTGACCGGGCGGGAACACCCAATATTACACTAAGCACATTCACTTCATATTGCAGACTGACACGTCAACTTGCAATCAGTATCACGATTAGGGATTTTCTTATTTGCATTTTATTAATTATTTTTTGTATAAAACTGCTTTAAAACACAGTGGGATCACCGGTCAAACGGTTTTCTTGTGTGGGCACAACCACACTACTCAGCACCCATCACTTAAAAAAATGATTCATTGTGGAGGTTTACCCTCGGGTGACGGCAGTATTTTTTCACTTGTGTTTTTTTTCACTTATTGCACATTCACCTGGGAAGAGTGACCCATTGGAGGAGTACTCTTCAGGTGACAGGCAGCGCCACCCACACCTATTCTTATACACTTATACAACATAGCTTGTTTTGGAGACTGCATTCCAGTATGTCCAACTGCTGAGATTTTGGGGGCCTCAACTGCAGCCCCTGACACACAAAAGGGTTGTGCATATTATTAGTGCTAGACTTAGTACAGGAGGTGATAAGAGACTGCAGACATAGTACAGGAGATAGTCAGGGACTGCATACATACTACAGGAGATGATCAGAGACTGCAGACATAGTACAGGAGATGGTCAGAGACTGCACATAGTATACAGGAGCAGGGGCGGACTGACAACTCATGGGGCCCCCGGGCAATAGGAGATTATGGGGCCCCCAGGCAATCAGAGATTATGGAGCCACATAGTATACACACACACAGTATACACATATATGTACACACAGTGTACACAGACATGTTTCTATTGGCTGTCCCAGGTCCATACTGTCTATTGGCTGTCCCTGGTCCATACTGTCCCTGGTTTTACTGAGGCTGGCAACCCTGATGGGGCCCCCTAGTGGCCCAGGGCCCTCGGGCAGTGCCCGAGTGGCTCAATGGTCAGTCCGCCCCTGTACAGGAGATTATCTAATATATGTCAATAATGTCAGCAATCTGGAGGCACTTTCATACCCATATAATTAAAATGTCCCTTATATGGAAACCATTTTGACAAATACATTCAGCTCTGCAACAACTCCCAGGAACAACATAGTAGCCATTTTTAAAATTCTACCTTTCTGCAATTTACAGCTTCTAAAAAGCAAACTCAAATGTTCTTCAGGTGCAGTACTTATTGCTAGGTAAACAATAAAGCACAGGGAACAGTCTTGTTCCCCGCCTGTTCCGATCCAGCCCACTTCAGCCTCCTTTTCTGAGTCACAAGTGGGGGTCTGGGGAAGGGGGGTGGGTTACAGTATAGTGCCGAATGATTGGCTGAGAGGTGGCGCGGGGCAGAGTAATCGTCACTGTTACAGACCGCAGTGTCAAACAATCCCCTCCACTTCCTACTCAGCTGGGTGCTGTGTGAAGCGGTGGATACCTGCCGCTGAGCTTCCCGCTGTCGGTCTCCCTCCACACTAACCGCCTTCCATACCACATGTTAGGCAAACTAGGTGGCCGCGAGGCCCCCGTGAGTGTGTGGCCCAAGGCGGCTGCCTAATTTGCCTAATTAAGAGCTGACTCTGGTACTGAGATAGGTCAGTATAGAAGGACAGGTTCATGCAAGGTTGAGGGTAGTCAGCGGAGTTTCTTGTGGCCCGCGTCAACCTCCCTTTTATGTGGACAAAATAAATGTGGACTTTAGTGTCTCTTGGTGTCGTTTCTGGGAGGTGTGAAGGTTTAGGTAAGCAATGGATGCAGTCGATGACTAGATCCGCTGACGGTATGTCAGAGATGAAGGCTGTCATTAGTTGTGTAAAGTATTCTTTTAAGGCTGGTTGCTGTATAGACTCTGGGATACCTCTGATTTTCATGTTGTTCCTACTGGAATTATCCTCTAAGTCTGCCAACTTAGCGTTCATCAATTCAAACTCATCCTCTCTTTCACCATGAGCATCAACCAGGTCATTGAAGGATGTGGTGCATTCACTCATCTTGGACTCTATATTTGATACTATGTCTCCCAGATAAGAGATTTCAGATTTAAAGTAGTGTACTAGACTGAGAATGTCTGAGTGAATGGAGCTCTGCAGGGATAATAGCATGTCCCTCAGCGCCGGTTGATTTGTTGTTGGAAATGCTGCTATGGAATTCTGTAGTGCTGTACTGTCAGTATTAGGTATTGGAGAAGGGCTCACCTCTAAGTCCTGGCCGTCTGCCTGTGTCAGCTCAGGCTTTGATTTTGCGGGGCTGGTGGAGGGAGAGAAGGCTGCAGAGCTGCTCCCTGGCTGATGGGATGCCTGGATTTATTCTCTGTAGCTGTATGCCCTCTCGCCTGTGTCAGCTGGCCCATCGTGTGGAGAGGCTGTATGTCTGCCGGCGCCATCTTGGTAGGATGGCCTGGGCGGCGGCAGGTAGAACTCCGTCAGACATCATACAGCTCTTTTGAGTAAAGCAGATTGCGTAACATGGGAGTATGAGGTGAACCCTCGAAGTAGAATCTATGTGCAGGTCTAGTGTGAGGTTAAAGTCCCCGCATATTAAGAGATGTCCATACTTTGCAGTTCTGATACGTTTGAGGAGCCTGCTGAGAAATCGAAGTTGATGTGAATTTGGAGCATAGAGCGCCACTAGAGTGTACAGTTGGGAGTTTATATCGCAGGTGATTATGATATATCACCCCTCATCATCTAGGATGGAGTCCCAGGGGTGGAAGGCCAGTGTGTCACGTATAGCAAGTAGTACTCCTGTCTTCTCAGAGGCGTTTGACAAAAATTAACGTGGGGATAGTTTTTGTGTAAACAAAAAGACTGGATAGACTGGATTTTTGGAAGTGAGTTTCTTGGACACTCACGATATCAGCTCAGGCTTTATTTGCCTCTTTCCATAATGAAAATCTTTTTACTGGATGGTTTAGTCCTTTAGCATTAAGAGATAGGCACTTAATTGGTAAAGTTAAGGCAAGGTGTGATGTAGGTTTTAGGCACTTACTGCGAAAGGAGCGGGGTAACATATCCAGTGGTGGGGTGGCAAGTAACTATATTCCATCTGTGCAGCAGTGCATGCCTAGATAGGTCAGGGAGGAGTTGTAAAGAAGCATATTGTTCTGGGCGTTGTGTGGACCTCCTAAACTCCTCTAGAAGGAATTATTTATTGCAATAGAAATGTAGCCTTAGAAGGAATCTCTAGGAACTTCTTCTGCTAGAAAAGAAGGGTTTGGTACCCTGTGAATCCTATCTACAGTGAGCCCCAACATTGACAGTGAGGGCGCTAAAGCAGAGAATAGTCCATGAACATATTGTGGGAGCTGAGATGTGAGCACAGTTTCAGGGACGCCCCTGATTTTTAGGTTGTTCCATCTGTACCAATCCTCTAGATCCGCTAATTTATCGATAAACCACAGAATGTTGTTGCTGTGTGCATTTTGGGCATCTGCCAGGGTGTTGAATGACATGGAGTATTCTACCATGGTGTTTTCCACATGATCTACTCCTTCCCCAAGGGCTTGCACTTCAGCCTGGCACTTCTGCACTGCTTTAACCATATCATTATGTAAGGAAGATCTTAGAAATGTAAGCATGTCCTTTAACATAGTATCTGATATGGGTTCACCCGAGGTTGGGAAGCTGTCAATGGGGTCATGACCTGTATGGGTGTCAGTGGTCTGGGATGTCTGAAGCCCACTCACCTCCATATCAGGGTTCCAAGATTCACTGCTGGGAGAGGCCATGCGCTGTTTGGACCTTGCTGGGCTCCTGGTGGTCGTTGTGGAGGCAGTGGATGAAGATCCGCTGTGCAGGGGTGTTGATGTCGTGTTTTTCTCTGCTTGTGGTGCCCAGACTATGGAGAGGTTGAGGCTGCGGCCTGCCCGTTTGGGCACCGTCGCCATTTTTCTTGGAGCCCACGGGAGACATAGGGGAAGAAGCCTGAGAGCTTCCTCGGCTGTGGCTCTTGCCTTCTCCTCGGCATGGCGGTGTCGTTCCTGTGTCAGATGCTGGTTGTCTGGAGTGGCTGTGTGGTAAGGAGGCTCCGATGCTGTTGAAATTCCACGGTGGCCTGCCAGAGCTCCTGGATTAGGCGGCCATTACGGAGCTCGGTTACCACATCCCTTTCTATTCTATTTTATTTTGTTTTGTTTTACTCTATTCATTTATTTTCTATTCTATCCCTTTTAACCATTATGTTTTTTCTATTTTATTTATTTTTCTATTCTGTTATTTTGTATTCTGTTCTGTTTTACTCTATTATATTGTGTTCTTTTATTTTCTATTCTATTCTTTTCTATTCTAAAATATTCTTTTTTATTGTATTCCTTTATTTTCTATTCTATTTTATTCTATTCAGAACATCGAATTCACTTAGAAAACTATTCAAATTTGATTAAAAACTATTTGAATTCGAATTTCGTACAAAATTGTGATTTGTTATTTACAGATTCATTTAAATTTGTTACTATTGTAAGTCAGAAATTCGGATACATCCGAATTTCCAAATAGCGAAAAAATTGTTCAAATTTTAATTCGGAGCGAAACAAACCGCACACGTCTAGTAGAATTTCAAAAAAGCTTGGATGCCAAACCATAATCCCACTGAAATCAAGAGGTATTGAACCAGTCAAATTAAAAATGCCTATTTGCTGGGCTAATAGACAAGTAGTTTAAAAAAATAATAGCATGGGGTGGGGGGGGGATACCACCCTGGGAACATGTACCTATGCAAACAAAATTTGGTAAAAATAAGTGAAGCTTTATCTACCATATAAAATGTAGAAGTTTTGTTGCTGTAATGCATATTTTACTTGCTAATGTGAGCTGTAAAATGTTCTTATGTCTACCTTGCACAAGGAATGTAACCATGACACGGCCTACAGTATTACTATCTACTAAATATCATCATTCAGATCCAAGGCTGTGTTTGCGCTGCATTGTGGGAATGTTTTCGGTGCTTATTTTATATACTTACAAGAGCAGTGAGCATGCTCTGTGCCAGTAAATGAGATCTTCACACTTTCAGAAATACTCAAGTTTTTTTTCCCCTAGATTATTAAGTCTTTGTACATGTATGAAAAGATGAATACATGACCAGTGTAGTCTAAATGTCCCCTTCATTCTTATCGCTGTTACCCACTTATCTCCAACCCGTACCTTACCCACCTCAAATAATGAGACCACACTTATATTTTATGGAGTAAAATGGCCATAACAGCCTATTTTATTAAAACAAACCAACTAAATAACTCCAAACCACTATATATATATATATTATATATACTGTATATATAAATATAATAAACAATAACATAACCTGTTAACCCCAGTCTGATGGTCTCTGACGGTGACCCACCTTTTAACCACGTATAACCACATACCACACCAATGCACTGTGGGACCTTTTCCAAACTGATAGGCCTCCAGCTGTGACCGCTCGGAGACAACCCCTTCCCACAGTGCAACCATTCCAGTATTCCATCCACCGTTCAGGAATACACCGGAGGGGCACATACAAACGATGAGCCCCCCACCCCTTTTTGATCCCTCCGTTTACTGCCACCGTCAAAGACCACCAGAAGAACACCGCCATAGCCCTGAAGGGCACCTATCCGCTGTCATGACGACCTTCTTCCTTTTCCTGCAATAAATTAAAAACAGAGCAGCAAGTACACACGGACACATTGCACACATATATCTAGGGCGGGAGGGTGGGAAAAACTGCCTCCTCCTGTAAGTTCATCTTCACACTGACCCTTTGCACCGCCCCCTCTATAAATATAACCACTCCCCTTTGGCAAAAACTTCTTTCTTACCTTCCCCTTTCTTGCCACTCCCATTACTCCTTTCCACATTAACCCCATATGTGTCTCCCTTAGACACACTGTCATGCCCGGCCCTACACTATCCCTCCTTGCAGTCCTTTCGTTCCGGGCCTCACTTGACCAGTGTAGTCTAAATGTCCCCTTCATTCTTATCGCTGTTACCCACTTATCTCCAACCCGTACCTTACCCACCTCAAATAATGAGACCACACTTATATTTTATGGAGTAAAATGGCCATAACAGCCTATTTTATTAAAACAAACCAACTAAATAACTCCAAACCACTATATATATATATATTATATATACTGTATATATAAATATAATAAACAATAACATAACCTGTTAACCCCAGTCTGATGGTCTCTGACGGTGACCCACCTTTTAACCACGTATAACCACATACCACACCAATGCACTGTGGGACCTTTTCCAAACTGATAGGCCTCCAGCTGTGACCGCTCGGAGACAACCCCTTCCCACAGTGCAACCATTCCAGTATTCCATCCACCGTTCAGGAATACACCGGAGGGGCACATACAAACGATGAGCCCCCCACCCCTTTTTGATCCCTCCGTTTACTGCCACCGTCAAAGACCACCAGAAGAACACCGCCATAGCCCTGAAGGGCACCTATCCGCTGTCATGACGACCTTCTTCCTTTTCCTGCAATAAATTAAAAACAGAGCAGCAAGTACACACGGACACATTGCACACATATATCTAGGGCGGGAGGGTGGGAAAAACTGCCTCCTCCTGTAAGTTCATCTTCACACTGACCCTTTGCACCGCCCCCTCTATAAATATAACCACTCCCCTTTGGCAAAAACTTCTTTCTTACCTTCCCCTTTCTTGCCACTCCCATTACTCCTTTCCACATTAACCCCATATGTGTCTCCCTTAGACACACTGTCATGCCCGGCCCTACACTATCCCTCCTTGCAGTCCTTTCGTTCCGGGCCTCACTTGACCAGTGTAGTCTAAATGTCCCCTTCATTCTTATCGCTGTTACCCACTTATCTCCAACCCGTACCTTACCCACCTCAAATAATGAGACCACACTTATATTTTATGGAGTAAAATGGCCATAACAGCCTATTTTATTAAAACAAACCAACTAAATAACTCCAAACCACTATATATATATATATTATATATACTGTATATATAAATATAATAAACAATAACATAACCTGTTAACCCCAGTCTGATGGTCTCTGACGGTGACCCACCTTTTAACCACGTATAACCACATACCACACCAATGCACTGTGGGACCTTTTCCAAACTGATAGGCCTCCAGCTGTGACCGCTCGGAGACAACCCCTTCCCACAGTGCAACCATTCCAGTATTCCATCCACCGTTCAGGAATACACCGGAGGGGCACATACAAACGATGAGCCCCCCACCCCTTTTTGATCCCTCCGTTTACTGCCACCGTCAAAGACCACCAGAAGAACACCGCCACAGCCCGAATGGGTGACAACCTTACCCTTGAGGGCACCTCCACACCCTCAGGGCCCGTTCTATCCCTTCCTCTAAACCCATAGCCATAAGTCAATCCCCACTTCAGAGAGACGAACTCCATCACTCCTCAAGTAGAGCCCCACATTTTTTCCAAGCTCTCTGTGCCTAATCACAATACCCCCATTCTGTGCCACGAACCTACCCACTACTTTGTTGATACGAGTCTTACTGATGCTCACCACAGATCTAGCCCAACGCCATGTCGTTCTAGCCACAATGTCAGACCACAGCAAAAAGGGGTACCCGGGAATTTAGTGCGCAAGTGCGTGAAATCGGATTTAATATCCGCGATCAGGTCCCTGACTGTCCGGATCCCCAAATCATTCCTCATGTATCATTAACACGTCAGGTGGTCTATCCAGCCTTACGTACCTCTCCACCTCCACCATCACTCTACCCCACCTCATCCCGGGTATCCCCAACCATCTCCGATAAGCCTCCCTCCTGGAAAATACCCAATTGCCTGCCATCCGGTCTTACGTCTCCTCTCCTGGCCCCCCAACACACCTAGGAGTGCCCTATGATCCAGACAAGGCGTACTGAACCTCCATCTGAAACGACAAACAAATAACATAAAGGCAGCAACACACCTGTCAACTTAACACAACCATATCACAACATGCGAATCCCACATGCACCCTCCTTTTCCTGTAAACATCCAAGATAGTTTTTTTTGTTTTTGTTTTTTTTTTTTTTTTATATCTATTCCACGGCCAAATGAGGCCTAATATAAGACCGAAATCTCACAAATCCCATCTTCCAATTCTGCGCACAGCCGCCTCATCCAACCCACATCTGGCAGCTTCTGTAGCCGCCCCTATGCGGAAGGAGTGTGAAGCGTACCCTGCCCCGTCCAACCCAGCTGCTTTACGACATTTCCTAAAAATTGTTATGAACTGAAACTTTGACAAGTAGTACCCATCCTCATGCCTCAGGAATGGCCCTGCCCCATCTGTTCTAATCTTCGGAAATTCACGCACTGCCTCAACAGGGCACACCCTAGACCCAGGTAATGCGAACAGCGACACATCCACACCCTTACCCTGGTGATCAGTTTTTGACCTGCGCAGCCGCAAACACACTCTATCCACCTCCACCTGCACATCTTGCTCCCAACAGGCCCACTGCCAAACACTTCGATGGGCTAACCAACTCCCCTGTCCGAAAACCCCCAAAAATGCTAGTGAGAACACTGCTGTAAACAGCAACGCTTCATACCGCGATTTACATATTGAACCCAACATCGCACATACGGACCCCAGGTTCGCAAAAGTGACAGGCCGTCTCACATCCTTCCACATATGCTGTTTTCGATAACCCTTTATGGCCTGCTTCACCCAAAATCTTTTTTCCAGTCCTCCCCTCCCATTAATTTGAAAAGAAACGATAAGCCCGCCATTTTTTTATCGATGGAAGAGACAGAAAAAACATTTTTCAATGTTCCTAGCTACAAAATACAATACCAGTAACCGCCCGTCAGACCCCATTTTCCCAGCCCCTGCCTCCTGTACCAACCCTGACCATTCTTTCCATACCTTCGCGTAGGCTGACCAAGTGGACTCACTTAGACTGCCGAATCCATCCCGCGGTGACTCCAAGGGCAGCTCCCAAATCCAGTCCGGGCAAGGAACTCCTTCTTTTTGTGCACCCGGAGCCAGCTCCCTGAACTTGTTCCATTGAAATCGAGACAAGGAGTCAGCTAGCAAATTGTCGACACCCGGGATGTGCACCGCATAAATAAAATATTTAATCTCAAACACCTCAACACCAGTTTCCGCAAAACCCGTATAACTGGTTGTGGTGACGCAGACATGCGATTGACCACCTGCACTACTCCCATGTTGTCACAATTTATTCTCAACTTTAGAATCTGGCATGCCTCCCCCCACAGTTCCAAAGCCAGCACCACTGGAAAAGTTCCAGTCGCACTAAATTCTTAAGGAACTCCGCCCTCTCCCAAGACTGCGGCCAGGGTTCCACGCTCCACTGCCCTTGGAAAAATGCACCATAGCCCGTGGAGCCTGCAGCATCTGTAACCAGCTCTACATCGAAATTACTCACCGGGCCAGACATCCACACCGCCCTGCCATTGTATGAGGCTAAAAACTCATACCACACCTTTAAATCCTCCCTGTGTTCCCCGGTCAGGCGAATAAAATGAGTCTGGGCCTTTACCCCCGCAGTGGCTGCCGACAGCCGTCGGCAATACCTGCCCCATGGGGATGATCCTGCAGGCAAAATTCAACTTACCCAGCAACGACTGCAGAGTCCTCAACTGAACTTTCCGCAGTCCGTGGATTTCCCGAATTTCCTTCTGCAAGTCCTCCAACTTACCTCTGGGCAATCGGCACTCCATCGCCATTGAGTCTATTACTATCCCCAAAAGCTAAGTTCAGCCGTTGGGCCTTCCGTTCTTTCTGCGGCCAATGGTATACCAAACCTGCCTGCGATGTGCTGCAACGTGGAAAGTAGAATCGCACACACAGAGGAAGCAGGGGGGCCTATACACAAAAAGTCATCCAAATAATGTATGACTGAACCTAAGCCGGAAACCTCCCTAATCACCCACTCCAAAAACGAGCTGAAAGCCGCGAACATGGCTTTTGGAAAAGATAAGTGGTGTATCACGCGGAACTTGTTCGGTTCCTTCTTGGGCACCACCCCCAATGGTGACACCACCAAATCCTGCCAGGGTTTGTTGGCAAAGGGCCCCCCCATGCGCCCCATGGCCACTTCTCTTCCCAATTTGTCCTCCACCACCCCCGGATGCTGTAAAGCAGATGTCAGATTCCTTGCCTTTGGCAGAACCATCGCCAACGAACACGGGTTCTTAAAACCGTCCTGAAACCCCGAAGCCAATAACTTTGCCGCTTCCCTGTCTGGATACTTACTTAGAAAAGGAAGTATCCTTTCCACCCTCACCGGCGTCGTCCCTCTTTTGAGCAGAGTCGCCGGCACGCTTCCCTCTCTTAAAACACCTGGACAATATATGGGCTCCCCCTCACCCAGAGCACTCATGCTTGAACTTGTATACTGCTCCAAATTTACAGGAGCCCTCATTGCACTGCCAGCATACTCCCCACTTCTTTCCGGCCGGCAGTCCTGAGGAATGTGTACCCCCGGCCTTCCCCTGAAAAAACTGAGGCGGGGCCCTCGCTGAAGACATAAGCCTCATCCAGAGGCTAATATCTTTATGATCCCAATGCAGAGACGGGCGGACTGCTCTGCGCTGTCTGAACTGCTCGTTGTATCTAAGCCAAGCAGTACCACCGTACACCCTATGTGCCTCTCCTATAGCGTCCATGTAACAGAACAAAGCCGAGCAATGCTTGGGGTTCTTCTCACCAATAACGCTCACCATAATGGCAAACGCTTGCAGCCAGTTAACAAATGTACACGGTATAAGCCTGTACCTCCTTCTTTCCTCGTTCTCCTTCTTGGAATCATCAGGCTTCACCCTGTCCAAGTTAATTTTTTCCAATGGCAGTAGCGAAAAATCTCCACATACTCACCCTTGTAAATCTTATCCCGGACTTCCTGTTTTAGATGAGCTCCCAGCAGGCCCTCGAAGTAGAGGTATACCTCGCACTTTGCCGCGTTCGCAGTCCTGACCATATTGGTCCTCTCCGCCTTCTCCGTATCCCCTTTTTCCCCTGCCATCTCGGTGACCACTCCAACCCCTGACTGCACGGGTATCGGAGCTGCCGGGGGCATCTCCACCCCAGATCCCCCAGTTCCTCCAACCACTGCCTCAAATCTACCTAACAACGCCCGCAGGCCCTCCAATAAATCCGTCAGCTGCGTACCGGACCCCGCACTGGCAGGCCTGTGCCCTGCCCCCTGCTGGCCCAGCGTATCCCCCCCTGACTGTATCAAAGGAACTGCTGGCCTAACCGTACCCGCAGCTACCACCCCTAACACATCCTGCAATGCATCAGACAAAGACAAATTAACCATTGACTTACCGGGCTGACCAGGAGCTCCCCCAACAGCCGCCGCGTTGCTCTCCATCGCTGGTACTAGTGGTTCCTCCTCCCCTGATGCTTTCCCTTCTGACCTCTCGTCCTGTTCCAGGATGGGTGGCATAGCAAGCCCCCCGGGAGATGAAATCCCTAAGGCCGTGGTGCTTGGCAGTTGTGGGGCCCGCTTCACCCCCGAAATTCCTCCTTCTCCAGACCGGCGTCACTGACCTGACCTGGCGATGTCCTGGCTGTCATGTGTTGTTCTTCCTCCGCCATCTTGTCCCACCGAGCGCTGTCCCGGTAGGCTCCGCCCCCTCACCGACTTCCCGATCTCCCGCTCCACCACCTCCGTGTCTCTGCTCGGCTTTCCGTCCCTCATCATCTCCCCCCTCTGATCGCTGTGTGCGGATGGGGATGACGCCCTGCTTCCTGACCCACGATGTCCGTGCGGGGAACCGGCGCCATGTTGGCCCGTGGCCCCACCCACCGGATTAGGTAGGCGGCGTGTGGACCACCCAGGGCCTGCTGAAAGCTGTGGCTGATGCTGTTTTGCCGGGGGAAGCGATCGCTCCTCTGTCGGGCTTCTGGGGAGACGAATGGGTCTAGATGCAGGCCCTGGTGAAAAGCACGCTGGAGGCCGCGACCTCCGCGATGGGACACCTCACCTGACGGGGATCCGTCTGCCTCATCCTCCATGAGCTCCGCGCCTGTCTCTGCAGCCACTCTGGTATTGCTTCAATCTCTGCCATCATGGAGGAGCAGTGAGAAAAACTGCCTCCTCCTGTAAGTTCATCTTCACACTGACCCTTTGCACCGCCCCCTCTATAAATATAACCACTCCCCTTTGGCAAAAACTTCTTTCTTACCTTCCCCTTTCTTGCCACTCCCATTACTCCTTTCCACATTAACCCCATATGTGTCTCCCTTAGACACACTGTCATGCCCGGCCCTACACTATCCCTCCTTGCAGTCCTTTCGTTCCGGGCCTCACTGAAGCTAAAACTGTAACATGCTATTTATGTTTTTATATATGAATTGCACCGAGTGCTGTTTTTAGATGCCATTTATATGTATTTATATGTGAATTGTAATGAGTGCTGTTTTACAAGTCTTATAAGTCATATGCTATGTCTATGCTAAGCTTGCTAATATATAGATTCATGCTGTTTTATGGTGAAGAGATGTCTACATTAAAAACTGTAACTTAACAGAAATTCATCTTGAGAAAATGCTAATTTTCTCACTCTTCCTATTATTTCATTAGCCATTTCCCCATAGTCCTCGAAGATAAGTGACAAGTGGGCAAGTACTTGATTACATAGACTTCAAAAGATTTCTACAAAGGGAAGTTGTGAAGTATTTTGAGTGACATCTCACAAAAGAAATCACCCAATTTAGGCAGTTGTAAATTGCAGATTAAAGGGGTCATATAATCCAACCATATTTACAGTATATACATTCTTTTTTGTCAACACCCTAGAACAGACCTGTTGCTAGGAAGCTAACTATGATGGAATATTTTTCTTTTTTCTTTTTTTTTTCCTTTTTCTCTTTTTTAGCCTATCAGAATCAAATGCTGAAGTGTCACAAAATATATGCTTAAATTTTAAAGGTAGTGACAGACAAAAGAGGTTACAGAGTGTGCACGGCAATTAAGAAGCTGTGCAGAGTGACTCGCAGGCTGAGAAATAGAAAAACATTTTTTTCCTATTACAGTGTGCAGCAACAATTAGAATGAGCTTCTAATGCGACAGATCGCCTCAAGCAAGAGAATAAAATGACAGACATTGCAAATTGGTTGCCAGTTCACTCCTAATTAACAGGAAAGACTTATTTTTCATATATTTCCGCTTAGAATCAGTTTAAATTTAGCTGCAGTAGATGGGTCATATTGCATTATGTGTGAAGGAGAGCAGAATTTGTCTTCACATTTTTAAGCAGGAACAAAATGTTTATCCTTAAGAGTAATTCCTTCTATTAGTTTCTGTATTTAACGTAAGTTTGCTGAGAACTGCATAGTGAAGAAAAATAAATACAGTATATTACACACAATATTCATGGTTTGTAATTCAAGGCAATGTAGTAAATATATCACTTTAAGCAGTATTAAACCCAAAAGTGAAAATTTTTTACATTGTGGCTTACCAATTCTTAGACGTAGTGACTGCATTGGTTTTCTTATTTTAGATGTTCTTTCTTTGTGACGGTTAGAGGGTTCCGACAAACCGTTTACCACTGCTACCACTGGGTGCTTACAATGGTCATTTATTTATTTATTTAAGCCTTTATCCCAAAAGAAAATGCTCTAACTGCTTAAAAAGTGTTGGCTTCTATTTGTTAATGTATCTAAATCTGCTAGTGCATCTAATGCCGCGTACACACGAGCGGACTTTTAGACCGGACTGGTCCGACGGACCGAATCTGGCGGACAATCCGACCGTGTGTGGGCTCCATCGGACCTGCAGCAGACTTTTTCGTGTGAAAATCTGATGGACTTTAGATTTGGAACATGTTTCAAATTTGTCCGACGGACTCGAGTCCGGTCGAAAAATCTGCTCGTCTGTATGCTAGTCCGACGGACCAAAACCGACGCTAGGGCAGCTATTGGCTACTGACTATCAACTTCCTTATTTTAGTCCGGTCGTACGTCATCATGTACCAATCCATCGGACTTTGGTGCGATCGTGTGTAGGCAAGTTCATTCAAAAGTCCATCGGAAGTCTGTCAAAAGTCCGTTGAAAATCCATCAGAAAGACTGTCGGACCTTGCTCCTTCATATAGACACAAGACACATTTAATAATTGGTAGGCTTCAATGTGTGAATTTTTTTGTTTTGGGTTTAATACCATTTAAAAGCCTAAGTGTAGCTAACATAAAAAAAAGCAAAAATCAGCGCAGGGGATGAAACTTACAGTCAGTAGAGTGTGTCCCTTGTGCTGAGTCTTCTTCTTTTAGTTTAAATCCTGCCATAATCATCCAGTGCAGCAGGTGTTAATACAACTAAAGGGCTGTCCTGGACTGTCATCAAGGGAGCCTGACTATGCCCGCCCTTTCTGCCTAGCTGCTCCATTCATAGAATTCATATTACAGCTGCTATGAATTAAACAGGATCTATGAATGGAGGGGGTAGGCCTTTCGATCATCCACCCATCCTCCATTCATAGATACTGTTTTCTTCTATGAATGGAGGATCTGGGTAGGAAGGGAAGGCATAGTCAGGCTCTTGATGAGAGCCTGTAGCAGCCCCTTAGTTTATTATCTCCCAATGCACTGGAAGATTACCCCCCCCCCCCCGCTGGGGGTTCACTTCCAACCTCCATGCCATCCTGATGCTTAGGCAGGGTGGGAGGGTGTTCGGCTAGCTGGGAGATTTTGGTAACTGTGCGTGGCCTACTGAACTGGAGAGGCAAAGGAGCACCTTTTCAGAAAGCTGAGCAGTGGTATGTAATGAGCTGGGGATGCTAGAATGAATAAAAGGAGCGGGAAGGGGGAGGTTGGAAATGTACAGGAAAAGTAAACTCATTTTTTAAAGGAGCGCGATGGGCTACCTGAATATTTTAATATTATGAATGAATAGCTACCTGAATATTGTAAAAGAATTAAATAATATAGGTGCCAAGAAGCAGAGGGATGCTAGAAGGGGAAGCAGGAACCAGGGGTTGTTGCATTGTCTACTTTATGATAAAAAGATATGTGTCATTTTTGTAAAACCTAATCTTAAATGTTCTTAACCTGATTTTAATAAATTGTTTGATGGAGGTGAGCACTATGTCTGTTTGCTTAATATTTCCTTGAGGAGAGAGCTACATTCATAGTTTACTATGGAGGAATGGTTTTGGAGCCAGGGGGAAATGAGTGATTATAATCAGACCTCTGTCGTGCTGATGAGGCTGATATTGACCACTTATAACCTAGAGGTTCAACATACAGCGGGGACGGAAAGTATTCAGACCCCCTTAAATTTTTCACTCTTTGTTATATTGCAGCCATTTGCTAAAATCATTTAAGTTCATTTTTTACCTCATTAATGTACACACAGCACCCCATATTGACAGAAAAACACAGAATTGTTGACATTTTTGCAGATTTATTAAAAAAGAAAAACTGAAATATCACATGGTCCTAAGTATTTAGACCCTTTGCTGTGACACTCATATATTTAACTCAGGTGCTGTCCATTTCTTCTGATCATCCTTGAGATGGTTCTACACCTTCATTTGAGTCTAGCTGTGTTTGATTATACTGATTGAACCTTACAGCTCACAGTGCATGTCAGAGCAAATGAGAATCATGAGGTCAAAGGAACTGCCTGAAGAGCTCAGAGACAAAATTGTGGCAAGCCACAGATCTGGCCAAGGTTACAAAAAAATTCTGCTGCACTTAAGGTTTCTAAGAGCACAGGGGCCTCCACAATCCTTAAGTGGAAGAGGTTTGGGACGACCAGAACCCTTCCTAGAGCTGGCCGTCCGGCCAAACTGAGCTATCGGGGGAGAAGAGCCTTGGTGAGGGAGGTAAAGAAGAACCGAAAGATCACTGTGGCTGAGCTCCAGAGATGCAGTCGGGAGATGGGAGAAAGTTGTAGAAAGTCAACCATCACTGCAGCCCTCCAGCAGTCGGGGCTTTATGG